>NC_079894.1:7980538-8311942 GCF_024868665.1 Triplophysa rosa
AGGGTGGAAATAGAGCCCCTTCAGCAGCCAAAGTCAATAAAAGAACAGCGCCATGTCCTCTCTTATCCAGCTCCTCTGGGATCCTGCTTCGGGATGGGTTACTCTGCAAAAATTAACTCTTCTAGTCTCTGTCCGTATTATTTGCCCCTGTGTCAACAAAAGTTAGACTTTACCTGAATTAACCTATTCCATTCTCAATCATGTTATTTGCACTCCATTAATCTGTTAACCAAAGTGATTATTATTTACTAGAACAAAGGTGAAAACTAAATAAAGAGACGTTTTGTTAAATTGAATCAATATGAAAACCAAAACAATCTGAAGAACTGAAACTAACCTAAAATTAATTTTCACAGCTCATGATGATCACTTTAAATAAGTGTAAAATATTATTTTGTGTGAAAACAAGACAGCTATGAATATGAAACTAGTTTTTTTATTGGAAAACGATTAATTATACAATTTTACTGCCAATATACAAAATATGTGATAGTAAAATGACACTGAATCAATCACTAACAAACTAACAGGACCTAAACAAATGGATGTGTTGTTTAGGGCTGTCGCGATAAACGACGATAAATATCACGTGATTTATGCACAGCTTTTGAGTGAAGTACGGGAAAATGCTGCTGCATCCGAAAGCCAGAGGGTGCTCTCGTGCAGAAACTCCAAATACGCACTGCAGAAGAAGACCATAACACGTTCTAGAATCTAGGAAATGCCTATGGACATCTTTTTATCACTGTTACTCAAGCCTCATTAGGTATTTTAATGATAATAAAGTATATTTATAATGATCATGTTTAACGGGTGTTGCTTTTTCAAATGCACATTATAAGCGACTCAAACTCGCACTGCTTTTAGATCGAGCAGCATTTCCTACTGATCCCAGAGACGTGCTTCACGGACAAGCTACGCATTAAAAAATATCGACACATTGCATATCGCAGCTAGCTTGATTTCAATAGGATTTAGTGGATTCGCGATCAATTATCGTGCAGCCCTAGTTCCAGCATGTCTGTAGTACAGTGTTTTGTTTGGCTGAAAGCTTGTGGCATGGCATGAGATCCTTCTATTGCCATCACTACAAGCAAGGTTTGGCGTGGGATGCCCACTTTGAATGAATATTTAACATTGTGTGCTGTGAGAGGCCTGACTGCCACCTCCTGCATGATTTATCACATTCCAGCTAGCATGTTTTACCCTCGGTCTGTTCATGGAGCTTCACACTGCTTAAAGTAGCTGTGATCAACACCAGGCCACATTGACAAGTATGAACATGAACAGAACTTTCTATTCCAGACACTGGCACTGGCATCTTTAACTTTCAATTGGTTCTCTTAAAGAGCAAAGAAATTAAATATTCTAATATTGCCAAAATACAATCAAATATCAAGTTCTTCCAAGACCAATGATTTGAAGGTTGCTAAAATCTAAATTCATGTTATTCTTTACTGTGTCAACAGTGTTAGGATTGAAATTCTAGGATTTAAAATTTCTACTATATACTACCCTGTACAATGTCTCTTATATGTTATTATCCCCCATTTTCTGTAAAATTGTCTTTATTTTATATATGCACAATTTAGAATCTTTTAGACTGTAAATCGTATTATATTGTATTGTCATTGTGTTGAATGTCTGTACTAGAAGCTTCCAACACCAAAGAAAATTCCTTGTGTGTGCAAGCACACTTGGCAATAAAGCTCTTCTGATTCTGATTCTGAAATCTTTTTTTATTTACCTTTTGTAGGAGATCTGAAATGAAAATTAATTGACAACTTAGTTCAGCTATATGAAAGAATTGAGCATGCCTCTGAGCTACATTTTATAAAAGACAACTGTACATTGTATTTAGGAATTACGTTTATAAAGTGTTTTAAAAAAGTGGCGGTGATCTCATGTGTGGCTGTTGAGACAGAAGTGTCTGAAGTTTGGCTGATGTACCTGATGATCAGTTCATTGAGCATCAGGATGTTGCTCTCTGCCCAGCCTTCCACGGACCATCACTCCTCATTCGATCAGTTGGTTGAAACCAAGTGAAAAATATCAGGAAGCTCACTCCATTAGGCCCTGTATGCATCAACGCTGTGTGTGTGAGAGAGAGAAAGGCAGACAGATATAAAGACGGGCTGAAAATTATTCTGAAGGTGAGTGATTCCACCTTCATTTGGGTTTGGCTCATCAGCTGTATTGCTGAAAAAGCCTCATCTGGTCAAAGTGCTATAGCGTTTGTATTGGGACTGGCAGGAAGTAGTTTTCTCAGGAGAATGCACAGTGGCAATTTGAAAAAGCACTATGGGCCAAAGGTGACAGCGGCTGACATAATTCGATAGGAGGAAAAACTGAACTCTTGCCCTCAAACCATGCACTTACATTTACTGAAGGGTCAAGGTTTGGATGGTTAGTATGGCTCAGTTTACCACTGCCTGATATTAAAACCACACCATCTGGCTGCAAAAAGCAGTTTCCTTTGTTTGCTAGGGAAGGGCTTAAAACGTAAAAAAAGTTATTTTGGTGCCGTCGGCCAATCAACACTGTTGTTTCCTGCAGTTTAAATATAAATACAAGAGTTTGCCATCAAACATACAGTTAAGGTTATAAAACGCACAACATTTTGCTGTAATTTTCAGTTTTAAACTGTAAACTGTAGATGTTTTTTTCCGGGTTAACCACAGCTGCTAGTTTTTCTGTAAAAAACTACAGAATTTCACTGTTAATTTGACAGACATTTTTTCACTGTTGTCACTGGTGGGGAGGCGTTCTGTTGTAAATGACAGAAAATCTTATTAAATCGTGAATAGCTTTGAATTGGTGATAGAAAGGCAAAACTATAAAGTGTAAAAAGTGTTCTAGCCTACCTGCCATACTCATAATCCATTCTAGTAATATTCTAAATGGGTAGAAATGCTGGAGATACATTTAATGAATTAAAAGCTTAATTAGAAACATTGGTGAAGACAAGCACATAATAAACATTTTATTCTCTTAACATTCAACATGCTTTAGACTGCAATACCAGCATAATTTTTTACAGCATGACAGATTTCCGGTAATAAAGTGCAGTTATCAAAGCAGATACAACACAAGATACAAACAGAGGTAATAAAGAATAAATGAAGGAAAACTCAAGAGACTTTGCGGACGTCATATGGTAAATCTGTTTCCATAGCAAAATGGATTTACACTTATTAAACTAAAACTTGTTATGTATCACCTGCATTCATCTCTTTTGCCAAAACAAGTCTCGTTTACTTGCTTTGTTGAGACAACATGCTGTTAGTTGGCCTTAGTACCGTTGACAAATGCGTTGATAAACGGGATGTAAGCTATTCAGATGGATACTGTGAATATTCACAACGTTTTCTTAGGGACAGGCTTGTGTATGTGTCTCTGATCTGTTTTTGTGTGCAGTAGCAGTGATAATATTTTGGATGCGTTCTGAGAGACCGGATTCTAGAGATGCAGCTGCTAGTGGCGACATCAGTATGAAATGTCAGTGACACGGACTCCTCGCTATAGAAACAACATCATGTCTGTCCCTAAGGAACACTATGCTAGTAAACAAGATGCAGGGTAGTTCCCCAGTATTATAGTTCTGAATAGCACTGCTTTCAATACCACATCTCCACTTTTTGCCAATATGAGTAATCACTGAAGTCATGCTTATGTTATAAATCATATTAGGTAGGTACAAATAAAATTTTAACATTTGGAGATGTATTTTTGATAAAATGAGTCCTGGTGAATAGTTTTTTACCTGCCTCCTGGAGCTGTGAAGACGTCCAGAACATACTGGACGTCTGAGGAAATGTGTCTTTACACGTGATGTAGTCTAGAGAGCTCATGAGGATAGTCTAATTTAGGGGCTTGGGAACACAAGTTCAATTCAATTCAATTCAATTTTATTTATATAGCGCTTTTCACAATGTGCATTGTTCCAAAGCAGCTTTACAGGAGCAAATAAGAAAAACACAGAAAGGTAAAACACAGCACAGTGCATGGTGTTTATAGACCAAGCAAGATCATTATAATAAATAATATCTAATAAATAAATGAATTAAAAAAAACAAGTGTGTTGGTCTACAAGGAAAACAAATTTTTCTGAATATCACATCATCGTTTTATATAAAGAAAGTCTCTCTGTTGTTCTGTGACAAAATATTCTTATTTGATTCTGTATTCCACAGCAAGGCCTTTCCAGGAAATCCCTAGAAACATCATTTTAGTTCTATGTGAAAAAATATGTGAAACTACTTGTGCTACAACAGAGTAAAACTAACAACTTCAGACTTGGACTTCTGTTCACACGCGACTGAATTCCCCAAACTCGCTGTGATCGAATTCACAACCTCGTCTTCACCATCCGACATTCCAACCCGTTCTCACTCCCGACTCATCACATATTTACGCTCGGTCAGCGCCCCACGGCGTCACTTTTGAACGGGCAGGGTACCTCTTTGGCGTCGTTTTTCGACGAGCAGGGAACTGCGTTGCTGTTTTCTAAATGCTCCAGACCGAGATGCGTGCAATTCTTAGCATTTCAAAATTATTTATGGTTTTAATATTTTGTAGCACCTAACCTCACACTCACCATAACCCTAACCACTTCTCAGCCAGATAAAACACAGCACGCGAATAAAAGTACAGTCACAGGTTGCACAAACTGACCAAAAGCATTACAAAATATAACAAACAACTCGTTTCGAAGACCTTTTTGCACCAAAGCCGTACGATAACGTTACATGAAGATGCCGTGTGAATGATAAAGATAAACCGGAACAGCTAGATGCAGTCGGTTGCGGGAGCCAATACCGTTTCACGTTCAAAGCCAACGGTTTGGTCACGAGATACGGGAGAGCCAATCGCATCGAAGCTGACGTAACTGTGCGTTCAGACCGCCGCCGTTGAGCGCGTCAAAAATCGCTCTGGCTGCCCTGCCAACAACGCTGTAGAAAGAGTCTTGGGCGCGCTGACGCTCTGACGTAGATCGAAATCTTATCTTGTATTTAAAGGGGCCTCAAAGCAAACAAGCTTGTTGATCTTGTGCAGACTGACCACAAGAAATTGATCGGTGGAAAAAACTTTATTGTAGTTACACGTTTGCTAACGAAATAATATTCTGCAGCAGTAACACTGTTTTGCATTCTCTGGCGCTAAAGGTAGCATAAAATTTCCGCTTATTTACAGAAAATGTATAACGTTAATGACGTAAAATCATCAGCAACTCACCAGGAACACAAACAATCTCAGACACCTTGGTCCACGCATCATTTTTTTTATTTATGTCCCTGTACGCAAACAGGGACGCGTCCTATAGGATTGGGAAACCCGCCACAGCAGTTATCAACTTCTCCTCCATTTTGCTTGGGAACTAATGTGGTCGGAACCAAAGTTTACAGGGCTGCTTTCTCTGGAATCATCTCAAGAGATGGACTTCTACGTTCCGATTGGTTGCCGCCGAATTGCGTCATAGCTCATTACCATAAAGTTGACCTGATTTCAACTCTCCTTGACGCCCTCAACGGCCAAGACGCGCCGCGCCGCTCCTCGCCGCCGGCTCACATTGAAAATGAATGACTTCCGGCCACTTTGACGCTCTCGATGGCGGCGGTCTGAACGCACAGTAACTTCCTCTGGCGGCAAATTTTGAACGTCGTTCTTCACTGGATTTGAGATTTACGGCGGACGGTGATCGCTTTCGCATCTGAACATCATCATTGCAAATTATATCTAATATACATTTTCATAATGACGGTGAAATTCGCGTGCCCTTCACGTCGAAAAACGCCGCCAAAGGAGTACCCTGCGCGTTCAAAAGTGACGCCGAAGGGCGCTGACCGAGCGTAAATATGTGACGAGTCGGGAGTGAGAATGTGTTGGACATTCCCACCACAGATGTTCCTGTGAATGATTTGTTATTTCTAACTAACTCAATTCATCTATCCAGAAAACAAGAAGCACTTTTGTATGACTTAAATCGCCAAAAAGACCCATCCATTAATGTACAAAGAGAACATTTCCGTTTCAGTTGAGGCTTTTGCTCTGAAATCAAGAGCTCTTTAAATGTTTCCCATGCCTCTTCAAACTGCTCAGCTCAAAGGATGCCTGCTGTTCTCGACTGGCTGCCACGGAGCGGATTAAGGCGAGTTTCTCCCTCGAGCGGTTAAAGAATGCGGTTCATCACTGCTGATTACGTAGGTCACTGCTTTGATTATTATGAGTTTCACTTCCAATCCACAGAAGATCACTTTGACCCCTCTGCAGGTCTTGATTGTACGGTTTCTGTCGGTTGTGTCATTGCATCAGTATTCGAAGAAGTGCCGAAATGAAAGTATGTTCGGGAGAAGTGACTCATTTGCAACGTGTGCCGCTCTGCGTGGTTGAACTCGAAATGAGTTCAAGAAAACGTCCACGGATGCTTTTATTCATTGAGTGTTGGTTCCCACGCATCTTTTCGTATCAACTCGCTCTTGAGAGGCGGGGAAAGACGTTTATACTGTATCAGACCGAAAATGTTTATAACGCAGCTTGAGAGTAAAAGTGTGACCATGTGGTCACCAAGGTGTGCCGTGTGAATGCTGCTCGGTCTTTTGCATGGGAAATCTTTAAGCATTGGGCGGAAACTGTTGTCTGTAAACAATGCAAAGCCTCAGTTGAGGCATTTCCCTCACAGCTTTTCAAGGCTTAGAGAGGATGCATGGTTTATTGGCGGCTGGGTAGGCAGGCAGCTACAAACTCGAGTGAGATGAATGCTCAGAGAGATGGGGATTAAGAAGTGTATGAGAGGAATGACAAATCCCAGATTTCTCTTTTAATGCAGAAGGAACCTGCGTGTAAATGCACAGTGCGACTCAAATCAAAGGCAGTCAGACCTCCGTTGTAAGTTTGAGTGGCATCGGTGTGCATGCGATAATTGGTGGAGACGTATATACTGAGAGGTGTGTGGTTATTCTTGTATTTTCTCTCCTCAGGTATCTTCACCACTTCTTCTTATGCTCTCGTGATGTGGTGTATCCGCACAGGTTGGATATACATTGGTTACCAGTATGTGAATTCGTGCAGATAATTTGATTGTATGTATGCCTGTTGGCGTATGTGGGAAACCAGGTCAATCTTAACTTAACAAGATATCCTTAAAGACATGTTAGCCTGAGCAAGTGAACTGTTGAGAATCGAGAGTAGGTAGAATAGGAAAGGTAAAAAGAAGTTGCACCACTTTAAAAATGCATTTTAGCACAATGCCATGTGTTTAATTCACAAATCGCTCACAGACATATTTAACCAGGTGATAACTGCACCTGAAATAGCACCGACCCGTGCTGTGAGTATTTCAATTACTGTCATTGTTTCCTGGTAAACAATTTCAAAATAAACCTTTTAAATATAAGTTTACGGAAAAGTTATTTTAAAACCATGTGATGTTTGTTTGAGATCTCTTAAATATAATTTCTCCTAGACATGGGATTCAATGGAGAGCAAGTGGAAACTTTTTCTCACACTTCTCTTGAGAAAAAGACCCAGTAATCTCACAAATGTCATCATTAGAGTTTGAGATGAGATCTTAACAATGTAACAGAATGAGATTTGAGATTTTAACATAAATGTTTCTCATCAAATTGACCCAAATCCATATTATTTTACCTGTACAATCTCATACTCAATGTCTCATTTGTTTCTATTTTTATTTCTTCAATTATTTTTTTTATTTCTTTTTATGGCAATTTTAGGAAAAACATCTGAAGCTACACCCTTAATTAAGATGCTACAAAAGGTGGTTCTCAGCAATGCCGCAGAAGAACCATTCTTGGTTCCGCAAAGAACCATTTATTAAAAAGTTCTTATAAGAACCGTTTTCTTTCTTTCTAAAAAAAAACAAAGGTTCTTTGAATGTTAAACGTTCTTTATGAAACCGTACAGCCAAAAATTGGTCTTCTATGGAGCACCTTCAAAGAGTGTAAGTGAATGAAACACAAGTTTCTGCATCTAATCACCTGAGCCATGAAAGAGCAACTTCTGAACAATAAAAACATCCACTGGGTTTGGAGAGTTTGGAAAGTGGGGGACATCATTTAATTTCACCTTGGTTCTTCTGCATGTACTGTATAGAAATATCGAACGGTGCACGTGTGTATTTGCAGCACAGCTGTAAAGCACTGACAGCACGCCACATGTGTTTGTAGAGCTGTGAGCATGCCGAGCAGCCCCGGGCCGCCATCATTCAATAGCATGTTTTATGAATGTGAGAGTCAAGGGTGCTAAGGGCTACACTCTGCGGAATAAATTACGTAAAGTAAAGAAAAGTGTTTTACTGGATGAATGTGCACATACAGAAGATCGGTTCGTCCATCTAAAGGCCATCATGGTGATGTTCTCTCGCAGATTTAATTTTCAAATACTCCATTCACAACCGAACTTAATTTCATGCCCCATTAGGTTTATTTGTAATGAAAAGAAAAAAGGAAGTATTGATGGTTGCCAGGAAAGGAAACCTCAGGTGTTTTTTGAAGTAGCATCTCTGAGCCACGTTTATTTCTTTGTGAAAACTGACCAGAGGCAGAGAGACCCACCTCTCTCATTACCACAGACAAATTTTATCAATCACTCCTGAACACATTTCAGAGATTTGGGACAATTCTTAAAGGGATAGTTCACCCAAAAATTTAAATTCTGTCATCATTTACTCACCCTTTTGTCCTTTCAAACATGTATGACTTTCTTACTTCCGCAGAACACAAAAGAAGATATTTTGAAGAATGTTGGTAACCAAACAACGGCGGTACCCATTGACTTGCATTGGTTTTGTGTCCATACAATAGAAGTGAAAGGGTAGCGCCATTGTTCAGTTACCAACATTCTTCAAAGTGTCTTCTTTGGTGTGCCAGAATATCTCGTGTGCACATGTTGAGCTACAGCTGTCAATCATTTGGTTGTTCAGCACACAAGGGAACACTGGGACATTATAGAGGGGCCTGGTGATAATGCGTCTGTTCTGGGCGGGACATCGTTTGTTCTGATCAATACTTCCAGACAGCCCATCTGATGTATTTCAGCACACTGGACTGTGGACAGACAGAGTGGGAGGTGCAGATTCTTTGATTTGAGGGGGAGAAAATTATTAGAAAGGAAGTCTGCAGATTTTGGATCATCTATAACAAGATAAAACTATTTACAAATAAGAAGGTTCGTATTGGATCAATAAAGAAAGCATCATATTATGTGATTACACATTCATTTACAGAGAGTTTTCAACCCACTGGCCCTAGAAACAAATGATGGAACCAGATTAGGTGCTTTAATTTGTTAGTAATCCACTAGTGTGACTAAGCCATTCAATGACATGCTCTCCTAAACACATTTTTCAGTTTTTGGCCAATTATTATGTTACTCCCAGAGCCATTGAGAGAGAGTCACGTCATCCTGTTGACTCCAATGGAACAGTTTTTTCACAGCAATGGCGGTTCATGGAGCCTGTCAATAGTTCCCGGAATTTACTAGTAACGCATGGAGCTAAACCCAAGCTAAACCCTTACGGAAAGAAAATATATTTCCTAATATATGAATTTAAAATATATTAAATGACATAAGGGTATATTAGAAAATATAAAGAACAATATATTGTGTAAATATATTACAATATATTGAATAATACATAAGGAATTGCCGCTTTTAGTAAAAGTAATATACTTTATAATATACTGATGTACATGTGATAAGATATGGTACTGGATGTGTAAAAATATATTGACCATACCATAATATATTTACTCATGCCATATACACACACACATATACATATAAATTTCTTATGTTTAACAACCATATTTTAAAACACAGCTAGTTTACAATAGCATAAGCACACCTGCTGATTCAAAAGCACTCAGTGAACAGACAATCACTGCACTGAAAAGCGCACAGCCATTACTTTTTAAATAAAGTAATATATAATCCTAATGATGTTTGGCCAATCGTTATCCTAACCACAGGCGCTACTCTTCAACACCAAGGTAACCCCACAAATTTACACATACATGTACTAGAAACCCTTCTAAATTTCAAAGTAATACAACATTAAACACTAACAGATCTCCCACTATATTAATATTCAGCAAAAAGACATGAAATACCGCTTACATTTAAACATTTTTACTCTCCTTTAGCAGTCAGAAGCAAAGCATGCTGGGAACTAGAAACCTGCTTTAACTCATTCTTTGAATGTGTCCATATGTGTATAATATGCAATCACGTTTATATGGGAACTATCTATGTGCAATATATACTCAATAAAAGATCAAATGTGATGAATATTAGATATATTTTTGTCTTCATTTCTAAATATATGTATATGTTCAATATATACAGTAGCCATATATTGTCAATACATATATTGCTGTATATTGAAAAATATTAGCACCAGCTTCCATTATATGAAAATGTATTATGTAATATATCGCATTATATTTTGCAGTATATTCCCACATATTTTTGTTCCATAAGGGAACAGACCAACTGAGGTAAACTTTTAACCCATTTAAAGATGTAAGTGCTTTAATGAATAAAAAAGGAAAGAAATAAAGCATTTAAAGAGAAAACATTACTTCCTGGAACTATCTGAAGGCTCCATGAATCCCGTGACTTTTGAACTTCCGTTGGCGCAACTCTCTCTCTCTCAATGGCTCTGGTTACTCCAAACTGCTCTGTTCACAACCTGAAATGATCTCAGGTACCGCTTTAATGCTCTGCGTTCAGCACCCCGCTAAGAGCAGTCCTAAGAGTTCAGATAGATGAAGAGTAGAATGATAAATGAATTCTGATTTGTGTTTTAGTATGACCTTCTTTCATGTGCACCTTTCTTATCGGTAGAAATACAGATGCGAGGATTAAACGGAGGCAAAAGGCCGATTTGTTATTCAGAAGCCTCGCTTCACAGAGACGAACAAGACAGCGTGATTCATTCGTTCCTGTAAGTGGAGTATTCCTAAGAGTCTCCTTGGGTTTACTTAGAAGAACTATTGTGCAGCTCTCAAATGAAGGTTAATGAATGTACATTTCTTTTTCATTGCCCATCTTTGTGTTTTACAGTCGGCCGTTATACTGTGCGTTAGATACAATCTGAAAATCATGTCAGCCGCACAACGCTGTAGATCTGAAATACGTCTGCAGAACCAACGGAGTGTGCAACAGCAGTCTATTTGATAATAGAGCAGGTTTTGTGGTGTAGTGCAGGTGATCTGTTCATATCAGCTGTCATTGACATCCTTCATTTCATTAATCGCCTGCTGATTTATTATAGGCATCATGTGTGTGTTATTCATGGGGCTGTGGCCTAGTATCTCACACTTCCCATGGGAAGCTGGGTGCATCGTGAAGGTGAATCCGATGGGAATGAGTTGACGAGTGCTGTTGTATGGCCACTGGATTGTGCCTATGTTACTACAGGCTGAATGTGATTTTCTAAATAACTCATGTGCACACGCACACACTTTCTGTCTTTCTCTGTTACAGATGTCCAGAGCTCTCTGTATGTTTTGGCAATTTCTCTTAATTAGAACAAGAATGCTGTTTAAGGAAATTCATGATTCAGTTTGATGATCAAAAATATTTAATTTCAACTTCTGTGTGAGCCAAGTGTGTCAATTGTTTCATATCAGCAATAGTCCGTCTAGTATCAGTCAAAAGTTATTTTGAAAATACTCATTCTTTATTTTTTTATATATATTTTTTTCACATTTTAATAATAATAGTAAACTCATCAAAACTGTAGAATTGGACAATTGTAATTGAGGGATTCATGAGGTCTTAAGCTGGGAGCTGTTTTAGGAAAGTTCTCGTCTATTCAGGTCTTTTATTGGCTGCGTTTTCTTGATTATTTGATATTTATTCATCCATTATATTACATTCAAAATATTTTTTCAAATAGAATATTTGTTTTCTAATAAAATACATTGATATGATGGCACAATTATATTTTTGTCTACAAAAGTAATTTCAGACAATTAAGCATACACCTTGAGATTAAACGATTTTCAAGATCATTAGAAACATTTCAGTCAAGTGTTTCCCATGTTTTGACTGGAACTGTATTTGCAGTTTCTTAATATTGCTTTGTTGTAACACAACGGTTTTGTAGTTAAAGGGATAGTTCAAACAAAAATGAAAATGCTGTCATCATTTACTCACCCTCTTGTCATTTCAAACCTGTATGACTTTCTTTTTTCCGCAGAACACAAAAGAAGATATTTTGAAGAATGTTGGGAACCAAACAACAGTGGTACCCGCTCACTTTTATTATATGGACACAAAACCAAAGGGTAAATGGGTACCACCGATGTTCAGTTTACATTTGAACTTTCTTCAAAATATCTTCTATTGTGTTCTGCAGAAAAAAGTAAATCATGCAGGTTTAAAATGAAAAGATGTTGATGAATAAATGATGACAGAATTTTCATTTTTGGGTGAACTATTCCTTTATCTTTAGTGTAAAGTATGTTGTTTACTTTTTGCTTCGTACATTTTTTTACCTTAAAAGTTAAATTAAAGAATTACGTTTGAAAATTAATTTACAGTGACAGAATGCTACTGTAAGCATTCGCATGTAACTGCAGCAATGACATCATTGTAATATTTCTGAATGTTGCATATACAGTACTTAACATTTGTTCTTCCTTTACACAGCACAATGACTGTATATTGATCACCTAAAACTAATGTCTGTGTGTTTCCTTGCAACAACTGCAACACGCAGCTGCGCAGTACGCACGCAGGCGCGCAAGGGTAACGACAAGCGACTGGGGTAAGCTATGAAAACATGACGAAACTAAAGCAAGTTTCTAAATAATATCGATCATCCTATTTTGACTTGATCATTAATAGCCCCTGTACATGGACATCAGAATTTGTTTGTGCAAAGCAGGGAAATGGAAGCAGAAAGGAGATGACGAGTTTGTAAAATTGCATTGTTGCTTAGAAAAGCATTTGTGTTCTGTACTTTCAGAAATTAAATTCATGTTTAATTTACTAGCTCTAGTTTAGGACATTACATAAAATCTAGTAACGCCCCTGCAAGCACTGGTATTTTAATTCACGCAGTTTGTCTGTGTTTGAGTTTTGAAATTGAGTAATATATTTTCCCCAAAATGGAAATTAGTCTTGGACTCAAAAACATTGTCACTGTACTTCAAATCATTATATAAATAAAGAAGAGCAATAAATAATACCATGTAAAACATTTCAGAATAAAACTTACAAATATGATATAAGAACAATAATATAAAAAAATATTTTAAAACAACATTACTCTGTACAGTCAAATAAATACCTAAAATGAAACCCTCCAACAAATATGTCTACCAAATTTTTTTCACACCTTCATACTGGCAACCTGTACAGTTCAACTGTTACCCTGTCTATTGTGTGATGAATCTAATCATATCTTTGGTTTTATGTACATTGTATGAAACTGTAATATTGATAGTGTACACATTTCTATAAATTCCTTCAAGTTTCCACCACAGAGAGGTTGCCATAAACACAAGCTATGGTCCAAAGAAGTCCTTACTCACCGGTCTGCAGTTTAGCCTGAAGGCACTTCCTCTCCACGCGTCTAATGAGGGCTGCATTAACCAGGGAGGCAGCCTACCCATCAGCCCCTGCGCCGAGCTGCGTTCGGTCACTGCGCGTGTAGGGCAATGCACCTGTCAGTCTCATTTTTCTCCCTCCCCGTTCCAGTCCTCTCGCTTTCTCCCTCACTTGAGAACAGCACCATGCTAACAATGCCCTGTCATCACACTTTTCATGTGACACTCTAATGACATAGCTTGATCTTCCCTTTGGCACGAGGAAATGACATGGTACCGTGAATCCATGACTGCTGATTGATACATTGCTGACCGATCTGTTTAAAAAACCATGCGCCCGGTTGATTCTCCCCCCTCTCATTTAGCCTTTTTGTGCATTTTAAGCTTGTGTTAAGCAGCATGACTAACTGCCATCTTTTTAATCTCTTAATTACAGGATATTATTGAGTCATTTTTAATACGAGCCAAATCACATTTGATCGAATTACGTCTGGGATGTGGGCGTGTGAATGAATTCAAATAAATTGAATGTTTATTATGAATCTATTATGCCTTTAATAATTAAATTCCCATGCTATCGCGTTGGGCCTGAAGTGCATCCATCCGTACAGCCGTTGCTCATTTTCCGAGCCGGAGGAATGTTGCTGTCATTCATGTAAATTTTTCTACCATAAAACTCTCGGTAGCTGCAGATCTGCTTATAAGCGTCTGACTTATGCATCTGCGGTGACTGGTAAATGCGGGAAAGATGGGCGGTGTCAGGAATTTAGCACAAAGCAATATTCAGCGCCGATCTGTATTTATGATGTTGTGTGCCGGTGACCTTCTTTCCATCATCATGCAGCAAAAAGCCTGGCATAATTGTTGAATAACACGGTTCAATTGATTTGGAATGAGTTGGTCCCTCTTGGCATCTAGACAACAGACATTCATCATTGCATAGGCTTTGGGCAGCTTTGTAAGTACATTGAATTTTGGCTTCCTGTCTGCCATTTTTTTCGATTTTCAATCTAAACTTATGTCTGCTGCCATATTTGAGTTTTATCTAAGGTTTAAGACATTTTATTTTGGAGGTATAGGTTCCAAAATCTAGTGAGATGCCTGCATTTTAAGGTAATATAGTCAAGCTGCCGGCTTGGTGGGCAACAATGAGACATTTACGGTGAAAAAGTAAATCTAGGATTGCATTTTACAGTTTTGCATTTGTAGCATAGTTGTTAGATTGTGTGCTGGTTTTCTAACATGGTCTTTTTAATTTTGCAATTTCGAATTCAATTTTCTAAGTAATCTTAAATGCTATGTGAATTCAACTGTTCTGCTAATCCATTACATTTCCTCATTTGTTTTCTATGTCCTATTGTGTAGTTCTATTTTTACTTTATTTTCTATTGTTTGTGAGCACACTTTACAATAAACCTCTTCCTAATTCTGAATCTGAGGGGCCGGTATGGAAGGCATGCATTACTCTAGGTGCGCAGTCAGAGAAGAATCAAGGTTAAGAGGGTATATGTTTCAAACATAAAAAATACAACATTGTTTCTTAAAGCTGCTTAATTTAACTGGCTGCTTAACTTTTTTAGTTAAAAATAAACAAAAATGACTAAAAACTGTATTGAAAATCTGTCTTTACCTTAACCCAATTCACATTGTTAGTATTGATAATAATTAGTCTTGTAACAATAATTTATAATTTGAGTGCTCGGGTCGGATTTTGCGGGAAATGCCAGGCCTAATTTCCTTTATGTGGTTACGTCATGGCTATAAACAAAAAGAAGAGGAGCCTGCTGCCAGACTGTTGCCAAGTCTGCTTTTTTTTGTTGCTAGTTTTGAATGGTCATTTGGATGATTTTGATACGCAGATCTGGCAACCCTGATGGTGGAGCGTTCGTAACTTGTTCTTTCAACAGTTCCTTAGAATATAAACTTTTAATCTGGAAAGTCCTTACTTGGAGTTAAATCTGAGGAAACACACTGAGCCACAAGAAAGCTGTGAGTATAAACTGCAGCTCAGCTGTAAAAATAATTTAAGGAGGCTTGGGAAAATTACGCACAAAACACGTGCAAAGTTTATTTAGACATAGCCCAAGCGAAAAAGACTACAAAATATTGCCACAAATATTAAAAAGCGATAAAACTGTAGCCAATGTATGCTTTTTTACCTTTTTCTATGCATTTCTTTGTATATTCATATAAAACCCATATTCCCTGAAATGCAGTGCTTTGCCTATTTTGCCTAATTATTTTGTCCAATAAATGTCTTAAAAGCCTAGAGTTTAGGCTATTTGTAACACACCTCATATTGTGATGGTTTAATCTAACCTGAGGGGTATACAAATATTCCCCCGGACAGGGTCGATTCTAGGTTTTCAATATTAGGGGGGCTCAGCCTCCAATGAGAATATATTTATATTTATTTATAGGCACTCTTTAAGCACCACATACTGTATACATTACTAAAATAAATAATTAAGAAAGAATATGCAATAAAGAAAAGTTATTGTTATTAAAATGAATATCACATTAATCGATCAGTCTGCAACATTTATAATTCAAAGTGACAGCAATAGCCACAAATCCATTTAATAAATGTCACAATCAACTGCTGAGTCATTATTTAGTAGAAGGAATAACTTGAATAGCAAGTTCTCAAAACTACCTTCAGCTCTCTATAACAAAGAAAAATAAAACAGCACTTCATTCATGAATGACACATTTCCGTGCAATACAATGTCATCGTGATCGTTTTCTAAAGTATGCCGTCATTGGTGTGACGTGCTTTAATTTTGCTGGAGGTAAACAACTAGTTAACAGTGTGACGAGGGGTGAACGCAGTCTAAACTTTTTACAGTGATGTATTAATAATGTATTAACATTCATACAGCTAAACTCCAAGTGTCCATCTGCACTTATACAGTAAGTTTAACACTGGCTTTGAATGTTCTATTTAGCCCGTGACTGACTTAGATCCCTTCGCTATCATATGCTAAAGTTATCCTCCTATATATACGGTACATTTACGTCAATTCAGACTGTTGATAAATATTACTTACATCAGCAGTTTTGTCTCATTCAGTTGGTCTCGATCCCTCTTGACTTGAGGAACAACTTTGAAGCTAATCCTGCTTGTACTCTCCCAGGTTGAAAAAGCACTCCGGTTTGAAGTGATTCGCGCAAACAAGCAGGTTTTTACTTATGGTTTCTGATGGATTTCCACTAAAAATAAAATAAATCCACTCCTGTCTCTTCCTAGGTTTGGACTCTGTGCAGAGACTACATTGCATGTTGTCCACGAACTTTAGCCATGGCGTCACATACACCGCTGTCACTTGTGAAAACAACAATGGCGGAGCGCGGTGGGTGGAACTGTGTAGATTAAGGGGCGGTAACATTATAATAAAATCTGCTTTGGACGTCACAATCGGAGCGAAATCTGAACGGCTCGATTTCTCACATGCTTGCAGGGAAAGGCACACCAAAACAAACTTACTGGGTTCTTATTTTTCACGTTTTCTGGGTTGCTAGATGCACCGGGGACCCGATTATAGCACTTAAACACAGAAAAAGTGGGGATTTCATCTGATGTCTCCTTTAATGCACAACCTCTTTATCCTCTGCTTGTGACATTCACTCCACTCTGTGCCGCTGTGAGTTCACATAAAATGTTAGAGTGTTTTCTTCAGGTAGGTTGTGCTTCGGCACTACTTCTGCGGAGTAATCACTGCATCAAGCGGATCTGTCATTTTTAGGTGGGCTTTAGCCACCCTAAAGTTGTAGCTTAGCTCACCTAAAAAATTGTGAGTAATTATGTCATTTGTACAGGAATTCAAGATCGCTTTATAGTCCTCTTCAAAACTCTTCAGTTGAACAATGCGCTAAATAACGAAGCCTGCCGCCGATTTCATAATAAGAGTTTTGAAGAGGACTATAAAGCGATTTTCAACAATATAACTTTAGTGTGGCTAAAGCCCACCTAAAAAGGGCCTATCAACGCCACTGCCCCAGACATCAATTTTGGCAACTATACTGTACAATGACAGATCCGCTTGATGCAGTGATTACTCCGCAGAAGTAATGCCGAAGCACAACCTACCTGAAGAAAACACTCTTAACATTTTATGTTTCAAATCGAGATGGCGATAAGAAAGTAAAGGTTACAGATTGCAGCTTTAATTCACAGAGTTTCATGGATCTTATAAATCCGGTGACCCTTGAGTGAAGCTTCAAGTTTTGAGTGACAATCAATATGTTGAACGTATGCCCTCCTCTCATTCTGCAGATATGCGACCGTCTCTTTCAGTCTATGCCATCAGTGCATGGCATCAGTCCATCCGCTATTGTGTGACAGCGCGCTGCCTACACAGTGATACTGATATTACTTTACAGTGAGTTGGAGTAGAGCAGGCATCGGTCCATGCATCGCCAGCATATTGCTGTGAATGTAATCTTTCACTTGTATGAGTGATGATTGCTTTTAAATCACCATCACAGTCGTTTCTTTGTTTTATTTTTATTCTTTTTTTTTTGCTTTTCCCTCGAGTGCCAGCAGATTGCTTTTAAACACTGGTATACAATATTGGCCGACAATAAATCAATAAACTGAGGAGCTTTTTTCTATAAAGAAAGTTACTCCTTCTTTCTAGAGTTTTTTTGTGTGTGCATTGGGACTGTCATGGTATAATCCACTCTGAAAACACAGCTCTCTGGAGGCATGTGGAGCCCTGGTGCTTAGCAACCAGATCAAAAGAGCAGACGTGTTTCCTTGGACAGCCTCTAGATTGTCTGAGACTGTCACTCAGGCAGTCCCACGTGTCTGACGGGGTAAAAGCAAAGTCCTGTTCCTTCTGTTGCCATTAACAGGTCAAGTGCTTCCAGGCGTACAAAGTCTGCCCTGGAAATGCACATCACTCAATAACCTCAGCGTATAAACCCAATCCAAAATTACGGATAACTTCAGTGGATGGAGTCCCGTATGATTTCATAGCATGACGGACCTGTGCAGCCAATTGATTGAACTTCTTTCATCTTAATGTCAATGAGTGACGAGACTGAATAGTGATGCTAGAGTTGTGTTTGAAGAGGAAGCAGGATTTGACCATAACAGATAACCAGATAACCATAAACCATCCAGGAGCAGTTCTACGCTTTAAAGTCGTGGCTCAAGACACCTGCATTGTTTTCGAATCGACTGCGCTCCATTTTGTTTTTTCTGTCTGGAAATGTTATTTGGTGATGTATTGATGGGCTTCAAAAATAGTGGATGAATTCTTAGAAGCGATGAAAATGAATTTACAAAGCCCTTATGGTGTATTGTGTTACAAAATAAAGCTATAAATCAACGCATTAAATTCACAGCTGTGTAGAATAATCCATCCTGTGTACAGTATACACCTGGTGTGTCACACGTGTGTAGCATGCACGATTCTATGGCACCTCAATTGAACTGTAATGAATAAACTATGACCCGATCCCCATTCATAATGCAAGTGTACTACTGTATAAAGAGTTCAGTTCCCGGTCAGGAGACTGTACATTCTGTCTGCAAGAAGCATCCTCGGTACACAGATGCTGTCACTGTGTGTAGTTTTTTTTGGTATCCTGTCCTGGGTTCAGGGAAGAATAGGAGATGGAGTGGCAGTTCTATGATGTATGGTTGAAAAGTCCTATACACAGATAATTCCTAAACTCCTGGAAATTAAGGCTTGGGACATGTGCAGTCCCACACTGAGGCCATACACACATTTGGCTGTACACACGAAATCGCAAGGGTGTCGTTTTCAGATTTATCCACTCTGGCACCCGGTTCAAAAAAAAGCGGTTTCAGGCTCCCAAAATGGCGGATATGTCTGGACGAAACACCGATTCGATACAGATTTTTTACGTATACAGCTAAATGCATCTCCGTGTGGACGGACTCTGAATCTGCACATGCAAATGCTTGACAGCTTTGAAAAGAATTGAAATGCTCATTACTCACAACAATTTAAAACCTGAGGGAGCAAAAAAACTAAATTTATAGAAAATTGCCTTTAAAGTTTAAAGCACTGTAGCAGGCCGTTGCTAAGAAGAAACAGGTTTTTAATGCTCTCTATGCGGCTTACCGCTGTAATGACGTTGTTGAGAATAGATGAACCCGAAAGCCGAAATTCTAAGCTTTTCATAGATACCAAACTCAAAGAGTGAGCAGCGGCGAGTGATGTTTGTAGTGTTTCCGAACAGTTTTGTTTGCCATTTTGCTGCATCCACTCACAAAAATAAAGTTTTGACATATTTACGGTTTGAAATTTACAAAATATCATCGTGAAAAATAATCTTTACTCAATAACCTAATGATTTTTGGCATAAAAGAAAAATCGATTATTTTGAGCCTACTATGTATTTTTGGCTATTGCTTACAAATATACCCGTACTACTTATAACTGGTTTTGTGGTACAGGGTCACATATGTGAAATAAAAAAAACTGAAACAGGATGTACCAGTTTTGTTTGTAATATTGCACTGTTGTTTTATGAGTGTTTTATGTTGAGTTTTTGTTTAATGTAGATTAAGATGCAGTTACAATGATTGTGAATGTACTTTGTATTTAACCCATGATACCTAATTATTTTGTTGATTGTTCAGCACCGCGATTGAAAGTGAAAAGGCAGGAATGGAACTGGTGATGTTTATGGTTGTTATGTGGCTGGCGCAGTTAGCTCAAGAAACATGATGAAACATTTGACAACAACAGTACAAATGGTTCTAAGCACTCTCTCAGGGATGTTTTCCACCACCTGATTGGCAGGTTAGGGAAACACTAAGCACTCTGCTGTGCCCTGATGGCCGGTATCGGCGATGGTTGGGGAGTTTAAATGAGACATTGATGAAGAGGAGAGCGCTAGCCTGAAATGAAGAAGAGAAATGGAGGAAGTGTCTTGTCTAAGAAAGACAGTGTACAGCCACAGACCTGAGATCAGTCTGTTCAAGACAACAGATTCAAACCTGTCGACAAGTATTTGGTTCATGAAGTGTGATTCTTACAAAAAAGAAATATTCAAATATATTGACTGTTTCAAAAAGAATCCTGTTATCAACATCTGTCTAATCTCATTCTGAATGGGGATTGGTTAGATAGCCGGCCTTTGGCAGTAATGTGATGCAGTGGCCAGTCAGACTTCTTGGACTGATGGTTTCAGATGGACAGTGAATGAAAGAGATACATATAGCCGAGATCGAAAAAGAGACGGCTTGTGTCTTATCTGAAATCCAAACCATATGAGAGGCCTCTCTCCACGTGGCCTTTAGGATAAGTGGAAGAAATGTCAGGAGACGGTGCGTTTTCGAGCAGACCTCTTCTGAAGCCCACTTATCTGATAAAGAAGCTGGACAGACGCCCACTCTTAAGGTCAGCCAGAAGATCACACTGCTGCTCTGTGCGAGAGGACTGCGGTACTTTTGTCATAGTGTTTTCCTCTGAATCAGTCAATGCTGGTGTGGAACCTGAAAACATTTCCAGTTATTTCTGACGATTGCTGCTTGTTTCATAGATTTTTCCTTTTTGGAAATATTGAGGATAATGAATAGTGTGTTAACCCGTGCTTTCAGGTTTTATACGAGAGCTCCATCTTGTTTACAGAGGAGCATTGCCTGTTATCTGTTGAGAATCTCTGTGAATTACTAAACTAGGCCTGCACTGTCAAGGCAAGATCGTGTCACGAAATAGGCCAGGGTTTTGAATATCTGACGCATCTAGAACACTTTTCTCATGCTCAGCCGGCATGCTGAAATAAACAGGATTGCATGAAGAGTTTCTTTGAAACATTGGCAATGGTTTTGTGAGTTAATCCCGGTTAGTGTTGTCTGTGTGTATGGAATACAGGAGTCACACCTGAAGTGTTTAAAACAAATGTGAACTAAATGCACTTGTAATTTTCATTATACATTAATTATACAAACATACATTAACACTAAAACTCAATTTGAGGTTCAATTTAAAATACAGGTGAAAGAGCTGTAATAAAATCAAAATGGAAAATACCTACATATTAAAGGAATAGTTCACCTTCAAAATGAAAATCTGTCATCATTTACTCACCCTGTTGTCATTTTAAATCTGTGATTTTCTTTCTTCTGCAAAACACAAAAGAAGATATTTTGAAAAATGTCGGTCCCCATTGACTTCTATTGTATGGACACAAAACCAATGCAAGTCAATGGGGACCAACGTTTTTCTGTTACCGACATTTTACAAAATATCTTCTTTTATGTTCTGCAGATGAAAGAAAGTCATACAGGTTTGAACTGACAAGAGGGCAGTTAAATAATGACAGACTTTTATTTTGAAGGTGAACTATTCCTTTAATAGATAATATTGTGCCCTATTTGAAAGATTTACAGTATAAAACTGTGATCTGTTTTTACAATACAATGCTACTCTTAGCATTACTTTCTTCAATGTATCCCCTATCCTTCACTTGTAAATTAATTGAAGTTGGCAAGTAATGTACTATAAAACCATTCTTTGCATACAAATGATCAAAGTTCATACTGTAGCAGAGAGATTCTGGCAGACAGTGTGGGCGGCAGCCACTCTCATAGAAATCAATGAGAAAACATCATGCAAATGAGACTATATCCCCATAAGCTTTTGTACACATTGTTTATTTTTTTATAGTTGATCTTCATAGTAAAAAAAATGCAGATGGTTTTGTGGATTTTGGGAAAGCCTCTTGTTAAGATAAGAACAACAGAGAGTGCACTTAAATTCTGTTAATGAATCTCAGGGGGCAGAGAATAAGTGTGTTTAAATGAAAGTGTGTGTCTGTTTTTGGCTGGATGGCTGTCAGGGGCGGGGGGGAAAACTTTGCAAAGAAGAGCAATGCAGGGACAGGTCGCTCAGTTGGCAAAGTCACTGTGCTGGAAGCAGGTGATTTTAGCTTTTATGCTTTTCAGAACAACACATCACACTAACGTCACAGGAACCTTAGAAACCAGAAACTTTAACAAAGGGCTGATGTGCTACATTCTCCTCCGATCCATTATGATTAGCAGATGACACATGGTTCTTTGTGTAGCAATTGCTACTGTTATAAATGTCTTTGTCTGTGAAAGGCTGTCATACTCACTCCCATACTCATACTTTTGTGAAAGTATCACAATTAGTTGTTCTTATGTTTTATGATGACGAAAAATATTTTATCAAAATGTAATGACTTCAGATACTAACTGGCCTTTAAAGCAAAGGATTTTAGTAAGTAAAACTGGTGCTGTCAAGGTTGATGCACTAAACTCAGATAGGTTGTGCTGGGGCTGTTGCCCAGGTAAAAGACCTCTTTAGATAATTGTTATACTTGATATATATTCTTTCTATTTTATAGGCCTATATATTGTGTATCATATAAGGAGTTCACTTGCAAAAACAGATAACTCCGTTTTAAAAGAAATGTTCATAAAATCAAACTGTGGCTGGGTTGTTTTGAGTAAGTAATAATAACCTTAAAAAATACAGCTAACTAACACAAAAAAACAATAAAAACATGATAACACAATAAAAAGCATGATTTTTGAACATTTTTTAAATCTGGTAATCTGGTTTTGCAAATAAACTCTTCAAATAGTAGCTTATTTTATATATAACTCGGTCAAAAGTTTAGGATCACATTCTTGATTCTTTTGTTTTCCACATTTTAGCACAGATTTTAAAGAATTTCCATATTTCGCTGCTTTCCTTCTGAAACCTTGTATCATATTTCATGATTTTTTTGTTGTTGCCATAAATCATTATTAGCCACACTTTATGTTTGTCACATGGTTTTGCAAATATCTAACCAATAAAAAGGATTAAAAAGTGATTGTCAACTTTGACAACACAGTATGCAATCATTATACTGTTTTTTTTATTTCCTGAAAAACAGCAAATTTAGACATCTGGACTCTTATTGGTTGTTATTTATTAATTATTTGGTCCAAGTCATCCATTTCAATATTTTTTTTAAATAAATATTTAGTTTTGTTATTTTGATATTAATATGGAACAGTTGTATTATATCAACTGAGGTGAATTTTTACGCAATATCAACAAACCAAGGTGGCGCAGGAAGATGTTTTAGGTTGGGGTGCTGTCTGTGTGCGTGTTGTGGGATTTACCACATTTGATTAAGAAACGATAAAATACGTCAAAATTTAGGCACACAACAATCGTGAAAATGAAAAAATTTCAACAGCACACAATTTAAACACAATCCTAATACAATGGACAGGTCGACTGAAAGTAAATAAAGCATTTAAAGTCCCCGTGAACCGGAAGTTGCGATCGTTTTTACCTCCGTATTCTGACACATTTCGGAGTGAAAAGGAATTTCATAGGAAAAGTTTTGTGGGCATGGCTTGTGTTTTTCACTGCGAATTGATTGAATGTGTTAAAACAGCTGTTTGCATTGACTTTGAAATTGACAGTTGAAGGGGAACGGATGCTCCGGCCAAGCCGTATAATTTACGTTATTTGAGATGGATAGTTATTTCAGGGAGGAAGCGCATTTTCAGATTTTAACTGAAGATTTTGAGGGTACATGAAATTTAAAAAGAAAATGACCCACATTGATAAGCTATTTACTCTAGACACTGCAATATTTCATGAAAAAATAAGAATTGTCATTTTTTATTTCACTGGGACTTTAAATTAAAGTGTTATTGAGCTGTTGTTTACACAGTCATATATAATTATATACAAAAAAAGAACACGGCTACCTTACAAAACACCAAAAGTGGATTTGCGCTCAGGAGTAGAGCGGACAAATTCTTCCATTATGCTGTGAATGTTTATATTGTCCAAAATGTCTCAATGAACATGTCGCAACTCGCAATGCCAAATGTGTAAGCCTTCTCTGAGAAATAATATTTCGAAGCCACATTTTGAGACGCCGAAATGCTGAAAAGGATCTCTAGGAAGATGCAGTAGACACACATAAACATAACTGGATGAGATTTCCACCTCCTTTAAGAGCTCCCTCTTTTGCAAATGCAGTTTTGACAAAAACAATACGGTTTCGTGGGCAGTGCGAAACTTTTCGAGTTTTATGAAATCATTCAACAGCTACATCAACGTTATCAGGCAGCATCAATGAGTCCAGGTCAGCCTCAGCAATCATCGCGCCCTTCACAGCTTTAAAAAGAACGTCTTCTCTCCGCGCAGCAGTTTTCATCCCCATTATCTTTTTAGAGTTCATTTTTGCTCACGTCTGATACTGCGCGCCAGCGTACGTGTGTGCGTCAGTTAAGATTCAAGGCGAAGAATTATGATAGGCTATTCTCGTTTAGAGAAAACATCACATGTAAAATAAATCACAATTAGAAAGAACTTAGATTTATATCCCACTTGCGATTTCCATTTATTGTTTACTACAAAAATGATAAAACTGAATAAATCAAAATAAACCAAAATTTGTGTTGCAGTTACAATCATGTGAAAACAGGGGGTGCTGCAGCACCCTCAGCACCCCTACTTCCCGCCCCCTGCCTTTTACTAGCCAGGTTTCCATTACAGATTTGCGCAAATTTTAAGCTCTGTTTTCTAAATGTCGATTAAAACAATATCGCGGAATGACTGTTTTTCCATTAAATGATGTTATGCGATTAAAGTGTATTTTGATTCTTCTCGCGATAAGTCATTCTGACCGTACTTCCACGTTGTACGTTTTATGGCAGGTTGCAAACAAACTTTTGTGCATAGTGCCACCTACTGTGATGAAAGAGTGAAGAGAAATGTCTATATTTCCTTATATTTTTTCATATTACCTCACTGTTCCTAATAAATCTCCATACTGCACTCATTTTCCTGCATTTCAGCATTCTACATTCTATCTTACCAAATGTTCTGTCAAAACATACCGCGAATGGTCATGTGACTTTTCTATAAATTCATGTGTTTAATTATGATTTGACTGCCCCTGTGACGTTAGGTTTAGGGGCGGAGTTAGGGTGGCCCTTTATCGTTGCTTTGCACCCTCGTGAAACTCAATTTTCATGTTTTCTCAGCGTTTTTAGCTAAATTAGCCTTTGCAGCTGTGATTTTAGGGTTTGGGATAGGGTAAGGTGTTGGTTAGCCACCTCCTAAAAAAGATACACTTAGATATCAGGTTAGAAATATAAATGTACATACACACGCGGGCTGTTAAAAGTCTGAATTTAGCTGATTTAGTCCTGTCACAGAGAGTTCAACAAGAGAGACAGAGATGTTTACAAATAGCTTTGTTTGTGTCTTCTCCAGGTACTTCCACACCATCTACCTGGGCATCAGGAGCAGGCAGAGCGGAGAAAATGACCGCTGGAGATTTTACTGGAGGATGGTGTACGAGTACGCCGACGTCAGCATGCTCCACCTGCTGGCTACGTTCCTGGAGAGCGCCCCTCAACTTGTGCTCCAACTCTGCATCATCATACAGACCCACAAGCTCCAGGCTGTACAAGGTAACACAAGCACACACACACAAACACTCTAATGAAGGAAAAATAAGTTTATGTAAATATTTGGTCAAACTGTACCAGGTGTTGCTTGATGGATGCTGAACTATCTGCTGATTTTAGGGACCAGCTTATGGTTGCCTGTCTCAGTTGGTCTCAATCAGATTTTATTGCTGATTTTAGCAGGTTTACGCTGGTTTGACTGGCCTGGCCAAGCTTTTACAAACAAAACAGGTTGACCCTGTAATATTTTTTTTAAACTACTTAATACCAGTTTTAGCATACCATAGATGTAATTTGGATGCATATGGTAAGCATACAAATTCATGGTATACATCAAAGCACCCTGATATGACCCTCTGATACTTGCATCACAGTTTTTTGTTGTAATGGTTGAACAGGTACCGCTGTGTTGTGGAGAGAGAACTCCCAGGTTTACTGTCATTCTTCACTTTACACATCTCACCCTATCGAAATAACAGAGGTGAAGACAGAGAGCGAGAGAGTGAGAAGCCCAACTGGCAGTAAACATAAAAGACTGTTGTAAGGGAAAGAGGCAGAGTGCTTTTTCTACAGGACTGCCAAATGTGAAAATATTAAGCTCAAAACAAGCCTTCCACACAAATGTGTTTTTATGTCTGGGCATTTTTGTAGATTCACACCGCTTTTAGGGACCATGAAAATGCAGAAAAAACAGTACAGATAAAATCGACTGGAGAAAAATACTGTAGCTTTTAAAGTGGCACATTATGGCTGTTTAATAATGAACTCCACAAAACAAAGTAGTTTTTTTTTAGAACCTGTGCGTCTGGGTTTGTAGTGTCAAATCTTTAAAAGATTTTGAAGATTTATAAGAGCAGAACTGATTTTTCTGCGTTGTTTTTAGATATTATCAGAATTGATTGCTTTTAGATAAATAAAATTACACACACACACAATTTCAAAGCATTTGAGTCCAAAGAAAAAACTTCAGTGTGGTCACAATTTGCCTAGAAATTGTAGAAATGTACTCTTTGCATTTTATTAAGTAATTTTTCAAACAGTATTGAAGAAGTTTCCATCCAAGTTTCATTTCAAGTTTTTTTTTTATAAAAGTTTAGTTTTCTAAAGAACAAAATTAAAATATTGTCTTCAAAATATATATTTTTTCATTAAACATTTCAGTTAAGTAACCCTAAACTTTCAAACACTAGCCTTATGTTCTCAGTTGTCCAAGTGCTACAGAGAATTTATGTGTAAAGGGTAAATTTATTTACTAGGCTAAATTTATGGAGCACTTTAAAACCTTCAGCTAGACATTGTCATGACCTTTCAGTCAGTCCCCATTGACCAATACTCATAAAATGCGAAACTAAGGCTGCTTAACATCCACTCTTCACTCCCTTTCTATATACGTTTGGCAAGTCATGTCGTCAGAGCTGTTCATAAATGGCTATTGTGTTGATTTGTGATTTTGTGGATTGCAGAGCCCTGCCTAGCAGTAAAGCCTTCAGTGCCTTTATGTGCTGTCCTCTGTTCTTCATAATCTTCCATAAACAAAAGTGCCCAGGGACTGTCAAAATTCTCCTCGATCAAGGCTGAGAAATGATTTATTGAAGCAGGGGTCCTGAGCTCCTAATGCAACAGTCGCAAACGCCCTCTTTTTTCAGACAAAGGATCTAAGTGTTTGTTCTGTGAGATTTTGGGAATGGGGTCTGGAGACAGTTTTGCTTGTGGTGAGAATGTTTCAATAATTTTCGAATTATTTAATTATTTCTCTTCGCTATAGAATCTGCCTTGGTACAGTGATGCCAGTCGTTCAGCCTACAAAACACAGAAAATACATCGTTTCACTAATTTCCACAGGACAGAGAACTAAAGAAACAGGGGTTATTTAAATTAGAACGGTTTTAGCACCTAACTTCAAGATTACAAATAGTGCGTTGTCTATATAAAATCTATTTTGGATATTAACCTGGTGCTAATTGCTAGTTTTGCAATGGTCCATATACTGTAAGTAGCATTTTATATTCCATGTCTTCTGAATGTAATAGCTATGGGTGAGGTGGATTCTTGAAAAATGTAGCTTTTGTGTTCCATGCATACAGGTGTGGATACACAATAACAGAATTTTTGTATATTTATATATTTAGAATATTGTACTTTTTCATTAGAGGCTTGTGAACAGTTATTCATTTGACATTTCTTCATGAGGAAGAAATGCTACGTATAGAAGCAGATGAAGATGATACTGCAGTGATGCTGTGGTTTGCATAACCCTGCTGCTACATCACTCCCTACAAACACACAACACACTCACACACACACACACACACATTCTGCGTGTGCCCTCCTCCCCTCTCTAAATTACTGCAGCCTTCACGAGCAGAAGCAGCGAGGAGCATTACATCACCGCTCTCGCAGCCGCGCTGGACCGCGGCTGGTTCCCGTGGCGACCGTCTCTTCAGGATGCGCTGCACGTGCACATGTTACGAGGGAGGGACGAATACGTGCACCCTTACTTTTTCAGAGAGCAGAGCCAATCCGCAGGCCAAATAGCCCACAGAATAAGAATTACAGCCTCTGTCAGTTAATTACTTCTCTTTGCAAAGCAGTCATTACACCCCCTCAGCTCACTTCAACTCCTAATGGGCCAGATTTAATCTAAGTGGGTTAAACACGTAAATAAACCGTTGACAATACAATACAAACTCACAGTGTAAACAAACG
This sequence comes from Triplophysa rosa, assembly GCF_024868665.1. Taxonomy (NCBI): domain Eukaryota; kingdom Metazoa; phylum Chordata; class Actinopteri; order Cypriniformes; family Nemacheilidae; genus Triplophysa; species Triplophysa rosa. The sequence goes on from NC_079894.1 coordinate 8,009,264, forward strand.
CTACATGTTAGATAGACAGACAGATGCAGAGATGAATCAAATTTAAAGAGAGTGCACCCCAAAAAAAAAATTCTGTCATCATTTACTCACCCTCTTGTCATTTCAAACCTGTATGTCTCTCTTTCTTCCGCGCGAACACAAAAAAATATATTTTGAAAAATATTGGTAACCAAACAATGGCTGTTCTATTCAATTCTATTGTATGGACACTAGACCAATGCAAGTCACTGGGTACCGCCGATTTCGGTTACCACCATTCTTCAAAATATCTTCTTTTGTGTTCTGCACAAAACAAAACAAAAAAGTGCATAAACCATGAGAGTTTACTTATAACTCTTATAATAAACCAATTTCTGTGCTCTCAAAATGAATGAAATTACTGATGATCTCACTGACTCAAACAGTCCAAAATATCCTAATTCACTTTTGAGAATTCACAGAATTGTACCAACCTCCAGCATTTAAGAAATTCAGAAAGCTAAAGCTGATTTCAGTGGGCAAAAAATACATAAATAGTTGGTTGCGACCAGCCTGCGATTTCATCCAGTTCATTGCTTTTTTTAGTGTAATATGCATCAGACAGTCAATGGGCTGGGGGCGTTCTGTGGGCGGCACGTCTCAGACTCAGACTTGCTAATTATTAACCTCTGTTGTAAAAACCATCGACTACTCCTCCACCCTTTCAGTTCTGTTGTTGTAGTTCATCACATGTGGATGACATTGCACAAAGCAGTTCCACAGAAGACGTGACCACCGCACGGCGCTCTCTGTGGCAGTGTTGACACATCATACAGTCCTTTCCACAGATATATAGGGCTCAGATCCAGCATCTGTGCTTCTATTTGGTCTGTAGATTAGTAACACAGATGCCCGTGGTGTTTCTTCGCCATTTGGTCAATGAAGGGCTTTACAATTGATCTTCTGCTTTGCTTTGTTTGGTCTGGGACGTCTATAACGCAGTTCATCTAAATGCAGATGGCCTATAAATGGCAAATCTATTTATGACAGCCTGTGAAAAACTAATTATACATTTGCTCTGTTCCAGCCTACAGAGACAGCATATTAGACACGCCCCTTATGCAAATGCTGTACCACAGGGTAGCCAACCTGCCAAAATAAGATTGTGATGGTTATAACGCAACCTCGAAAGGTAGCTGCGTATGTAGATTTACAGGCAGCTCACAAAATAGACCTGTTGTGTATTTCAGGGTTCGTGTTTAACAGCTTGTGAATACCAGTAATAATTCAAGCCTTTGACAAACAGAGCCCGCAGTCACTCAGAAATGACAATAATACTCACCTTTATTTGGACACAAATTAACACATCTTTGCACATTCATCATTTCACATGAGGACTTGTTCAATTATTCATGGCCAAGTGCCACCACAGTGTTATCTTAGGAATGTGAGATCAAAACGTTTTTACAGAGTGCTGATGTCCGTTCACTAGGATACAAAACACTAATTGGTAGGAGCTTTTTTTGTTATCTCAACCTCTTCTATGCTTGTTCTTCAACATTTACTGAAGGACAACAAAACGATGTAAAGCTCAATTTGATTTGGGTATGAATATCAACAATACTGAGAGGTCAGAAAAAGAGAATATTTACACCTGGATAATAAGGGCTGTAATGCATTCATAGGCTGTCATGATATCTCTTAGGAACAATTTGTGCAGTGAGGATGTCAGATTTATCTTGTCTTTAATCTGACAGCAAACAAAGACATTTTAGTAGGAATATGCAAAAGCCATATGCTGTAGAACTCCAGATAAAAGACAATTGAATGACTGATAAACATTTGACCTGGAACTTACAGAGAAATTCAACTGCAAATGTTGAATTATTCTGTGCCTCTTACATAATCTTATACTGTGTGTGCGTGCGTGCGTGCTCTGTTCCAGAATTATTCGCATCACAAAACAGTTCTTACTGTTTGAAGGTGTGTTCAGTTTTCTTGTTCTTAAAAGAAGCCTACAGAGCTCCTAAAAGTGTTTTCCTCCATTTTAAAGCAAAACTTTCCACATTAGTAAGATTTGATAAGTTACTTTAGGTAAACCGATACGTACAAGGGTTGGACAATATAACATGAAGTTGAACACCCATTGTTTTAGAAGTCAGTGTTAATTGAGGACTACTGTGAAAAAAACATTGTGGTTATCTTGTGTGACTAGGTTCGGTTGTGCCAGAACAAGCTGTGCTCAGCAGTGGTTACAAAAAAAATGGTGAAATCGGTGACTTGTCAGACTTACAAATGAGCAAAAATTCTGTTTCCTGCATCTGTATTCTTAACAGCCCAACTGTTTGGTGTTTTAAAAGCATCAGTCTCTACAACTGGGATAAGAACGAGATGAATTTTCTCTGCCAACCTGATCTCACAGGAATTTGTAACTGTTTCACTTTGTGGCTAATTCGGATGATATCATATGTTGTGAATCGTACAATTGTGAAAAAGCAATACGGAAGCCCCGCCCCTTTCCGATATCACTGGCACTAAAATGTATGAATTAGCTCGTACGCATTCATATGAATTAGACAAAAATGAGCCACCTCGTAAAATAATTGTTTTTTTGCCGTGAAATTGTGTTGTCTCTGCTCCAACCTGTCTAAAGCAACTGGAAGATGTTTTCATAGATGAATGGTACAATATTCAATTGGAGACTATTGAAAAGTTGTATAAATGTGTTGCATTTATAGGCAATGTGTGGTTCAACACTTAAGGGCAAGTTATGGTCGTGTGTAGGACCTATGCCGTAGCCTCTACGTATGGGATTCCTTTTGTGTCAATAAAAAAAAACATTTTGATAATGAAAACAGTAAACTCAATTGCAAGAATGTGACATGATTTTCAAATAAACTGCTATTTTTCTTAACAATTTTCTAAGTTTCGTTTTTGCAAATAATAGTTTTGAATTCGCTGCTAGATTTTTCATTTGTGCTTTTTCGAGTTTTCGTTTACGCTTCTCAAGCTTTCGTTCGCCTTTCTGGCACAAATCTCACGTGTGGGCGGGACTTATGGCCACTTTACTCTCATTGGTTATGGAAGATTTGGATTGACAGCTCACTGACCAGGAAGTCGATACTGAAGAGTGAAGCGGATTAGAGAGCAATCTGCTTGCGGTTTTCTGTATTGTATTGTTTTAGTATTTGTACTTAAATTACTTTCTTATTTTGTTAGTATATTAGCAGGGTTGCCAACTTTCACACACTTAAAAGTAGGACACGCTACCAGGCTCTATGACGCCGTAACAACAAGCCAACGTCGAGCAAATACATGATAGCTAGCCATATTCACATGCAACTTTAAGTGGGTTTAGAGGCCGTCAAGACAGCAGTCTATAATTTATAATTACAATGATATCAGAAAAACGAGAAGCCTAGTGAATTTTGGGGAGATATACAATAAAGTGTTATGCTTCCAGTTCATATTTATAATTTATAGATCATAATCGTGGTGGCATTTTATGTATTGTTTCTATCTTTAAATGTTTGTTTATAGTTTAAGAAGTCTCTCTTCTGCTTTTCTTTAACCTGTATTATGTAGGTGTGTAAATACGTAATGAAAGTGTTGTTTGCAAGAGGCAGACTAAATTAATAAAACATTCTAAAGGCCTCTAATTGTGTCACCTTATGAATTTGTTTTGTTGTAGCGTTTAAAAAACATAAATATCATTTGAATGTGTTGGTACTGTTTTATGAGGTGTACTTTCTGTGAATGTAAAGAAAGGGGTATAATACTGTACATTCACCATGAGTTTAAAAATAAAGATACAGTACTTGACTTATAAGTGGACTTAATTCTTTAAAAGGAGACTGTATGCAAGAGCGACATCGTCATCCTCCTCCTCAGCTGGACACAAGTCACCCTCAGGTACATTTATGTAACCGAGATAATAAAATCGCCAAACGTTTCTCTGTACAGTAACTATGCAGCAATGTTTTCATTTAGCACGTTAATTTCTCACAACCCAATAATCTGTAACGTGTCTCTATTGGATGTTACTGTATAATGCAAGTTGTTCGTTCCTTTTTAAGAAAATAATCTTAATAGTCCATAAAATAATACCTGACAAAAAATATAAAGCACACAATGAACGCGCTTAGTAAAGACAGAATTGCTACTGTACAGGAATACAACTTTTAGTGATTTTCTTTATTATCTGAATTACATTCATTTACCTGAGGGTGAGGAGGAAGATGATGAGGAAGACGCTTGGATCCACACCGCACATGACTTACCAACTTCAAATACCAATTACTATATACTAACTAAATAAGAAATAGTTTTAAGTACAAACAATAAAGATAACAGCATGCAGATCGTTCTCTAAGATTCGTTGCACTGTACTGTCTTCAGTATCGATTTATCGACAGTATCGTTAGCAGGGGGGGGTTCAACCACACCTCACTCCTCCACCACCCAGCTCTCCACAAAGCCTAGCCGCCAGGGATCTGGTTAGATGTTCAACAGTACAGCGACCCGACGACCATGCCAGGTCATGGGACTAATGATGATGATGAGTCTCCTGGCCACGGCGGCCGTTCCCAGCTCCTCGTCTTCCGGCTCCAACGTCACGGCCACGCCGGCCATTCCCAGCTCCTCGTCTCCTCGCCCCAGCGTCATGGCCAAGGCAGTCGTCGGGCTCCTTGCAATCCCAATGGCCACCCAAACTGCTGTATCCTCCCTGGCCCCCTGAGCGAGCGGCACCCCCACGGACCCCGTGAACCCTGGTGCCGATAGATCCATCCTGGAGGCATCCTGCCCAGTGTGTCCATGTTCCCTGTCAGCCTCCAGGATGCCCACCCCCCCCTCCCAAGTTGTTACATCTTAGGCTTGAGGACGCGCCTTCTGGGAGGGGGGAGTTCTGTCATGGTTTCCCTCTGTTTCTCCCCATGTTTTCCCCAAGAACTTCACTTCCCACAATCCTTCACGCTCCTGCACCTGTTTCTAGTCTGGTCTGCAATCCCCGCAACTGACAATCATCAGCCCCATCACAAGGGCACTATATATACTCTGCCTGTGTAATGTTTCCTTGTCTCATCTTAAATGTAATTATTATTGTTATTAGTACTGGTGTATCCTATCTCCGTGTGTGTCTATTAAAAGTATATTGGACGTTACTCCTACCTTCGTCGGTCATCCCTGCATTACCGTTACAGTTGTTCTCAGAAAACATGATGTACATCACACTCAATGTGCCTGTGAAAATGGTGTTACTGTAGGTCCTACTGCTGGTTCCATACTGTTTGTAAAGCATTATATCTTTTTTTTAATAAAACTAATTGTAGCGAGGAAGGCGGGACGAGAGCCGGGGGGCAGGAAGGCGGGGCCGGTGGCGTGAGTGATAATGAGTATCAGCTGTACGCGCACCGGTCCCGCATGCCTCACGGGGAGCTAGGGAGCATAAGAGGATGAGCGACGGGAATGCCGACGAGAGAGGACCGGGCCCGGAAACTGTTAAGTTTGTTTATGTTTGTGTGGCCGGCAGTCGACAGTGAGGTGGCTGCCGGTCTTTTGTTCTTGGATTATTGTTTGTTTATTTTTCATTAAAGTTTGTTAAATGCTCGCCGGTTCCCGCCTCCTTCCTTCCCTTCTATTGAACCTTGTTACACTAATGTAAAAAAACAATCACTAAACAACACATTTAAAAGGAATTCTGACTTTTGAAGGCCCCAGTTATGTCACATTCAGCTTGCAACATTTTACCTTGAGCTTGTCATTGGGTTTGTGTTTTAAAGAGTGCATTCTTTTGCTGTTTTTGAAGCTTTGATAATGTTTTTTGGGTGTTTAACAGTGGATTTTCATGTGTCTAGTTTCAAAAAACAACTGGATTTTTTCCAGTTTATATAAAGTCCCTCCTTACGAAAAGCTCTGATTGGTAAAGCTGACCAGGTCTGTCATGATTGGTTCCCCGCTTAGAGCGTATGTCTGAAGATGTCCCACCTACTCCATATCTGCGAGCTTCCGCTTCTCAGGCTGTTGTGATTGGTCGGTCCCCCTCTCAGTGCACGTGTATTCATAAGCTTTGGCTTTTAGCAATAAACAGTAACAATGGCGTCAACTTCACTTCATCAGTTAAAAACATGCGGATCGATCGAAGTGTAATGGAGGTCTGTTAGTGCATGTGTAAACGTCAATCTTTGTTAGAGATCGCAATTACCCCCCCCTACTATGGCGAGGGAAATGACACGGGGCCGATTGGGTCAGACCAGTTACATTAATTAACAATAATAACAGAAGCATTAGTTTTGCCTTTTTATATTGGACCTAAGTTGGATAATAAAACAAGCAGATTGACCAGGAGACATTTGCAAGCAGGACTTCAAAGGACGTTTCATAGAAGTGTTTTAGAGGTATGCGCACACACACACAATATCAGTGTATTACACAGAACAGCTTTCACATCTGATGTTAAAGTCATGGATGCTGTTATTTGACCGTTGGTTATCTTAGAATGTGTGTAGCGGAATTCTTATTACCAGCTGTAGTAATTAAGTAATTAAGCGCAGTCAAATGTTTACAATCTCTGATAACCAAACACTACTCCAGCGGCTCTTCCTCTTCTCTGAAGAAAACCTCTCCCCTTTTTTGGCATATTCCTTTGGGCGGAGGTTTTTCAAAAACTCGGAATAGTGACATCATTTACCCAGGAAGTAAAGGGCTGTTGTCCGATTCCAGACGTTCTCTGTAGTCCTTGAAAAGTGAATTCTGTTAAAGACAATATCTCGCTTGACATTGAACTTTGAGCTTTATCATTTTGCAGATATTGATTATGCTCTAACAGCAACATTACACACTAACTGAAATTTGAAAATTGGCATCACGGGGAATAGCCACTTTAACAAAACTAAATCGCAGTTCTTTAAAGAGACAATAAAACAAGTTTCATCAAAATGAAGCACCACACCTGAGTCATTGTTTCTGTGAACAGGGCTGGAGCTTGTAAACCTCAGTGTAACTCAACAGAGACTCTAGATGTGATGTCAAAACAGATGTATTACAGGACTGTGGTTGGAACTCAAGCCATTGATGTGCCGTTTCATGCACAAGCTACTCCATTAGCCTGACTTTATCCTCCAGAGTCATGAATACATAAAGATGCAGTAATGAGATAAATGCATTTACATGCCTTGGTGAGCAGTTCCTATTGTGCATATGAAACCTTGTCAGGGTACATTTATAGATTTGCAACATGGAAAACTGTTCACACCTTAAGGTGAATGACAGAACAATATTATTTGGAGTAAAACTATATTCTTCTTTGCATACTTTACGTACTATGTAGTTTGTTACCAAGTTCTAGATTTTATTTAGTTAGCAGACATTCACAGAGAAGATAAATTTTAACTCCTGAATACAGTTGAGGCAGTTACAAATATATAAAAACTGTATTCCAAAAGCTGCTTCAAATTTTTAAGTTAAATCAATTTGGTTTTACAAGTCATTGTACTTAAATTATATTCAACTGGCTTAAAAAATCTAGTTGTATTTTACAAAACTTTTAATATAATTTAAATTCAATTTGATTTAACTAACAAATTTAAGGCGGCTTTTGAACTAGAGTTTTTATGTTATTTTTTTAAAGGCGCAGTTCTTAATTAACAGCAGCCACTAGCGTTGTATTATAGATTTGGCACGAATCGCTCAGTCAAAACACGACGGTGGCCACCACAGTACAAAAAGATGTTGTTCTCATGTTGACGCAGGGAAGAGATTTTGCGGGCATTAGAAAGACTGTAGAAAGAGCAATGACTTATGTATTACATCAAATAAAAGGTTTGTGGATTTTAAGTTTAAAAAGAAGGATAAATGTCAGGCAGGAGCTAGGACCTGCGTTAATATTATAAAGACTTTACAGCAAAGACACGTTAGGACTAAGGCTTTTAGCAGATATACTCACAGATATCTATGGAGATACTTTCCAGCAGAGAGCTCGTTGGAGAAAGATCGTCTTAAAATCACCTCCGAGGAGGTTGCTTTGATTTGGATCAGTATGTGAGTAACATACTAACATACCAAGATATGTTGTTGTTGTAATATTAGCTGTGTGACGGAGCAGTTTTGAGCGTCATTGTTTATCTGGAACCGCTTTAATATTGTACTCGTCCAGATACTTGAGCGAGAGCACATTGTAGCTGAAACTGGAGAGCGAACGAGAGTGCATTTTATTCTTTTACTCAATGATGAATAAACTTTCAATTAATCCGCGGGTCACATGTGTTCCGAACCAGAGAGCACGATCCGTACGGATCACGGATCTTCCCGCGATCCATTTCACCACGATACTGCAGCGGAGAGGAAGAGAAACGCACGTTGTAGAGTTGTTTGTCCGTTTAGGGCTGCTGTACAAAACATGGCGGCGAATTCAATGTATGTAGGCCCGCTCTGTATGTAGATATAAACAGCTCATTCTAAGGTATTACAAACTTAATGGTTCATTACATAAGGTCTTTATACACCTCTGAAGAAATAGTTTTGTATATTGTATTGTATTTCTGTCAATAGATCCTCCTAAAAATGCCGTATTGTTCCTTTAAGATGGCAAGATTTATCTGATCTGAGCGACCAGCTTATGTTTTTATTACCTTAGAATGAGCTTTTTCTATCTACATACACAGCGGGTCCCCTTACATGGAAATTCATCATGTTGTTTCTACAGTAGCCCTAAACGGACAAACTGCTCTACAGAGCGCATTTCATAAATACGTTATCTCCTTCAGCAAAGAAGCGAAAAAATGACGACATCTACTGTGTCGGCCACCGTAGTGCTTCCAAAGGCATTGGTGAGGGGTGGGGTGAGCTGTTGGGTGCAATTCTTAAACTCATCGCTAGATGCTGCTAAATTTCATACACTGGATCTTTAAAAAAGGTGAAAAAACATGGCCAATGGCCAGTGACATCCATCTGGCACATATGTACATAGACAAACAATTAAAAAATATTTCAGATGAAACGCAAGAATGCATTTTGCGCAAATGGCCACTGAGATTTATAATGTTGAGCGCTAACCAACATATCTCTGTTTTATTTCAGGAATGACTGCGGCTGCTTCTCTGGTATCATTGGCCTGGGCTCTGGCCTCCTACCAGAAAGCCTTACGTGACTCCCGTGATGACAAGAAGCCCATCAGCTACCTTGCGGTCATCATTCAGTTCTGCTGGCATTTCTTCACCATCGCAGCTCGGGTGGTGACATTCGCTCTCTTCGCCTCCGTCTTTCAGCTCTACTTCGGCATTTTCATCGTGCTGCACTGGTGCATCATGACCTTCTGGATCGTGCACTGCGAGACCGAGTTCTGCATCACCAAGTGGGAAGAAATCGTCTTCGACATGGTGGTGGGCATCATCTACATCTTCAGCTGGTTCAACGTGAAGGAGGGTCGCACCCGCTGCCGTCTCTTCATCTACTACTTCATGATCCTGCTGGAGAACACGGCCCTGAGCACGCTGTGGTACCTGTACCGCTCGCCGGCCAGCACGGACGCCTTCGCCGTGCCCGCTCTTTGCGTCATCTTCTCCAGCTTCTTCACCGGCATTGTTTTCATGCTCATGTACTACACTTTCTTTCATCCCAACGGTCCGCGCTTTGGTCGCTCTGCCAGTCTGGTCCAGCTTGAGGACCCCACCGCCACCTTCGCGCTGCCCCCCGAGGGCGCCACCAATTCCCTGCGCTCCAACCGCGGAGGCACGCTGGCTAAGGACGCTGAACGCGAGGGCAAGTACAGCGAGCGGGACGGTTGCGTACCTGTCTTTCAGGTGCGTCCCACCGCCCCCTCCACACCCTCTTCTCGTGCCCCGCGCCTGGAGGAGACGGTCATTAAAATAGACTTGTGCAGGAATCGCTACCCTGCCTGGGAGAGGCACGTGTTGGACAGGAGTATACGGAAAGCCATCCTGGCCATCGACTCGTCCCCCAACCCGCCCCGCCTCCAGTATAAAGATGACACACTCGTTCAAGAGCGTCTGGAGTATGAGACCACATTGTAGCCTGCACTGTGGAGACACAGAAACACACAAATAAACACTACACAGATGACCATCCACTTGAATAAACAGCAGGACTGTGGCAATAAAGTTCATAGCGCTCCATGTGGAGCAAATAGCATCTAGCCATGATGTTGATTGTCATGAACAAACAAATACAGGCACAACGTATGGATGGAAAGAATCTTTTTTAAGACGTTCTCTTTTTTTTGGTTACCGTAACGTTTTCTTTTTTTATTACTTCTGTCTTGTCAGGGAATATTTGGGTTTTTAAGAAGTCATTGTGCTGGCTGACCACTCAACACTCCTCAGAACTTTGTTTCAGAGCCAGGCTTGCGTTATAGCATCTCCACACGGCAGTGTAATGGAGAAGACACTTGCAAAGTTTGTTTCTTGTTAATTCACAATAGTGCAAATGAACAAAGCCTTGAAACTGGCTGTTTTATTATTCCATTATTCCGACACAGTACGTCTACCTATCGCACTGGAACGACAGTGGTCCAGAATTCATGTCGGTGGTACACACTTAAGAAAATTGCTGATTAGATCCACGAGTCTCTTCGCTAGGGTGCTGAATTCTTTTAGTTTCATCAGCAGTTCTCTACCAGTGCCAAACGTTGTGTTCACAATGACTCTGAACTGTGGGTCTCCACCGCAAACTGTAAATATAAACAGGGCAGCATTTCAACCATCTACTTGAATCCTGTACAAAGTAAAAAAAGAGAACAGAAAAGAGTAGTATGTGATCACCACAACACGCGCAATTGAAGCCACTTGGGGCAGCGAGAACACAAGATTGTTTTCTTCTATTGAGGAGAAGGCAATAGGCCAAGAAAACACTTCCTGGCAGCTCCCATTGGCAATCCAGCCTCATTCACCTCAGTGCTGTGGGCTGATAAGGATCTGTCTGCAAACACACGTGTACTGAGAGAGTGAGGGACACAACAATCCACAGCCGCCGCCAAACTGCACTCAACAGAGCCGGGATGCACTTCATCCTCTGGGTTAAAGATACAGTGTTCTTACAGGCTGGGTCAGGTGTTCGTGAGCCGTATATCTTCCAGTAAAGCACGTGTAGAGAAAAGGGGTCACCTTTCATCATCCCAGAATGCATCTGGAAAGCCATGGAAGTGTGCTGCTCAAAACCCTACAGACCTTTTTTGTCTTCAATTTCCAAAACAGCCTTGAGAAAGGAGCACAGATGCTCCAGGCCCGTTCCACAATATCCGGCTAAAAGAACACAGTATCTTTAAATCTGCCAAATGCATCCTTTATACATGAAAGTGTTGGAGTTTTAAACTGTCTTAAGTTGATACTTTGTGTCTATGTAGAATTTCTGAAGTCATTTATGAAGGTGGTAGCGAAAAACAAGCACAAGTCGTGTCACAGGAAGGAATTTCAGCACAATGAATGAATTTGGTTATTGGCTACGCTTATGAGACACAAATCGACAGAATAATTCACAGTGACAAAAGCTAGATGTGCCTGTTGTGGATTGTTTTTTGGAATGCTTTGTGTGTGACATCCTGTCTGACATTTTAAAATCATGATGTTCTTTTAGTTACGGATTCAAACGTGTCTTACAACATAGTTGCTTTTGCTTAATGCCATTAAGACTTTTGAGATGACTGGTATAAGATGTTAAGATCTGTTTTACTTATCATGGTTGAGTTATATTGAGCTTAGTTTTTTCATCCACTGCAGATAAACATGCAGACAAACATCCTAATTGCGTTGCAAATAATATAAAAAGAACACAGAAAAGAAAAAAATAAGTACAATTTAGATGAGCTCTTTTGAGTCTATAACGAATACCACAGTGAAATGTAGACCTTTGTAAAGCTATTTAGCTACTTTCCTATTTTGTCAGCTTTTTTCCCAGCGTGTCTTATACTTTCATTTCTCAGCGTGATGGATGATGATGATGCTTTGTCTTTGGGCCATTTTTTCCAAACAGCCTCTGTAAGAGTCCTCTGTAATCAGAGCACAAAACACTCGTCTTAGCACACTAATTAGACAACTTCCAGATTCACCACCTACATAAGACCAATCTGAGGGAAGACAAGTGATTTACGACCTCTGTAATATAACATTTTCATGTTTTTCTCATGATAGTTTTCCTCTCTTTTTGGGATGCAATACATGCCTATGTTTATCCCAGACTGCACTGCATCCACGGTTTGGTATTGTGATTAAAGGGATAGTTCACCCAAAAATAAAATTCTTCATCATTTACTCACCCTCTTGTCATTTCAAACCCATATGATTTCACAAAAGAAGATATTTTGAAGAATGTTGGTAACCAAACCAATGGCGGTATCCATTCACTTCTATTGTATGGAAACAAAACCAATGCAAGTCAATGGGTACAGCTGTTGTGCAGTTACAAACATTCTTCAAAATATCTTCATTTCTGTTCTGCAGAAGAAAGATAGTCATACAGGTTTGAAATGACATGAGGGTGAGTAAATAATGACAGAAATGTCATTTTTGTGTTAACTATCCCTTTAAGGGGCAACATTAGATATCTTGAGTCATGCCATTGGGTTGTCATGGCTCTCAAAAGAAGATTTCTGGAGTTTGTTTTTACTCATCCAGCATTTACCAGGTGCAAGGCCTCCATCATTTTTTCATGTTGAAATACGCCATGAATTTAAAACTCGTGATGCAACGAGATGTGTTCAGCGCATAGAGTGAATCAAGGTATTAAAGATTTATCGCCCAAAAGAAGTGCAGGATTTAGGTTTTGAGATGTCTGAACACTGTATGGTCAGAAATATGTATGGTTCAAAATTGATTCTTTTTTTTTAAATCTAATCGTACATTTTATTGTTTAAAGAAGTGAATTGTTTAACACGGGGTGGTGGAAAGTCAATTTAAGCTAATCATAACATTACAGCAAAACTATGTCTCTTTATTTTTGCACTTCTATCTCCATTTTTGGGGGGGGTTGTATTAAAAAAGCCTTTTTATTTAAGCATCAAGCATTCCTCCACTCTGGAAAGATTTAATTCATACCTATAACCTACCTCAAAACGATATCTTAAACAGAACACTCTCCACTTCTAGTTGATGTGGGTATGAGGGATTTTATTGCAATGGTGATCCACAGGTTTCAGTGGAAGAGTTGAAGGCTGTTCTGTTTATTACCATCAGTAGATATGAGCTCTGAACTACACACTTCTAGTACAACTACACACACCGCAGCCAGGGAGAACATTAAATTCATGTTGCATTCATGCAAGCTAATTCTCTTTTATTTGCCTTAAACAACCTTCGCCTTTTTATGGATTCATTATTCATAAGGGACATGTTCTGTTTCTTTTTCCTGATTTGTCTGTATGGTAGGCATGATGCACTGATGTAACTGTCATGATAGGAGGAAGTTGAATTATGGATATTTGTGCTTTGGAAACGGTTTAGTGTAGTTACTGTGCTATATACTGCGAGTAAACAAATACAGAAGTCAGGCTAAAATGAAATTACATATGCAGACAAACAATCAAAATGACAACCCAAACTTTTGGTGTACTATTGATATCTTGCGTCATCATGGGCCGGACTGTTACAAGATTGTGAGCTTTTCGAACTGAGTGTTCTGAACAACGTGGCACTTGTTTCTTTGACTGAGTTCCATGCCGTTGTACGTCAGAGCAGATTTCTGATGTTTCTTTTGTCAAAAAAACAAAAACGACGGTCCTCTCGCACTTGTAGATATAGATGCTTAGATGAACTAGAATGCCATAGATGTGAGGGGGTAAGAAGTAGAGCATTTAGATAATGGGTGGTAATAAATAAAGCACGATCTTAGTACAAGCACAGTAATTTAATTTTAATGTGGCATTAAAGATGGCGTTCAGTCGAACAATGTACAGACGTTACTGGTATTTCAGTTGCAACAGAAGTTCCATAGTGAATCTCAAAAAGCTATTTAACTGTAAATAAATGTATGCAAATGTACATGTGTAAAAGAACATTCCTCTCCGAGTCCCGATTGTGAAGGGTGTCTATTGACTAGAGATTGGCGCCACGAGATGGCAGTTACATATGAATACAGGTAAACCTAGTGTGGTGTATGTGATGTATTAACTGACATAAAAAGCAAAAAACAAAAAAACTGTTTATTATCGGTCTCTTAAGTAAGTTGTATTGTGTGATGAAAGTCTGAAGTGCGTAAAATGCATCAAATCTGTTATCTAATTTTATTGTAAATTGACGAGTGAAGCAAAAGAACGTTACATTTTTGTACATATTGGATTTTTGTAAATTTTTATTTGATTCTAATGCAACACAAAGTACCAAATTCATTTAATAAAGTACACTGTGGTCATTTTATTGGACTCCCTTGCCACCTTCTTTCGGATCGAGTGTGAGTGAGGTACGAATTTTCAAGGTCAGAGACAAGCGTCAATGATGAGCAACGTTGCTTGTATGTAACATATGCAAAGTTCAGTGATGAATTTGTCTAAATATGTATTCTCACACCTCGTATGATTTACAGTTTTGCTCCCTAATTAGAAATGACTCCTGGAGATGCTGGAGGGACATTAGGACCACATGTATAATGCAACGAAAAAATCATGAATAATAAACATTTTCTCCCAAAAAATATTTTTTATTTTTTTCCCAGTGATTTTTGGGGGATCTACAAGGGATGCACAAAAGTTGTTAGTCAATACCAAATATATTTATACATATTTATACTTTTGCATACCCCATACACCAAACCTTATACACAAGACATAGGTGACAAAAACTGTGTCCATGCTGTATTTGATCTTTACATCACACAGGATATTTTTTTTAAATAGACAGATTTACTGAGCCTATTGGCCCGGTTTCACAGACAAGGCTTAGCTTAAGTCAGGACTATGCTTTAGTTGAATTAAGATATTTAGGCACTTTTTAAAAATCTCTTAGAAAAATACATTACGGTGTGCATCTTGAGACAAAACAATGGCACTGACATATTTTAAGATATGTCAGGGCAAGTTATTTTCAGTTAAGACCGCTCTAACATTCATTTTAGTCTGGGACTAGCCTTAAGCCTTGTCTATGAAAGCGCCATCAAGTGTTAAAGAGTGTAACAGCATTAAATCCATCAGTATGTGTTTTATTTATTTTTAATAATAAAATCTGTTATAAAATCATAAACATCATGTTTGACAACATATTAGATTCAGGAACCTTAAAGGGATAGTTCACCCAAAAAAGAAAAGTCTGTCATTATTTACTCACCCCCGGGTTGTTCCAAACTTGCACAAATGTCTTTGTTCTGATGAACACAAAGATATTGTCAGTAACCAAACAAATATCATTGCCCATTTACTGCCGACATTCTGCAAAATATCTTCCTTTGTGTTCAGCAGAACAAAGAAATGTATACAGGTTTGGAACAATCTGAGGGTGAGTAAATGATGACAGCATTGTCATTTTTCAGGTGAACTGTCCCTTTAATGCTGGTTGAAACAGTAATGAATTAATAACCATAAATCACGGGAATGTTATAAATCTTAATGAATTCTGAAAGTCTTGTATCTTGTGTTTATCACAATAAAACCGTGATGTGACTGCACATTTATGGCAAATCTGAGAGCTCGACAAACCATACCATCAATACCAACTGATAATATATAGACAGCAGTTTGTTCCTGACTTCTGATAAAGAGAGATATAACACTAGGACGTGAAGTATTCAAAATCAAACAACAAATGTGACATTGTTAGTTACAACTGTATACATGTATATCTAAAAATTAAATGTGCTTACAAACTGTCCCACACACACACACAGAAAAAAATCACAGTATGTTTAATCATATAAAACACAAACGACTTATAAATTGTAGTTGAAGTATTTGTGAGTTTATATTGGAAACATTGGCTACCCTGATATACTGCAACACATCTGTTTACCAATGCAGAACAGACTGATACTTTTAAAAAGCATTAAAAAGGTACAACACAGTTTGTGGACAACAAACTATTTTGGCAGTGGTCCTTCAAATAGTTCAAAGTGTGCAAATAAATCCTTGATTCAAACGAAATCACACAAAAACTCAAAACCACACATTCTCCAACATGCGCAAGACTACACGTAGCAGATGTTACAAAAACACGCACCATTATTTCGATATCCAACATTGCTAATATGCTGATACTAATATGTTTTCATGACCCAGATATGTCCACTAGAGTGTCAGTAACATATGACGTAACAATATCATAAATAATATCCAGGACTCAATAAGTAGATTTTTCCAGTCTGCGAGAAGGCAAGTGTGCTAATCTTTGTGTTCCCTTTGAAATCGCTCCAGAAGAGCTCTGAGGATGTTTCCAGGTATCTTCTGGTGTTTGTCGATAAGTGCTTGAACTGCTTGCTGCACCTGAAAACATGGGTAGGATTAAAAAACCTTTTTATATGATCGCCATTGGTGTCATTTCTTGCCCGAGAGTCTGTCTTTCTTTCAGTCAATATGTTTTTACTGTGTATCCATACTGTATCTATAGGCACTGTGATTCATTCAACCCCATCTCAAGAAACAAAGTATTTGTGTTTCAGTACAATGTTTGTTGAAAGCTTAAAGCCCTTCTGACGCTGTCCTGTCCATTCTAAAAGCAAGAAACCCATCAGGCTCGAATAAGTGTTGTTATTGGTTAGAGCATGGCGCTAGCAATGCCAAGGTCATGGGTTCGATCCCAGGGGATTGCACATAGTCAGAAACAAATGTACAGTACAATGCAATGAAAGTCGCTTTGGATAAAAACATCTGCCAAATGCGTAAACGTAAATGTTATTGCTAACCACTTGATGGTGGCATGTGATGAAAGCAGGTGAGAGACCAAACCACTTTCTTTTACAGTAGTGTTCTTGTGAATGAACAGAGAAACTGCCTTTGGGAAGGCTGAACATCCTGCACATCTGTGACAAATGAATAAAGCATTTTCTCACTACAGAGTCCATACACTTGCATTTTTGATGAATGGTTGGAACATGCCCTTATAGGACAGCCTAAACAAATGACACTGCACAGAGTATGTTAGCGTAGTCAACAAAAGATCAGGACTCGGAAGGACAGTGTAGAGGTTAAAGCCTCTCGTAGGTTTTTCCGACATTTGAAAAAACCCCAGCTCAGCAACTACAACAAAAAGTCAGAACTTTACCTTTACAGGACCAAAGAGGTACACAAACAGACCAGGCGGTCTAAAGAAGTCCTACCTTTTCAGCTAACTCGGCTGCGTTGAGTTTGGGGTCATACGGAATGGGGTCACCCAGAAAGGTGCGAAATTTGACCGGAAAGCCTCCGTACACCGGTGCTATCGGCAGACGAAACCTCTCATACACCCATCTGTAAAATTCTGAAAGAATTTGAAGAAAAGTTGAGAGTTCTTTACAATGGTAAGTAATTTACAATAATTCACTCTTATCATGAAACCGTTCGAAAATTGTTTTGTGTGTGACTCACTTAGTGTTCCGAGAGAGCGAAACCCCTCCCTGACATTTTGAGTAAACATCGGTATTATTGGCTGGACGGAAGAAACAGATCCTTAGTACAACGAAACAGAAAAGTGTCTTCAAAATGAGAGACGGTCACTTACCACTTTAGAGTCGATGGCCACTTGTGCAAATCCTTTACGTTTGCCCCACAGCAGAGGGTAAGTCTCATCACTGAACAGGGCTTCCCGGACCCCTCCAGGAGAGATGCCCAGGAGGTGGCCGTTCTGCAGGGCTTTTACACATTCCTCCTGCGGTCCGTGGATAACGCTAAACACTTCTAAAATAAGCTTAAACCCTGGCGAGAAGGGCACTTATTAACATTCTGATCATAATGACACATTTAACCTATCATTCCCAAATGTACTGTTACTGAACAGTCACAGTGCCGCTTTAGGTAATGATATTGAAGTTACTAGGAAAATGATTTGCAAAATGAGTCTGGTTTATCAAATAATGCCAGCATGAAGTTGTTTTACCTGGAACCTTGAACAGAAAATGATCAGCCACTGAATGACAAGTTCTTCCTTTCTGAAGGATAACGTTTGCCAAGAAATAATAGTAGTCTATAGGAATCGCCCCATGGTAGTAGACGATTAGGGCAGGTCCTTCATCTGGAACCTTCTCTAAACCATGGATTTCATAACCTGTTATACAAGAAAGACCTGTTTTCAATCAAGTGGAAAACAATGAAACCATGCATTTCTGTGAGGTATGATATATTTAAACTGAAATGTTTACAATGATATACATTCATAACTAATTTGATGATTCATTTTTCCATGCAAAACTTAACAATGAAAAAATGACATCATTGCACTTTGTGAAATTAGAATAGATTAAATGTGCGTAGAATCAGACAAAGCTGTTAGTTAGTTAGTTAGTTAGTTAGATGATAAAGACTGAGCAGTTTACAAATTTGCATTTTAAAATGATAATATATTGCCTGAAACATCAGATCATCATTAATTG
The DNA here is from genome assembly GCF_024868665.1 of Triplophysa rosa. Lineage (NCBI taxonomy): Eukaryota > Metazoa > Chordata > Actinopteri > Cypriniformes > Nemacheilidae > Triplophysa > Triplophysa rosa. The sequence goes on from NC_079894.1 coordinate 8,027,714, forward strand.
AGCTGTCAAATGATAAGATGGTTTAATTTTAGCTGGGGTCCCTGATCTTACAGAACATATTTAGATATAACTTTTAATAACTTTTTTCATTTCCAATTACACTTAGGTTATTCTTATTTATCCTTGAAAGATCTAAATAACAGCACAGTGGAAGAATGTGATGCTGCTTAATTTAGGATAACAAGATATAAAGTTCTATCTTAAAGGAACAGTTGACCGAAAAATACAAATTCTGTCATCATTTACTCACCCTTAAGTTGTTCCAAATCTGTCTACATTTCGTTGTTCTGATGAACACAGGGCGAAGATATTTGGAAGTATGCTTGTAACCAAACAGTTCTTGACCACCATTGACTACCATAGTAGGAAAAATGGCTTTATAAATGTATTTGTTCTGTTGAACACAAAAGAAAATATTTTGAAGAACGTAGAAAAGCAAACAATTCTGGGGCACTTTTGACTACCATTGTCATTTTTCTACTATGTTGGTTACGAGCATTCTTCCAAATATCTTTCTCTGTGTTCATTAGAACAAAGACATTTATATTCAGATTTGGGACAACTTGAGGGTGTGGAAATGATGAAAGAATTTTTATTTTTGGGTGGACTGTCGCTTTAATGAACCCAAACAGAAGCCAAATCCCCATGCAGGCATAACACACCGTGCCATATAGCTCCATGTCCGTCCCAAAGGGTTGCCAGAGTTTTCCGTGCGCCATCCCACAGGTTGTTGGAATAAGCTTCCCTCAGCTGGTTCTTGCGCTTGTAGACGTGGAGAAAGAGGATGGACAGATATAGGAGGATGACTATGAGGAAAGGCAGGATAAAGACTATGGCCAGAGGTGTGAAAACCCAGAGCAAATACTCCAAGAAACTGAGGTAGTCCTCGAGATGGCCAAGCCCCGCCCACTCCTCCCACACATGAAACAAGCAGGAGAGGAAACCTACTGATCCATTCTCAAACAGGCAAGACTCATTCCTGCGGGACATACTGCTTCACTGTTAGCCTCTCCCAGTGGAAGATGGGATCAACAGGTCAACAATCTGCCTAAGGGCAGACCTGAAGATGGGAAAAAAGCACATTTAAGAAAACATTTTTTACAAGTTTTACAAGCAAAATATATTTTTACTATTATTCTTTATAATAAAAATAAAAACGAACCTTATCCTTCGGAAAATGTAGTTCGTGCAAACATACCAACATCAGAGCAATGACCTAAAATACATTGACATTGATGGCATTGAGATCTTCACTCCTGTTCACTCTAACGTTACACTCAGTCACAGGCAAAGCTGCTGTACAAACGTCAACACCGTTCGGAAAAACATGGTCTAATTCATAAAAGATGTAAAGGAAAGGCGTTACAGTTAGCTCGATTAGCCCTGTCTGTCTTATATTACACTAGCTGTAGACGACACACGTCAAACAACAATCAGGAAAGCTTCCAGCAGCTGCGGATCTTGCCTTTTAAAAGTTACTTCATCTGAACAACTGTGACACTGAACCGTTTTGGAAAGCGTTTAAACCAAACGCAGCTCAAAGCCTACTTACATGATGTTAGCTCGATGAAATGGACACTATTGCCCTCAGTTAATGTTTTTCTTCCTGATTGAACCGGCGGCTCCCTTTACATGTGACACGAACCGCATATCGCGTTATCGGAGCTGCACAGACCGATCAGTGTATGACATTGAAATACCGCGGGAGCGAATCTACAGCACACATTTGAATCGCTCTCGCGGTACTTTAGTTTCATGCGTAGATCGGTCTGCGCAGCATAGCACGTGCACCCGTTATGTCAACTTCCTCGAACGAAGGATTTCATAATAAAAGTCAATGAGCGTTATAAAAGCGATCTTTGTGTCGTGGACGTAGTGAAAAACTTTTAACGTGAAGAGAGAATTCCAAAACACGAGGGGGAACACTTTTAGCAAACCAGTGTGGCAGAAATGCGTGGAGACAGGGTATAGATTATCCATTAGTTTTAGTCCAGCTAGTTTTAATACGCTATTTATCGCGTTCCTCACTATCCTCGCAATCGTTTTTATTTCTATCATCTGAAAGATATGATAAGCTAGTTTTAAGGAGCTAGTTTTTTTTTTTTTTGGATCTCTTGAAGGATCGCTCTGACAGGTGTCATTCTCGCCTCTATCATGATTGCTTATGGAGAGCAGAATGTTGTTCCTCTAGCTGATATCATCTTCTATAAGGGTTCAGAAACAGAAATGACAATACACTGCCTGTGTTCCCGGGCTTACGTCAAGTATGTATTCATGAGGATTTTCATTTATATAACGTTAACCTGAATGAATGTTTTTACCTTAACATTTTTGTTTATGGACTAATGTCACTTAGTATTCTTATCCTGCAAAGTAGGAGTAAACGTGACAGACTTAACTGCACGGAGTATTGATCTTTTGACCACAAACATTTGATCTAAGTTAGTTCTTCAGCAGCAGTGGCCTAAAACCCTGATTTGAATTGTCAAACCTCTCAATTTGTTGACTGTAGTTTAACATTGGATGTTACCTATTTGCCATTGTAAATAATGACCACATTTCTCTTCTCATCCGCAGTGATCGAGAATTGTATCGGTCAGATCTTAAAGCCATACTGAGTCAGGCTGGTGATGAATTGCAAGGTACAGTTTCTCTTTAATATCTAGTAATTTCTAAAGAGAATGATGGCTTTATATATTTCTTGATTTGTATTAAACCTTGTAACGGGTTGTGCTATTGAAAGGCAAAGATTTACTTTGTAATCTGTCTTGTTTCTCAGTAGATGTTGAAGCTGATGATGAGGACGAGCTCCTGGAGGATCACATTGGGTCTGAAGATGATGATGAAGAAGAGGAGGTGGATGAGGCAGAAGTGGATGAAGAGACCATGCTCATGGCCACTATGGGACTTCCTGTAGAGTTTGCCAGCTCATCACAACAGAAGAATCCTGTGTGTCTTTTTACATTTTCTACCTTTTTTATATGGATGATGCTCTGTTTGCATGGCTGTTCATTTATGGAAGCACTTTATCATAATGTTCTTAGTCTTTGCTTGCAGTCTTTCTCCACTTGCATGTAGTTAGAAGGTTTCACCCAAAAAATTCTGTCATCGTTTAATTACCCACATGTTGTTCAAAATCTGTATTGGACTCTTTCTTGTGTGGAGCACAAAAGAAGATCATTTAAGAAATGTGCTTTTGTGCTCCATACAATGGAAGTCCAATGGAAGAACGAATGTTATCTTCTTCCGTGTCCTGCAGAAGAAAGTAGTTTGAAATGACATTTACATTTTTGAGAATTATACCTGAATTGCTTTATAAATTTCTTTGTTCTGTTAAACACAAAACAGAAGGTTTGTAGGAAAGCAAACCTTGTCATTTTTCCTAATTCCTACTATGATAGTCAATGGTGGCTAAGAACTGTTTGGTTACAAGCATTCTTCCAATTATCTTTCTCGGTGTTCATCAATACAAAGAAATTCATAAAGATTTGGAACAACTTGAGGGTGAGTAAATGATGACAGAATTTTTATTTTTGGGTGAACTGTCCCTTTAAGGGCGCCATTCAGGTTCTTTTACTATGGTTGTTTACAAGTCACTGGATTGTTTATTTTATTTATTTACTTTTGAAAGGAAGTCACTATAAAGTGTTACTACATTTTCTTCAGGAAATCAATTGGTTGTGCTTAGAAAAACCTAAAGGAATCATTGTTTCATGTCTTTAAGGGCCACGTCTTAGCAATACAAAAGAACAGAAGAGGCACAGAGCATTTGAAAACCCTCACAGATTATTCGGACACACACGAGGAGGACTCTGAGCGGGGACAACAGTGTTCTCTGAGTAATGTTGCTGAACCCTCCACTGAACAGACGGCTTCAGAAGAGTCCTGGTTGAGGTACTGGCAGCAGCAGGGTGAGAGTCTTCTGTGGCAGAGCTGGCTGGAGAAACATCCAGAGGCCTCCAGCAGTACAACACATGACCACTCAGAAACAGACTGGCATGAACACTGTAACCAAACATATCTGTACTACTGGGAACAGTTTCACTACTGGGCTGCTCAGGGCTGGACGGTGGATGAGTCCTACAGCACAGCTGCTGTTTCGGAGGACGATCAGGCCAGCCGAGAAGAAACAGAGGGAATAAAGAATCAGACGGATTCAGCACAAACAAAAGGAGATGAAGAACAAAATGCTGCCAGTGTTACACACCTTATAAGCAGCTTGAGTCTGACTGAGTATGTTGACTGTGCTGAAGATGGTCAGCAGTGTTTGGCCCGTGACTGTTCTGATGAGCCCTGTGATGGTGGAAACCGCAAAAGATCGTCCTCGCGTAGAGCCTGCACCGACACGGCTGGTTAGTGCTTCTGTTTCAACATTTAAAATCACCTTGTGTATATGCTGTGGCTACTGTGGTGTCCCAGCTGTTAGCTCGCTGAGCCCAGATATGTCAACACCTGTCTGCTGCACTACCTACTTTCAGTTTAATGCAGTGTAGTTGCAAGCCAAAATTCATACTGCCCAATGCAACTTGGAATCAATGTAAGCTTAATATTTTGCTAAACAGAAAAATAAAATATTCAGCCATTTTCTAAGTTAAATACAAATAAAACGTAGGGCTGCATAATATTTTGAAATTATCTAAATATTTCTGTATGGCAATCACAATGGTTCTCAATATGGACTGCAACAATATAACATGTCTGTTCACTTTCAGAAGTGATGTGATGATTTCTTTTCCAAGAAAGAATATGAAACATGCATGTTGGTTATATAATTTTTAGTTTGAAATATATTTTAATATAATTTAAAATAGAGTTGCGCCGTTACTAAATTTCTCCACCGATGCCAATAGCCGATTATTCAGAGTAATATCAGCCGATGCCGATTCTGAAGATTAAATTAATGTTTATTAAAAAGTTAGTAATTCATATAATGACTTTTACATAATGACTTAACATTATCTGTGTACAGAGCACAAATCCATTACATTTTTTGTCCTCTTTTGTTTGACAGAATATATCGGCCCTGATCATCGGCTGTTTTAAAATGACGGCAAATAGTGTGAAAAATTGATTGATACTGATTATTGGCCGATATATCGTTGCATCTCTAATTTAAACTGATTTTACAAACCTAAAGCATTATCGTAATGCATACCGTATATTGCATTATTTATTTATATTATTTGAGTTATTTCATATCTCATTTTTCTTCAGTCTCGTGCAGCCCTAAAAAAATACAAAATTCACACAAAAAGTGTGCCAATATTTTGCAAAAATTACTTTTTACATTTACTGTTTGAAATTTTTGGACAAACAGCAGTCACGACAAACCGCAGACAGAAATCAAAACTACTCCGACTTGTCTGACACTGTCAGGCGTACCGCAGAATAAAGAATAAAAAGGCATCTTTATCTGAGGAAGACTTACACTTGAGATTTGATAAGATTATTCACCAACAATTCACTCTAAACTCGAGTCATTGGTTAAGCTAACTTTATGTCAAGCCACATGAACAAACAGATTGCAATTCTGTTCGGTGCCTCTAGTGGCGCAAGCTCTTCAAATGCCAGAAGATGATAAAAAATAAAGTGAAATAAAATAATTACAGAATTTTCTCTTGGAAAAAGTGCTCTCTTTTTTTTAGTACTGCTCTTCTCATGGAGATAAACGCTCAAGCATTTGTTTTTTTTGTAGATCACATTGTGTTCATGACACTGAAAAAACAAACGTACATCCTGGTTTCATGCTTTCAAGCAGGTGAATACTCTTATCAAGTCTCAGAGTGACAAGTCAGCACATATAGATGCCTTTTGAAACCTTTTTTAACATTTTCCTCCCACACTCTCAAGTTTCATTTTTACAGCAGTCTGTCTTGGCCACCTGTGATCAGGATATCATCACCTTAATCTTGGCATCACAGCAACATTAAGCCAGTGCTCTGTTCACTAATATGGCAATGCCCCATGTGTCACACCATCTTTAAAAGCAGATCATATTCCCCAAACTCGTTTTGTTCTGCAGCCTAAGCTTGACTCGGCTTCAATGTTTACTTCGTCATATCAAAAGATGTCAGCCGTTGAATGAAGAGAGCATGTGACTTGGCTGTATGCATCTTTAATGCCAGCACATGTACAAGAGAAAGAGAGCACAGGGTGCATGAATTAACCACAGATAGCCCTCTCTCAGTCGCTCTAAAAATGGCACTCGTCATCCTGATTGTCAGGCCATGACTAATGCTATCTACTGAATATACAATGCACACTTGTTTTATACCTTGGGCAATAAAGAACCCAGTTAACTGAAAAAAAATCTGTTTTCAGCTGACAACATGCAGCAGTCCTCTGCTCAGTTGAATAATGGGAGCGGACAGTCTGTAAAGAGCAGATCTAATGATAAAGATCAGAGAGATGATGATGATGAACCTCCAGAGAGCAGGCGGGCTAAAGTAAAAAGAGGGTGAGCTGTCTTGTATCAGGTGTTCATTTGTACTGATACTGTATGTGTAATTCAATGGTTTGTGAATGGTTTTTCTGCCAACAGTCATGAACTAGATGCCGATGAGTTGCCGGTTCAGGAGGCGTGGGATGCTCTCGGACTGAGACGAGGCTCACAGCCCAAGTAAGGCCCTAGACGCTGCTTGACACCTCTCGTCAGCTTTGAGTCAAGCCTTCCATTAATGTCGTGTTTTGCCATGGCAGGTTTGACAGTGTTGTGAAGCTGAAACCAGGCCAAGGTCCGTACAGAAAACACGCGGTCTGCAAGATCAACGAGCATGTATTTTTTACTGATGATGGGCCACAAACCACAAAACCAAACGTCAGCAAAACCCTCCAAAAAGTAAGTCGTTTTTTCACATCGTTCATTGTTTTTCCACAAAACAAAATCATTTAGTGACCACATTATAGAGAGTGAATAGGAAGTTATGCATGTGCATAAACTACACAATAAACTTCTCACTTACAGATTCACTCTTATGTCATACACTTTGTATAGTTTCATGATTTAGCTCCTCTGTTCGACACAAAACTGTTTAACTAAGATACTTTCAGTTATTAAATGTGTTTGTTTGCGCTTTCTTGAAGATTTATTAACACACGGATTTGAAAGGATTACGCATGCACCCGGTTAACCGCGGTTACCACTAAATCCTGCTGAAACCGAGTTGGCTGCGATAATGCAAAATATTGATTATTTTATTGACGCGCCGCTTGTCCGTGAAGCACGGCTCTGGGATCAATAGGAAATGCTGCTCGATCTAAAAGCAGTGCAAGTTTAAGTCGCTTATAACGTGCATTTGAAAAAGCAACACCCGTCAAACATGATCATTATAAATATACTTTATTATCATAAAAATACCTGATGAGGCTTGAGTAACAGTGATAAAAAACATGTCCTTAGGCATTTCCTAGAACTACGTGTGTTATGGTCTTCTTCTGCAGTGCGCATTTGGAGTTTCTGAACGAGAGCGCCCTCTGGCTTTCGGATGCAGCAGCATTTAACCGTACTGCACTCACAACTTGTGTATAAATCACGTGATATATATTTTCGGTTAACCGGGCATATGTCTACGCGTAAGTGTCATGTGTCATTCTGGTGGCCTTACTACAGATCAGTAAAGCTTAGGGTAAACTGTGAAGAGATTCAGGCTGTGTGTGTGTATTAAAGGGAATGAGAGTGGGCATGGAGCCAGTAGAAGCATTGAGTCTGACACTTCAGCTTTTTATGCAGTCTGCACTGCACTGAGCTTCTTCATCAAACACCCCTCATCACAGCACCTGCTTACTGCATGCTGTCAGCTCCCATCAACCTCCACTCTCACCCCTGACATGAACACGAACGTTCCCAGCTGCCAAACACACACAGGACAAGTTCAAAGGTTTGGTCTTTTTAAGAGCTTTTTTTATTTTGCCTGCTGGGAGCACCATCAAAAATAATTTGTCTTGCTTTTCAATAAAATACAATATAACTAAAAATATAACGAACTCAATTAAAACAAAAAATTGAACCCTCTCCCTGAATAGCCTATATTAGGCCTATAAGGGTGCGTTTATATTTAGCATTAACATGCGATCTCGGTGATCCGATCAAGCAGATCGTATCTTCAGACAATCGGGACACAGCGCGTCCGTTTACACTTGTCAACATCAAGTGGCTTCCACATCTGGATATCTGATCGGATCTCTATAGTTTCCCGCCCATTATTTTAATAAGCCTGCAATTTAAAAATAGCCCCTGTGCGGGGAGATTTCACACAACACGTATAACGGGGAGGATGAGCATGTTACAGATTTGATACACTGGAAAGTATCCGCCGCAGCCATGTTGAAATCGAGGCAGCGGTGGGAAGTAAACCACGTTCAGAATCAGATACAGGCTACAGTTGTTTGGACTACCAAGCTGGAGTTATTAAAATGATTAATGATCTTGTATGTGGAAGTATAAGCAGATGATGTTTGTCAAATTACACAAGCTTTTGTACTTGACCACTTCAGCCGTACCACCATCACATGTTACACACACACACACACACACAGACTCTAACGGTGTTTTTAAATACATAAAATAATCCCATAAGTAGGCCGAAGTTACTACAGTATGATCAAAAGCGACTACTTACATCATTCTCGTCTATTTGGGTTGGTTCGGCTGAAAGTGACAGCGCGTCATTTCTTTGTCTGCGCCCTAAATAGCGTGTTTACTGACATCAGCTATAAGCAACACTATACAATCTCGTTTCTGTGTGTAAATGATATACAGGTGCTGGTCATATAATTAGAATATCATCAAAAAGTTGATTTATTTCACTAATTCCATTCAAAAAGTAAAACTTGTATATTATATTCATTCATTACACACAGACTGATATATTTCAAATGTTTATTTCTTTTAATTTTGATGATTATAACTGACAACTAATGGAAACCCCAAATTCAGTATCTCAGAAAATTAGAATATTGTGAAAAGGTTCAATATTGAAGACACCTGGTGCCACACTCTAATCAGCTAATTAACTCAAAACACCTGCAAAGGCCTTTAAATGGTCTCTCAGTCTAGTTCTGTAGGCTACACAATCATGGGGAAGACTGCTGACTTGACAGTTGTCCAAAAGACGACCATTGACACCTTGCACAAGGAGGGCAAGACACAAAAGGTCATTGCAAAAGAGGCTGGCTGTTCACAGAGCTCTGTGTCCAAGCACATTAATAGAGAGGCGAAGGGAAGGAAAAGATGTGGTAGAAAAAAGTGTACAAGCAATAGGGATAACCGCACCCTGGAGAGGATTGTGAAACAAAACCCATTCAAAAATGTGGGGGAGATTCACAAAGAGTGGACTGCAGCTGGAGTCAGTGCTTCAAGAACCACTACGCACAGTCGTATGCAAGACATGGGTTTCAGCTGTCGCATTCCTTGTGTCAAGCCACTCTTGAACAACAGACAGCGTCAGAAGCGTCTCGCCTGGGCTAAAGACAAAAAGGACTGGACTGCTGCTGAGTGGTCCAAAGTTATGTTCTCTGATGAAAGTAAATTTTGCATTTCCTTTGGAAATCAGGGTCCCAGAGTCTGGAGGAAGAGAGGAGAGGCACAGAATCCACGTTGCTTGAGGTCCAGTGTAAAGTTTCCACAGTCAGTGACGGTTTGGGGTGCCATGTCATCTGCTGGTGTTGGTCCACTGTGTTTTCTGAGGTCCAAGGTCAACGCAGCCGTATACCAGGAAGTTTTAGAGCACTTCATGCTTCCTGCTGCTGACCAACTTTATGGAGATGCAGATTTCATTTTCCAACAGGACTTGGCACCTGCACACAGTGCCAAAGCTACCAGTACCTGGTTTAAGGACCATGGTATCCCTGTTCTTAATTGGCCAGCAAACTCGCCTGACCTTAACCCCATAGAAAATCTATGGGGTATTGTGAAGAGGAAGATGCGATATGCCAGACCCAACAATGCAGAAGAGCTGAAGGCCACTATCAGAGCAACCTGGGCTCTCATAACACCTGAGCAGTGCCACAGACTGATCCACTCCATGCCACGCCGCATTGCTGCAGTAATTCAGGCAAAAGGAGCCCCAACTAAGTATTGAGTGCTGTACATGCTCATACTTTTCAGTTGGCCAAGATTCCTAAAAATCCTTTCTTTGTATTGGTCTTAAGTAATATTCTAATTTTCTGAGATGATGAATTTGGGATTTTCATTAGTTGTCGTTATAATCATCAAATTGAAAGAAATAAACATTTGAAATATATCAGTCCGTGTGTAATGAATGAATATAATATACAAGTATGACTTTTTGAATGGAATTAGTGAAATAAATCAACTTTTTGATGATATTCTAATTATATGACCAGCACCTGTATACGGTGTATTCAGAGCTCCATTTCAAGCTGCGCGGCTGCCGCTTCTGTCTTCCGGGGACGGTACGAGACACAAGCGGCAGCAGCCCTCGGGACACAGGGAAAACGTAGAGTATATTACGCCGTAGGCTATACAGTAAATACACACACACAGACGTGCTGAAATTTGTTGGTACCCCTCCACAAAAAACGAAGAATGCACAATTTTCTCTGAAATAACTTGAAACTGACAAAAATAATTGGCATCCATCATTGTTTATTCCATATTTAATAGAAATCAGACTTCGCTTTTGATTTTTTTATTCAACATAATATTGTAAATAATAAAACAAATGAAAATGTCATGGACAAAAATGATGGGACCCCTAACCTAATATTTTGTTGCACAACCTTTAGAGGCAATCACTGCAAGCAAACAAGACTTCTGCACCTGTTAACAAGTGTTTTGTTCTTATCCATTCTTGGGTGATTTTAACTGTTTTTTGGGTCATTATCCTGTTGGGGGAGCCATGACCTGCTACTGAGACAGAGCTTTCTGACACTGGGCAGTACGTTTCGCTCCAGAATGCCTTGATAGTCTTGAGATTTCATTGTGCCCTGCACAGATTCAAGGCACCCTGTGCCAGATGCAGCAAAGCAGCCCCAAAACACAACCGAGCCTCCTCCATGTTTCACTGTAGGTATGGTGTTCACTTCTTTGAAAGCTTGATTTTTTTCGTCTGTGAACATAGAGCTGATGTGACTTGCCAAAAAGCTCCAGTTTTGACTCATCTGTCCTAAGGACATTCTCCCAGAAGGATTGTGGCTTAATAATGATAGCGGGCCGGTAGATGTAGATAAACTGTCTGGATTGCGTTTACATTACACTGAGACAGTGATGTAGTCTAGTTTTTTGTAGCGAGTATACTCAGCCTACTCATCCGTCCCAGATCAACAACCCAGGAGCACCACCACACTCACGGATGAATAGAATATGCCTCTATATGTAATCAAGAGCATTCTGAAAGATTTATTGCAAGCAAGATTTCAATTGCCAATGACAGCTGGGGGGACTTGCTGGTTTTGTTAATCACTGTCTAACTCAGCCAGTTATGAGTTACATTTATCCTCTAGCCCCTTTAGCCCCCTTTGGCATATGTATACAACCCCCAAAGCACAAGTTTTATCAGCTATTTGTGATCCATGTGAAAACCCAGCTATAAAGTCATTTGTTTGTGATATACTATTTCTACATAAATCCACCCTGCTAAAAATTATATTACATAAATTCTATTGGTTTACTATTACTATTATGAATCACAAAATTCTTTTTTTTTTTTTTTTAAATGTCTTGGGCATTAATGTGTGTTCTATTGATTCCCATCTGCATCTCTTGTGTTTTGGGCAGGGTAACCAACATAATGTAAAGAATATCCATTGAAAGAAACATCTTTAGATTTTTATATAGTTTTGACTGACTAAGGCCATGTCAAAGACTTACAGTAAATCATATTGAAATAAATGGTTAAAATCAAACTCCGATGCTCGTCTCTAATAACTAGATTTTTTGCCTAGTTTTCACACACTGGGTCACACTTATGAGTGCAAGTTGCGCCTATTATTGACATTGATAGTTAACTATAATAATTAACAATGAACATTTGTGCAGTTTTATCAAGCACCCGTTGCACTTATAGATTGCTGGCAGTGTCTCTAGCCTGTCTTTCACAAGGCTTGCCAGCATGGCCGTACCCACCATTGAGGTCCCTGACCTCGGTAGTTTTGTCGTGAAAAAAATTTTGTACTGTTTTTAGTACTGCCAATTTAGTAGAAAACGCCTAGATAACTGATCTCAGATCTGATCTACATCAGCTGTTTAACAGCGCTCTTAAGTGTCAATCTGATTGAGTTGGCCAATCAAAAGAAGAAAGGCGAGGATTACTGTCCAATCAAATGAAAGAAGGCATGAGTTGCTATTGACAGAAGTCAAGCTCGAGTTCAGTTGCTACTGTGAAAGATGTAAGTAGCTAACTGTTTAATGTTTTATCATAGAAATGTTAGCGGCCATTCACATGTCGCGTCTAAAAATGCGTGCAAAACGCTGACTGCGTCGCTTTCTCCCTCTTTTCAGAGCGCCTGGGAGTTTGCACACTCGTTTTGAGCATGCTTGACCTGCGTCAACATTTTTACAACAAACCTGAGTAAACGACCGATTGTAATATCGGTCTGGTAAAATAAAACATTACCAGACCTTCGTGGCTTTGACTCAGGTGTGTTTATAGGATGTGGTTAGCCTATTAAAACAACTATATGATTTGCAAATAATTCAAATGCATCACTTTTAAACAAATTCTCGTTCTTTAATTCTGTTTCTATATTATTTTAAGTTGACCTATTTTTAATAAAAACCTAAGCGTCTGCAACTTCTGTAGCTCCACAAAAAAGTTAAAGGGACAGTTCACTCAAAAATGGAAATTCTGTTATCCCTCTCTTATCTTTATGTAATTTCAAACCCAATTGCATTATGCTCCTTTATGAAAGACAGGTGGTATTTCAGTCTGGTAGTATTTGTATAAAAATATCAATTGACGTCATTACTAATAAACATGAAATGACAGAGATGGTTTTAGCAATTGTTATCTAATTTGCACTCCAAACGTTTTAAAATGCACATACTGTATGTAGATCAAAATAACAAATCGAGATGGAGGGGGACCTGTAGTGCTCTTACAGTTAAAATCTTAACGATACCCATCCCTACCTGCTGCAGCGTCACACGAAGCTCCAGTAGCTTGAGGGGATTGCTTACGAAAACACTGATCATTTGTGTAGTTTAAATGCTTGCCTTTAAGGATCTTTTGTTTCATATCTCCCAGGTGCACCAATGGTCCAAAAGTCAGTGCGTCGCACTTTTATGACTCAAAACTATGTTGTTACGTATCCTCGCACTTTTTTAAGTGGGTATATGGAAATTCTTGATCTTTTCTAGTGGGTATATGGCGTATACCTGCATATCACGTAGACTACACCACTGCACTGAGATCCGATCACAATGCGTCCTCGACTACCTCTGGATCAGGACACGCGGATGACATTCCGATCAGAAGCGCGTTTAAACTTGTCTTTTCAATGTGTATGTGTACAACATCCAGATACAGATCGCAAGTTAATGCCAAATGTAAACGCACCCTAACTGACTGCTAAAAGAATGTTATGTAAATTACTCTATACCCCTACAACAAAACAGTTCATAGTGTCATTCAACATTAGGCCTATAAGCTAAAATTACGAATAAAAGAAAACAGTTTGGTTATTATAGGCTACATTGCAAAATGATCTCAGAAGGTGCACTCGTGGCCCGGGATGCACAGAACATACTTTGAAAAGTTGTTTAGTACAGGGAACTGTGTGCAAGCGACCACTGTATGATGTCAAAGGATGTCGCGAGCGGCGGGGCTACTGTCAGACCGCCCGCTTCCGTCTGAAGTAAAGTTACCAACCGGTAAAAACGCTTTCATTCAGAAATTTACTCCCTCGCGGCAAGTCCCGTGCTGTGTCTTTCTCTGACACTTTAAAATGCTCCACACACACTGCCAAAATGTTTGTGGCAATAATAAAGAGCACACGCGTCTCTCTCTCTCTCTCTTTGCGCTGGTTGCTGCTTGATCGTATTACAAGTCATGTTCGGTAAAATCTATTCGGCCATTTCACATATTCATATTTTTTGCTATTTTCGGTTGCCGAACATTCGGTGCATCCCTAAATGCAATGACTTTTGCTGATTACAGTTATACACTTTTGAACACATTTGCTAGAAATGAATTATTGAGCAGATCTTTATGGCTTTGTGTGTACAGTTCAGCCTATTGCACCTGTTTATTAAGGTTTAAGTTAGCCAAGTTAGTGAATAACAATATTCACTACATGATGTGCATCCAAATCTCCATGTTTTCAAGACATGAAAACAATATTAACAAAAGATTTCCCTGCTAAAAAAAAAACAGTGAAACCCTGCCAGTAACGCTATAGAAACTGTAATGCATTTAATGGTTATAATAGGATATAATAATAATAATTGTATTGGTTTTACTTGAAACTAAAATTGGTGTCTACTGGTATGTGATTCTATTGGTGGGGTGTTATATGGCAGATTAATCAAATTGGAATAATGGCCAAAACACACCACAGAATGGAATTTTGTAATGGTTTTAATAAAAAAAGCTAATGGTTCATAGTGGTTTTTTTTTTAATGGAAACCATTAGAATTTCTGTGATAGTTTCTAATGGGTTTCTATTGTTTTTTTGTAAGCAGGTATAACTGCATGGTTTTATGTCACATTAGTTTATCTACTGTAGTGCTGTTGTGTATGGACTTCCTCAGGGTGGGTTTTGGTGTTTCGTGCCAAAGAAAGTGAAACGGCCAGATAAGAATTCATGTACTGCAGTGCTTTGGAATTGATCTCTCTGTAGCACGAATTGATCTGTGGAGGACAAAAACTTATCGGCAGTATATTTTCAGACTGTTGCTGATTCCTTTTTATTACTGTGTCTTATACGATTTTTCTACTGTGAGTGCTCTTTAAGGCTAACGTCACTATTGCGACCGGTCACATATACAGTAGGTTAAGGGATTTGAACACAAACCGTAACTATCTCAATATTAAACTAGCACGTAACTCGTCCTGCACTGGTGATGAACTAGTTGCCAAAAATATCTTGAATTGTGTGGATTGTTCAGTAGAGAAATGTGTTTAGATTTATAAGATCGAATTCGATGTAAGATGCATTATTTATACCTGGTGAATGATGAAACAGGTGAGAAATCCAATAGGGGTACATTGAATATGGGACCTTAGTCATAACTAAGGACCAGAAGATAGTAATACAACCCAGGGCTGAGCTTGTGTGCACCCACTATGAACATTCTGGGAACCACATAGCAACAGTCATATCATCTTAGTAACCCCATAGCAACACCCTGGTAACCACCCTAGTGGGAGTAGCTGCATTGCAAGTTTCAAATGGTAGGCATGCTTAAGCTCTTATAGGTGCTGCGTGTAATATTTTGGAGGATCGGTTGACAGAAATTTAATATAATATACATAACTATGTCTTCAGAAGTGTATAAAGACTTTACATAATGAAGCGTTATGTTTTTATTACATTAGAATGAGCTGTTTCTATCTACACACACCGTGGGTCCCCTTGCATGGAATTCACCATGTTGTTTCTACAGTAGCCCTAAATGGACAAATTGCTCTACGGAGCGTTTTGTAAATACATTATCTCCTTCGGTAAAGAAGCGAAAACACGACGACATCTTAGTCCTGTGTCAATCACCATAGTGCTTCGAAAGGGAGGCTGGTGTTAGCTGTTGATTGCAATTCCCAACCTCACCACTAGATGTCGCTAAATTTCATACTCTGGGCCTTTAATCCAAAGATAAAGTCTGTAGAATACAGTATTTTACTCTTATTTTCATTCATATCCTTTCAGGTCCAGAACTTCCTTCTCCAAGTTCAGACTGATTCTAGCTCCGGAGAGGTAACTTCAACTTCCATGCCTGAAGTTTTGAACGAGTCATGTAAGAGAACAGACGATGTTGGCCCATCCGCACAAAATACTGAGATGGATGAGGCGGAGAGTGAGAATGCTTCTCAGCTCAGCAGGACATGTGTAGAAAATGAGGGACAGCAGAAGAAAATGCAGCCAGAACTGACACCAGAAGCAGAAGAAAGGCAAGAGAACGGCCCAGATCCCAGAGGAGAACTACAGCCATTGGATGTACCTGACTTCCTGCTCCCTGATGCTCCCGAGGATGCTCAAGGAGGTCAGAGTTCAACACTTTGCTTTCATCAATGAGATAATGACTGTGCACGTAACATTGATCACACGGCAGTCTCAAAGCCTTTAATTAACACAGTTAGGCTTCTTATTTAGTACTCAGTGGTTCAGTTTGACATAATCATGCTGTTCTCTTTCTCAGTGGCGAATGTGCAGGCTTTAAAAAAGAAAAAGAGAAAGAACAGGAAAAGGAGAAAAGATGTCGAGATGCCTCCAGAGATTGCTGCAGAACCCGAGCTGGCCAAATACTGGGCCCAGCGGTACCGCCTGTTTTCAAGGTTTGATGAAGGAATCAAACTTGACCATGGTGAGTTATCACAATGCTTTATACTTTCAACAATATTTTACTAAACGAATATGGTCAAATGGAGTGAGTGTGTGTCTGACATGTATTTGTGAGGTCATAGCAGCTGAAGAGGTGTGTGGAGTCGGTTAAGGTGGGCTGACAGATGAGCTGTCTATGTCTGCAATGTGTCTGTGTGTATGTTGACGCTAGACTCCGAACCCCTCTCACACCTCCTGCTTCAGAGGAACAGGGAGGGAGACTGAGAAAGCTGGAGCAAATGAGAGTGCAAGAGAGCAAGCAGCTTTTACAGTGCTCAGGAGAGCCGTGTTTTCTTTCCCCACACTGCATTTTGCACAGATCGAGCGTTTGGCCTCAGAGGACAACCTTTAGCTCTAGTGCTTCACCTGTGTGTGCTCCTCTCTACTGCCTTATACAAAATGGGGGACTCTGTTAATGGAAACGGTATATTAAACTGAGCATAAACCTGCATAGTCTTTCTATTGTGTCATTTTATTTTATCTGATGAACTTCGGCTATTTCTTACTTGCCTGACTTGGCAGAGCTGCTTAAGAGACATATATTGGCCTTTTTGCATTTTTATTTATAGTACAAAGGGAAAGGACAGGAAACAATGGGAAAACTGGATCGCAGTTGTCAGGTTTAAACTTTTGTTAGCCATTCGAGCACCAAGAAGATATTTGTAATACTGGACCCAGTGTGTAAACTCGTTGGTTTTTACATGAATTCATTCAAATTGTCCATAATATTTGATTAAAAAGGGTCACAACAATAGGGAAGCACAGTCTGCTTAAATCAGGGGTTCTCAATTTGTTTGACTCCATGGCTCCCATTCAGCAATATTCAAAGGCCTTTGTTAATTGGTTTATGTTTATTCATTATAAAAATGGCCAAATAATTAAAAAAGCTGGGTTTTTAGTTTATTTTAATGCATTTGTCATTTTGTCTGATTTTTAAAAAATTGTCATCTTGAATGCCTTGGAAGGCAGTTGGGGCCCCCTTGTGGGCCGCGCCCCCTACCCACCCCCTTTGCAAACCACTGGCTTAAAGACATAACATACAACAATAATAACATCATTATTGAATGGAAGATGATGTTAGTCTCTGACGTCAGGAATCACAAGAACGGCAGGGTCTTGGTTTGCTGTTCAAAAGAAGCATAGCCTGATGTGACCTATGCCTTCAACAAAAAACATCTCAGAACACCCAAGGCTGAGAATTGTTAACTCACATGAAGCTGTAATAGGTTATAAAAGTTCTGTAAAAGTCTTGATGTTCTTCAGGCAACAGTCAGGCATATTGTCTATAAATGCTAAAAGTTCATGACTGTGAACTCAGCAGTGGGCGTCCAGCAAAGATGACTTGAAGAGCACAGCACAGAATGCTCAGTGATGTCAAAAAGACTTTTAGAGTCCATCTCTTGAATATGCCAACATCTCTGTTGATATGTATGGCATACGTTAAACATTATACAAGAACATAGTGCGCTGGAGGACACCACGAATGAAGCCACTGATGTTTAGAAAAACTGAAAAAAGCAGCACGACTGGCAAAATATTCTGTGGATGGAGACAACCCATGCTGAGTTGTTTGAGAAAATATGCATTAGATGTGAGGGAAAATATCAGCAAGCCATTCCAACTGTAAAATATGGTGGAGGGGCTGTTACATGTCGGTCCTCTGTGCTGCCTCAGGGCCTGGACAGCTCACTGTGACTGATGTTTAACTGAATTCACAAGTTGCCAGGACATTTTACAGGACAGTGTTGGACCATCTATCCACAAGTTGAAGCTCAACAGAAGTTGGGTTATGCAGCCAGTGGTAGAAATGGCCAAAATTCACCTGCGGGGCACTGGTTGGGAACATATTTTGTATTTTTAAACCATAGAAGCAGAAACTCTCACTATATTTATGAATTAAAGCCTTTTGCTCATGGCTTCCCCATGTGGTTGATAAGTGCAATTGTCTGTTACCAGTGTCGTAAATAATGTAGCTGTATAAGCTTCCCTGTGGGCAGCGCACACAAATTTGTAGACTAAACTGATGAAACTGGCGAATGCAGAAACGTTTGTAAACTCTTCCGCAGGCAGGGGATGGCGGGACTGTGTGTACAGACCCGAACACAGAACTTACAGAGTGTAGTTCTCTTACATCATCTCGTGTTTGAGAACCACCTATGAGAAGGGCATCCGTACCTGACCTCTGCAGAAGCATCCAATTGCACCAAGTCTGGCTTTGACAGACAGGAGTGCGTGCCCTATTCCAGGTGAGGGCACGTTCCCTCACCTTATGCATAAAGGCACCTGCACGCGCTACCTTTCCTCAGTTGCCATTCGCTTCTCGGTTTGTTTCTCACAGCTCGTTGGTTTGACTTCACTGTTGTCTACAAGAGGACATATCTGTGGATAAGCCTCCGCCAGAAGTGATTGTCTTTTACGCCAGGTTAGCTGTATGTTTTTTGCGAGCCTCCCATGCTCGCATTTTTCGTTAGGCTGCCCGCCTCCCTTCGTCTTTTCCCCTTTTTTTGTCATGTCGCTGTCTATATCGGCACTGGCCACTCCCGGGATAACCAGTCACGTGCCTGCCCTGCCTTGTGTAGTGCCCTCATTGCCGCGAGGGAATCCCATCCCTTTTGTGTGGTCTGCACGGGTCTCAAACATGCTCGGGAAGATATCGATTTCCCTGTAAATTGTAGCCATTGCCTAGCGCTCCCTGTTAAACCCAACCTGGCAACCACCCTCAGCTGGGCCGACTGTAGCGGCTCCGGGGACGAGGATGGTGCAGGCTTCCTCGGTTCGGATTACCAGGACTCCATCCCATCGTCCATAACCTCTCAGGTTTACTGCTTCCGCTGCCTTGTCGCAGTCGATAGATGTACTTATTTTTGTTTTTTATTTTTAATACATTTGCAAAGCTGTCAAAAATCAGTTTTTTGTTTTGTCATTATTGTGCATGGAGTGTAGATTAATGTAAAAAAATGATCATTTAAAGTAGTTTAAGATAAGGCAGCAGCATAACAAAATGTGAATAAAATGAAGGGGGATGAATACTTTTGCAAGCCACTGTATGTTACGAATTCACAGTTCTGCCTTTCGGGCTCTAACTGAGTACCGAGAGTGTTCTGTCTGTGTGCGGAGGCGGGGCTTGCTCCGTTGAGTATAGCGGGTCTCAGAATGCTCACATATATAGAGGATTGGCTGATCATAGCCGATTCCAGAGAGAAAGTGGTGATATACTGTACGTGCGTCGTGTGCCCAGAATTTTGTATTTTTGGGTCTCGAGCTGAGTTAAGTGCTACAATCTGGTCCCCGGTGCATCTAGCAACCCAGAAAACCTGAAAAACAAGATCCCAGTAAGTTTGTTTTGATGAGCCTTTCCCTGCAAACATGTGAGAAATTGAGCTGTTCAGATTTCGCTCCTGTTGTGACGTAAAAGCAGGATCTTATTATAATATTACCGCCCCTTAATCTACACAATTCCACCCACGGCGCTGCCACCATTGCTGTTTTCACAAGCGACAGCGGTGTACGTGACGCCATGGCTAAAGTTCGTGGACAACGTGCAACATGCAATGTAGTCACTCCACAGAGTCCTAACCTCGGAATGGAAATACTATAGATGGAAAAAATGGAAATACTATAGATTTTCAAGTGGAGCCCCCCCCCCCCCCGTAGCGTAGGTTGACTCCTCTATACTTCGCACCCCGACCCTTGAGATTGAGTTTGGGAGTGCTTTATGGGGAGGAGTTTAACTCAGGGCTACTGTATATAGATGTAAAAACACCAGTCTTTTTACTACTACCCACTGAGAGAAACCAAACACCAGAATGACGTTAGCATTATGTCAGCTGTGTTGACTTTTAAATGGAATTGAAAATGATTTTATTACACTGAGTCCACCACCAAAGAGCACTGGATAGAGCTTTTGAGATTTCTTGGTGCATTCAACCATTTACAGTCTGTTGTGTGATATTAATAAATACATTTTTCAGTGGTAGTCAATGGTGGCCAAGAACTGTTTGGTGACAAGCATTCTTCCAATATCTTTCTCTGTGTTCATCAGAACAAAGGAGTTTATACAGATTTGAAAACTCGAGAGGTGAGTAAATGAAGACAGAATTTTTATTTTTGGGTGAACTGTTCCTTTAAGTTGTCATTATGCAGGGCACCTGTACTGACAGGCTTTCTGGTGCTGCCCACTGTCCAGAACTCGCGCTGTAAACAGGAAACACTGAAGCTGCTTCTCCAGACAAGTGGTTGTTACTTGAGCAGGTGTTTTATTCTCAGCGGAGAGAAAGAGACGAGAGGCGGAAAAACAGAGATGGGTGTGTTGAGGCTAAAAGCAGATGGTGTTGGTCTCCACAGAATCAGAGCAGGACATGGTCTGTTAAACTTCACTTTCACGAAGCTCACTTTCCTTTGCCTGAGCTTTCTCTCTGTCACGCATACACCATCACAATACACATCAAAATACTTCTACATCTCATACATTAATCTTTCAAAAGAACTGATTCTGTTTTAAGGTTTTCCCATTTGAAATACATCTTGTAAAGTGTACTGTTTAAAACCGCTCTTTGAAATATAAGGTTTTATTTGTTTACATGATGATAGCTGTGCTATTTTAGAGCACGCCTATACATTCAGAGAGGCTTTTTGACGTCAGTGGTGCCTTGTCGTAGAAAATACAAAATCAGTGGACTCCCTCTGGTGGTGAAAGTTTGAAATGACTGCAGAATTTGTAATGGAATTTTTTTAGGATCATCCGTAAATCACACTCTTGTATGTTAATCTAAATATTTTGTCTCATTGTTTGACGCACAAGAAGAAAATGAACCGAATGCTTGTAATTGTAATGGCCATGTGCATCTCATGTGTTCTCTTCACAGAGGGCTGGTTCTCAGTGACCCCAGAGAAGATCGCAGAGCACATCGCTCTGAGGGTTCAGGATAGCTTCAGCGCTGAGCTCATTATTGATGCGTTCTGTGGCGTGGGTGGAAATGCCATTCAGTTTGCCCTCACTGGAAAAAGAGGTGACGTACAGTCCTGCATTGTTTCCATTCACATACATGTATAGCTTTCCTTTTCTTGATAGTGGGGAACCAATGTGTTTGTTCTCTGAAAATCTGTCGCTGTAGTGGGTTTCTAGATGTTGTAATTCTGTAACATCCACATCTGCATTTCATTCAGTGATTGCTATCGACATTGATCCGGTACGCCTGGCTTTGGCACAGCACAATGCGGAGGTCTACGGTGTGGGGGACCAAATAGAGTTCCTGCAGGGAGACTTCCTCCAGCTGGCTCCAGGCCTGCGGGGAGATGTAGTTTTCCTCAGCCCTCCCTGGGGAGGACCGGAATACCTCAGTGCTGATGTCTTCAACATCAAGACCATGATGAATCCTGATGGATATCCTTTCGGTTGTTAGCTTATGTGGTGTTATTTTGTACACTAAATAAATTTTTTAGTAGAATGGGAAGTTCATGAAGAGATGATTTGTTCCTTTTGCACATCTCTCATTGTATTCCTTCTAATGTGTGTTTGAAGCTTCAAACTGCCGCTGCCAGCTTCCTTAACAATCGGTACATTTGAAATTTTCAGATTATCAAAGATGATTTCGGACAATATTGTCTATTTTCTCCCACGAAATGCAGACATGGAACAGGTAATGTTTTTAATGCGCTTACTTAAAGCGTTTTATTCCATCACTTTTTAATAAGACAGTAAAGGTGAATTTAAAATGGCTTGATTTTCTGTCCTGTATTGATGTTGTGTACAGTGTTTGCTGTTTTGCTAACACAAAGCTGCATCAGGACATATCAAAGGGCTCGTCCCTCTTTAGTTTGCATCGTAGGCTTGAACCATGAAAGAGAGTATGAAAAATAACGAACCATGAAAGAGAATATGACAAATATTTTTAAGTGAGACAGGTGTGTTTTTACAGAAGGCTGTTGTGTTTTTTGGGCAAAGCATCTGCATGATGTGTAAATGTATATTTGGAGATTTCGATTTCTATATACTGTAGATTTCGATTTCGTAGTTGAATTTACTCATTCCATACCTGTTTGGCTCTACCTCCAATAAACTACTGTATGAAAGTCCATTGCTAGAAATTAAAATGGCAAAGATTAGAAATTAGAGAATGATCATTTTGTGTGAATATGTTCACAAATTTTGACTTTATTATACTTGGGCTGGTAGTGCATGTAGTTTCTGACAGGTGCAGCTCTATCATGGTCTTCTGATTTCTCTGAAAGTTTTGTCTGATGCTGTGTGGTTGGACCTTTTGAAACCACACTGCTTTCTGGTGTAAATTTCTTTTCAGCTGGACGAATGTCTAAATGCATAATTAGTTTTTGTCTCTGCATTGTAAAGTTTGTGCAAGTCTGTGCAAGTGTGCATTTTAGATCTGTCATTGCATTCCGCATTTATTTAAACATTTTGAGGATCTGTAGATATTGTGGTAATAATATGTAGATACTGTGTTGATATTAGATATACCAATAACCACATTGTTTGCTATTAGATACCAATAGCCACATTTGTGATAGCATATCACACCTGCTCACCATCTTTCCTGATTTTCCTTTTTTTTTTTCCATTCCTCTATCTCTGTGTAGATCGCATCTCTCGCTGGTCCAGGTGGGAAGGTGGAAGTGGAGCAGAACTTTCTGAACAACAAACTGAAAACGATTACTGCATACTTTGGCAATTTAATTAAGACAAAGACCTAAACTACTTCATTTCATTTTCCCCTTTCTTTTAATGTTATTAAGAATCACTTCTGCAATTTGTTCTTTGTTTACTGTTTTGTATGGCTGGTGACTATGAATTTTACGGACTATTTTGTACTTGTGATGCTGCTAGTTTGATGTTTATTTTAAAACAGTCGGACATATTTTTTCCTGTATTGATATTTTTTTATTAAAATTTGGCACAAGTTGTTGGCGTGTTTGTGCACGCGTGTGTGTAAATCACCTACTGTAATAGAGCCAGTGGTCCCCATGATGTAATTTGATTATTTAAAATACTAATGATGCTTTGATACTTAAATGATGCATATTTGTCAAATAGGTTTTGCGAGGGTTAGGGGTAGCGGTATAAAACAAGACCATGGCAAGCCCTCATGTACATACATAGGCTTGTGTGTGGTTCTTTTTATTTATAACTCTACAGCACTTCCCTATCGACCCCTTTTCTGAGTTGGACCTTTTTTCAAGATACTCAACAAAAGATCTAGCTCTCTTTTTTTATGTGTTTATGAACGGTATCTGTCTGCTGTAATAGCACTTTTTTCACAGTGTAAAACAACAGTGTTATGGAAGTTTGTTCTATACAACAAAGAAAATCTCATCTGTGTACAAATATTAACCTTTTGTCATTCATATGCATTTAGCGTGATCTATAAATATATTATCTGTGAATATGGTGAACCACATGTGTTACTACCACTTCTGGTGAAATGACACCGAATTCACCTATTTAAGGCGTAAGCTAATGTTTATTTAAGGATAACAATCACAATGGCAGTTCGGTTTATGCAAAGAATAATAACATCAGATAAACATTGAGATTATTGTATCAGGAAGTAGAAAGAGCAGTAAAAGCAGCAGGCTGAGTCCACTGAGGTTCCTCATTGCGCTACTGTGTGTTTCAGTGTATGTGCGTGCGCTCGCATGGCTGATTCCTCTCCGACATTATTCTCTTTAACGTAAATGCAACTTAACACAACGTTCTCTGACATTTGACAGGTAGGTGGACGTTAGTCTCTAAATCCTTATGTAGCTACTTTTCGTTCTTAAAATAAGTTGTGCTGGTGTCACTGTAAAAAATATGTTTTCCTCGTGTATTTGCCGGTGTTTAGATCTTGCGCGCTTTTTTAGTCGTCCTTTAAAACAATATTACTAGGAATTCTGTTTCATTGAGACTATGACTTTACTTCTCGCCTTTACATGGAGGCAGAGCCGGTTAATAATTTCCCCCGGAATAATACACTTGGGAGAAAAAAGCCCTAGGGATGATCACGTGTACTTTTGGATTCCGGATACATTATTATTAATGATAACAATAAAATAATAAAGATCATAATAATACATCGTTTTTTTAATACGCAATAGCACAATATAGTCTGCTTGACTTTATGAGATTTTAATCGATTATGTCTCTTCTAAAAGAATAAATTGTTGGTTACAAAACGTTAAACAAGAAAGAAAAAAGTTCTCTGTGGAGCAACAGAAACAGACTTTATGGTTAAAGCCAGTAAGTAGATGAGAGGTCTGGTGTGGCCTGTCTGAAGTTCACTGTCTTTCCTGTCTTGTTGAACGCCCTAGAGCCGCTGGTCAAAGGAGGAAGTGTGCAAGCTCACACATTAATCTGCCATTATAGCCCTGCTGCTGGTTTCCTGCTGAGATCTAAACCTACAGACGCATCTTGTCTTACACACAAAAAGGATGTCTTGTTTATTTCTATGGAACCTACCATGACTAGTAAAGGGCACATTTTTCTTTTTAATCACTTTTGTGGCATCTCACAGTGGGATATAGCAATTGAATGCATGGAGTTGGTTTTAAATCCAGGTGCTCTTACAGAATGGCTATTGAAAAAAAGTTGTGTTGGCTACTTTTGACTTGGTCAAAAGGCAACGGTGTGAAACATTTCCTGAAATACCAAAGGTTGCGGAAGCAATTGCTCAACAGTCTTGCAGAAAGTTTCCCAGAGGGAGGGCAATGCCTGGTCAGGACATGATGGAAGTTGATAAAATAATTACCAGTACTAATGAAGGGACATTTGTATGGTGTAGTATGAAACGCAGACTAGTCTTGGTTGTCGGTCTGTAATAAATCATTGTTTAAGATCAGCAATGATATTAGCTGTAATGTGTTTTTGAAAAAGCTTCAGTTGTGGGGTAGGCCCAGTTTATAGATGGACACACGAGTCTGGCCTGAAGTTAACTTCCGGTCTGTTTTTGCTTATCGGCCTGGCTAGTGGCTATGACAATTTATTTGATATATAATTTCATTTATATTAATATTATATAACAAAATATTCTATTATCATCATATTTTTAAATATTTTATTGCAAATTAAATTAAAACTACTCCGAGTCGACAGTTATTGATTCGGATCAATAACAGATATTGATTTCCCTATTATTATTACATGATATTTCTCATTAGGAAATGGCAGCTTTACGGACTGACTGATATTAAAGCTTACATCTCACTGTTTTACATGCAAATGAAAGCTCTCGCGTGACTTAGCGTAGAGTTGATCGGCACAGACATTTTAATGTGTGATTTATTGACATTCATTTGTTTACAGATCAAAACTGACTCGTGATTGAGCAGCTACTGTCATAATTGATTTCTCACTACTGAACACAAAAACGTATTCCAAGTTCAATGACAAATTTTGTATTTTATGCTGTTTTATTTATTTATCATTAGATTTAATATTAGTATTTTCCATTATTGTATATCGGTTTATACATCAATAGATGACAGCGGTGAATCTCTTCATTACAGGAATCATGGGTTGTAAAAAATCCAAGTTGGATGATGACCAAAATGGATGTGTGCTTGAAGTGAACAAACACAAGCCAGTACGTACTGACCAAACTGTATATGTGAGCGATCCAACCTCCCGTAAGCCTCATATAGTAAGTAGTAAGTTAGATAGGGTGAAAAAAAAACATTTAGTCTTTTGTTTTTAAAATTGAAATTTATAAAATGTTAAAAGTTTTGAGTTTTATAGATTGTTCAGTGAAGGGTTTCATGACACATTGAAAACATTTGCTTTAATACATTGTGGAGAAATCTTCATTTCAGTCTTTTCATTTACAGAATAATTCCCCCCCAGAGCTCCTACCGGGTCAGATGTTCCAAAAAATGGAAGGTTGGGAAACATTTCTGCAAACTTTTCAGTATTAGAGAGTTGTTTAAAGATCATCACATGTAGAAGATTTAAATCCCATTACTTAAACGAGATTTTTTTTAATTGACCTCATTATTGTTTTGCATGTCATCGGTTTCTCAATAAACCGATCCACATCATAGGAAACTAGAGAGTAGAGACGCGACCTTTGTTCCACAGTATGATCCTGATCCCTTTGAAGCTTTGAATAGGTTGTAAAACTGCTTTTGTTCCTCATGCAGAAACAGATAAAATAGTCATCACCCTGTATCCCTATGAGGCTATTCATGCAGATGATCTAGGCTTTAAAAAAGGAGAGAAGTTAAAGGTTTTAGAAGAGTGAGTAAATGTCATCTTTACTTTCTCTTGTGTAGCTGTCATTTTTACAACTTGTTATCATAAATATATATTGTGTATACTGTCCATATGTGTATAATTTGTCTTTTTTGTACAGTCTGTCTATTTATATTTTGCACTGTTCGTCTGCACTACATACTGTCACTTACTTAAGTCTGTAAAATCATACAGTTGTTTGTCATACAGTTGTCTGTCCAACTGCATTCTACTTTGTAAGACTTTCACTCACCACACGTGGTGATGTGACAATAAAAGTGAGTTGAGTTGAGTGATATTTTTCAGGCATGGAGAGTGGTGGAAGGCCAGGTCTTTGAGCTCAAAGAAAGAAGGATTTATTCCCTCAAACTATGTTGCAGAAGTGGACACTATGGAAACAGAAGAGTGAGTTGCATCGAAATTCCTGAATCACAAATGCTCATTTGCCTGTATAAGTACTTGATCTCTAAATGTTGTCATTAAACATGCACACTATGTAGATGGTTCTTTAAAGACATGACTAGGAAGGATGCAGAGAGACAGCTATTAGCACCTGCTAACAAACCTGGATCTTACCTCATACGGGAGAGTGAAACCTCGAAAGGTGTTTACTGTCTTTCTACCTTAGTGTTTATTTACAGATATACAAAATTGGTAATAACACATTTTGGATTTGTTATTTAGGAAGTTATTCACTGTCACTCAGAGATGTGGATGCTCAAAAGTTAGATGTTGTTAAACATTACAAGATCAGGTCTCTGGATAACGGCGGCTACTACATATCTCCAAAAATCACATTCGATGACATCAACAGCATGATAAAACATTACCACAGTAAGTTTTATAGAAACACGACCAGCCGAAAGACACTTGAGTGGATTTAAAAATGCTTCTG
The DNA here is from genome assembly GCF_024868665.1 of Triplophysa rosa. Lineage (NCBI taxonomy): Eukaryota > Metazoa > Chordata > Actinopteri > Cypriniformes > Nemacheilidae > Triplophysa > Triplophysa rosa. The sequence continues at coordinate 8,055,325 of NC_079894.1, forward strand.
AGACAAATGCTTATTATATAATGATAGAAATGTAGCCTATGTGTTCTTGACAACATTTGAATTTTATTGCTTTTTTATTTCGTCACAGAACAAGCAGACGGACTGTGTCGAAAACTAGAGAAGCCATGCGAGAAGCCCAAAGCGCAGAAACCTTGGGACAAGGATGCCTGGGAGATCTCCAAAGAATCCATAAAGATGGTGAAGAAGCTTGGAGCAGGGCAGTTTGGAGAGGTGTGGATGGGTGAGTTGAGAAAACAAAAGCCTTTGAACTGACAATGATTTACATAATCTGTGGAAATCATAAACCTAAATTTGCTTTTGCAATATAAGTTAAAGGAACAGTTCACCCAAAAATGAAAATTCAGTCATCGTTTACTCAGCCTCCAAATCTGTATACATTTCAGAATCAGAATCAGAAGAGCTTTATTGCCAAGTGTGCTTGCACACACAAGGAATTTTCTTTGGTGTTGGAAGCTTCTAGTACAGACATTCAACACAATGACAATACAATATAATACGATTTCCTTGTTCTGATGAACACAGAGAAGGATATTACAATTAAAATGGTAGTCAAAAGTGACCCAGAACTGTTTGCTGTCCCACATTCTTCAAAATATCTACTTTTGTGTTCAAAAGAACAAATCAATTTATAAAGCAATTCTTCCTAGTATGGTAGTCAATGGTGGCCAAGAACAAGCATTCTTCCAAATATTTGGTGGGTGAGTAAACGAAGACAGAATTTTTGGGTGAACAGATTCTTTAAACGAGGAAAAGTGCTTATGTTGAGACATTGTTACTCCCCTCAATGTTTTAAGTCCAGGTTATTTTTGATCACCCAACAGCATGGACTTTTTTATTCATTTATACTTTGGGCGCTAAGGCACATATGTAGGCTCATGTTACAATCTCTTCTTTGAGTTATTAAAGCTGTGACGACAGACATTCAAATCTTGAGTCTTCCTGTATTCTGATTTCTGACAGGAATGAATAGCCTCTTATAGTGTGGATTGCTAGTACACACACATGCTCCGCTGTTATCATGAGATCTGTGGAGGAAACGGCTATGCAATTGACGCAAGATTTGCATTTGGATTTTGTTATTATTCATGTGCCTCTTTCTCGTTCAGCTGATGAGATCTATTGCAGGAAGCGGTCTACAAATAGATCTCGGCCGTCCCTTGGCAAAGATGTTTCCTTTAGAATTTCGCGACCTTGTCTGAATAGCTAACATACTCACTTGGGTACCTTGTGTATTCAATCATTTTATCATCAATTGAATGATTACTCTTAGCTTAACCAACATCCTTGTTGTCTTAAACACTGCCTACTGAATAATCTTCTCAGGTTACTTTATAAATGCATCCCTTGTAGTTAAGTACTATTACAATTTTCTTGCCAAAGCCATTTTTTTTGGCTTTTATCCCAAGCGAGTAATAAATAAGAGAATAAATAAGAGCTAAACAATAGTTTAGCACACAAAATGTACATGCTATTTATATGCATATACCACATGAAAGGTGTGGAAGTTGCCTGTGTTTAACAAACAGGGAATGGAACAAATTATGAACTTGTCTTAAGGAGAGTGAATGTTCACAGTTGTGAAATGATGGCATTCACTTCTCTTTGGTTAACTGTCCAGTTCTGTGAAATGTGGGGCTCTTGGACAGCTGTAAGTTGCATAAGATCCCTGGTGAAAAAGTGTTACTTCCTATAAAGTTTTCCAGACCAACAAGCAGTTCTTAAAGCTAACCCGATTCTTGCTAAGTTTCTCTTTCTGATCAGACTTTGTGTCTGTTCTGTGGTTAGGTTGTTTTATGTCCCATGCAGCGATGTCATGAAACGTGAGTCATTTGAACGTGAAACATTATTATTGTAAGCAACGAGAAACATTGTCTATTTTTGTTGTTACGTTTGCTTTGCAGCTTACTACAATAACAGCACAAAAGTGGCGGTGAAAACGTTAAAGCCGGGCACAATGTCAGCGGAAGCTTTCCTAGAGGAGGCGAACCTTATGAAAACCTTACAGCATGATAGACTGGTGCGCCTCTATGCAGTGATCACCAAAACCGAGCCCATCTACATCATCGCTGAATTTATGGCAAATGGTACAAAATGCAACATGCTATTATACTCATATTTAATTTGACTTTTATAGAGAGTTAAAGTGCAAGAAATGTATAATTGTGAAATGAAGAAACATTTTGATGTCTTTGATGTAATTGTTTATTTATTTATATGCCACTGTCTAAATGATATTATGATATTTTTTCTTGCACAACAGGAAGCTTATTGGACTTTTTGAAAAGTGACACAGGCTCCAAAATACAGTTACCAAAGCTAATAGATTTCTCAGCACAGGTAAAAATATTTGTTCAACTTTTTGTTTTTAAAATGTGTTTAAAATTGTTCATTTATTAGTCTTTCTGACCACTCGCTCTGTTAATTGTTTGTGTGTCATTAGGCTGATCTCACTTTTTCCATTAGATAAAGTAAAAGAGGAACTGATCATTTTGTCTGTGGTTGCTTCAAAACCGAAAATAAGCGTGTAATTTTTTTTATTTCAATCAGGCAACATATCATAATACTGGTGTACCCTGGAAGAAATATATTAATAGTTAAGGGTCAACATGCAGTTATTTATAACTGTATAAATGACTGTATATATCCTAGGGATTTATATCATATTTAAAGCCAAACCTCTTAATTCAAATGATCCATTTAAAGGCTTATGTTTCCTCTAGAAGTGTGTATTCAAATAAATGTTTTTGTGAATCTATGTCTTTTGACTTCTGGTAAAAAAGCACCAAATGGTAAAGTTGCACATCCTGTTACGGAGAGTGAAAGAGGATGCCAATGGGGAAGTGATACACCAACATTTTCCATATGTTAAAGCAACTTCTACAGTTCCTTTAGCAGCTAAAATTACCCAGAAAGAAAAATACACCCAGTCCTGAATTGGAAAAACCACAAAAAACTGTTCATTCGCAGTATAGATGTTGCTGTTGTTTAGTGTAAACCTACAGTATACATTTATTACAAGGACCTCGTATTTGTGTGCTTGAGCAGAATTATTGCTTCGAAGTTCTGTAGCTCACTTGGTATAGTTACTTCAAAATGATGTGTTAAATGCCTAAGAATAATTATACAGTATGTTGCATTAGTAGTGGTAAAAGTGTTCTCCCAATACATAACTTTATAATGGAAAGTGTAAATGAGTTTGGGTGTGTCTTTGCAGATAGCAGAGGGTATGGCCTACATCGAGAAGAAGAATTATATTCACCGAGACTTGAGAGCTGCTAACGTGTTGGTTTCAGAGAGCCTGTTGTGTAAAATAGCTGATTTCGGACTAGCCAGAGTAATTGAGGATGACCAATATACAGCACGAGAGGGTGAGCTTTTTATTAATCATGTAAGCAGAAGAATTTAGAAATGTTTAAGAAATGTTTAAGAAATGTATTCTGTGTTATAGGAGCAAAATTTCCTATCAAATGGACAGCCCCTGAGGCCATCAACTATGGTTCTTTCACTATCAAATCAGATATGTGGTCCTTTGGAGTTCTCATCTATGAGATTATAACGTATGGGAAAATTCCTTATCCAGGTAATTTAATTAATAAATCTATTATGAACTTATTAAATCTGAGTTCAATCAAAGCATTAAATCATCAGTACCATTTGAAATTAAAGTTATCAGTCTGACCCCAGGAGAGAGCTGCAAATCTCCATGCATGATTTGTCGCCATCTACTGGCGAAATGTTATTAATACGTTATTGTTAACTGCATTTTAAAAACAACATTCTTTAAAGTAAAATACAGGAAATTTAACACTTTTCCACTCCAACACTATATTACTTAGTTTCTAATATTATCTGTACCTTAAGCGCTTGATCTTTTTTTGCTCCAGGCATGAGTAACAGTGAGGTCATGAGCTCTGTCCAGAGAGGCTACCGGATGCCCCGTCCTGAAAATTGCCCCGCTGAACTTTATGAGATCATGAACTCATGTTGGAAGAGTAAACCGGATGACCGGCCCACATTTGACTATATTCAGAGTGTACTGGATGACTTCTACACAGCCACTGAGGGCCAGTACCAGCAGCAGCCATAAGCCTGCAGAAACATTCATCATAACATTTCACTTAAAGAAACAGTTCACCCAAAAATAAAAATTCTGTCTTCATTTACTCACCCTCAAGTTGTTCTGATGAACACAAAAGAAGATGTTTTGAAGAATGTGGGACAGCAAACAGTTCTGGGGCACTTTTGTCTACCATTGTAATTTTTCCTACTATGGTAGTCAATGGTGGCCCTGAACTGTTTGGTTACAAGCATTCTTCCAAATATCTTTTTCTGTGTTCATCAGAACAAAGAAATTTATACAGATTTGGAACAACTCGAGAGTGAGTAAATGATGACAGAACTTTTATTTTTGGTGAACTGTCCCTTTAAACCATGTTTGTACTGTTTCAAGATGATCAATGATTTATCTGTGAATTAATGTATTAATATGTAAGGAATAGTTGATTGATCTGCTTATAGGTAAGCAAGGTTAAGATTTCCTACCTCTGCTTCAAATTGAAGTTCTAAATGCCTGTTTGCTGCTTTTGCTTTTTGCCGTCAACATTTCAGTGGCTGTTGTAAATACAAACTTTGCCATAAAAAATATATGTATATTAAAAAGCAATGCAATGCAATAAGATGGGATATTATTATTTACACAGATATTATTATTTACACACATGTACATTTTAAAAAAATAAAAATGGCAAAATCCATGAGGCAAATTACTGTGTGATCCTGTTCATCAAGCGTTCATTTTTCTTAAGTAAAAACGTTTTTATACATTTTTTCAGGCAGTTTGAAATAGCAATATTAATGCAATAACGACAAGAGACAATCTTTATAAATTGCATCACCTCAGAAATGAAATGTACTTTTTGTAAATTTCTAGAAACCTAATAAAGTGATTATTTTGTGACTAAAGTACTGCAGTTCTAGATTGTATAAATTTCTCCATCATGAACTATAAATGTTCTTTATATTATTACCCCATAACGACCTACAAATATTTATTAACGTGCAGAAGCTGCTGATAGGCGCTTCTGGTTCTGTCAGCTCACAGTCATGTGATCATATCAAGATGGCCGCGCCCTTGAGTTTGGAGGCGTGACGTTATTCACGTTGTGTTAGACAGTGTAAAACAGTTCAAGTCAGACTTTTATTCGAGGTTTCTTCTCCGTTGAACCCGGCCCTCAATAATGGATAAGGACAGCCTGATTCTGTGAGTTAACGGCGTTAATATTGACATGTGTGGTTAGCGGTCAATTTATTTCTTTAGAGATGTTATAGGGATATAAGGCACCGGTCTTGTAAAATAGCACGATTACTGGGATAAAGAATATTCTGGATTAACAAAACGACTGTTGACTATTTATTTATGCTTTGAGAAGGCTAGCTACTGTCAGAGAAATAGCATGTTACATAGTGAGTTTCGTAACTGCAGTGCACTTAAGTACGCATACTCTTGTACTGCTCTCATACGGTCTACTTTTATTTTTGTTAACTCATATTTTTGTCAATTGTGCATTTCGTTGGGATGTAATGATGAATTGATTTGTTTATGCTAAATAATATATTTGTTATTTTAAAATGAAAACGTTCAAAACAACGTTTATAATAAACAATAGCAGCCATAGGTCATATATTATCATTCATTTCTAAGAATTTTGTTTTAGGCCTATACTTATTTGTCTAGGTATGACTCATTTATCGTTTGAGTTCTGTTAATAATTTGACGCAATACATTAAGTATTATAGTTTAACACTGTATTTATAGCTTTATAGCTCTTTTATGTATATTTTTAGGGCAGCTTGAAGTAGCAATAAATTACTTCAGCTTTAATTGATATTTATTTGTTTATATATGTTTGTTTTAACATTTGTTGTATACAAAGCTATACAATGACAATAAAGGCTTTCAAGATTTCTAATCTAATAGGTTTCAGGGTGTATTGTGTGGTACTTTTGATTGTGGTCTTATCCGTTTGTAAGAAAGCCGTTAGTCCTCTTCTCTCAACAGTGCTTATCTACTTGGTTCACTTCTTGCCTAAAACATCTGCCAGACCTGATCATCTTAACTCAAGGGTGGGGGTACTGAATTCAAATGATACACGGGTCGTTAATTGTTGTTTAATTCAACCATTACACCCATTTAAGTAAGTATATAACAACTGAAGTGTTCATCGTGCTGTGCTGTCTTCACCCCAGCCCCAAAGACTTCCCGGAGCTGAAAAATGACACATTCCTGCGAGCCGCTCGAGGAGAAGAGGTAGAGCACATTCCTGTGTGGTGTATGAGACAGGCAGGCCGATACCTGCCAGGTATGTACCTGTTTTTAATCAAAGTAATCTGAAGTGCTGATGTGATGTGGTCATTTATAATAAAGGCATCTTTGTACCATTGTGTCCAGTGTGCTGAAGTCCAAAATGTTTCTTTTTGGCTTAAATTCTCTTTTAACTCTCCAACAGAATTCAGGGAGACCAGGGCAGGTAAAGATTTCTTCGAGACGTGCCGCTCTCCTGAAGCCTGTTGTGAACTTACTTTACAGGTCAGCACAAATAAACATCACAGGTCTAGGTCTCAGGATCTAGCATGTTGAGTTTTAACACTTTTTTTAAATACAAATTTTCAGCCGCTCAGACGATTCCCTTTTGATGCATCTATCATCTTCTCTGACATCTTGGTAGTGCCTCAAGTGAGTAACACTGCTGGTTATCTTTAAACAAATATTCTACACGGTTAAGAATTCCTTATGTGGAAGGTTTTCTTTATTGTACTAGATGTTCTTTAACAAATTATTAAAATGAATAAAGGCTGGAATTGGTAAGATTTAAAGTTCGCCCAAAAATGAAAATGCTTTCATCAGTTTACTCACCCTCGTGTCATTCCAAACCTGTATGACTTTTATTTGCAGTGCTCAAAAGAAGATATTTTGAGGAACATTGGTACTAAAAAAACATTGGCCCCCATTGATCTACATTTTATGGACACACAACCACTAAGGCATTTTTCAAAATATCTTAATTTGTGTTCCACAGAAGAAAGAGTCATATACAGGTTTTGAACGACATGAGGGTGAATAAATGATTACAGGAATTTAATTTTTTAACTCTCCCTACCTCTGAAGTATTATAAATGTGTGAGTTAGTAAGTACCAGGCCAAATAAAACTGGACTTTGGTTAATGCTCATGAACACACTAAGGAGATTAGAGACTAATCTCTAAAGGAACTTTACATTTTCTTTTGGTCAACAATGTTTTCAGTTTAACAATGATTGCGTCTATGGAATGTCCCCGTAAAACATGGAAACCCAACATGTGAGTGAGTGTGTGTGTGTTTATGTGTATAATGTGTATGACTAGGCCATGGGAATGGATGTTGAAATGACTCCAGGAAAGGGCCCCACATTCCCAGAACCACTGAAAGAACCTGAAGATCTACAGAGACTGAAACCCAAAGTGGACGTGGCATCAGAACTCGACTATGTTTTCAAAGCCATCACGCTGACACGGCACAGAATAGAGGGAAAGGTTCCTCTCATTGGCTTCACGGGAGCCCCGGTGAGTAGACCAACCATCGCAAATATACATACTACTCTTCACAAGATGTCTGGAATAATAAGAAAAATGTCTCTCTTCTCCATCTGTTCTGTGTGTCTTTGGGATGGCAGTGGACTCTAATGTCGTACATGATTGAAGGAGGAGGCTCCCCCACACACTCAAAAGCTAAACGCTGGCTCTACAGGTACCCAGAAGCCAGCCACAAACTCCTGAGCCAGCTCACAGATGTGATCGTGGACTATCTTCTAGGCCAGGTGAAAGCTGGAGCTCAGGTGAGTGAGACCGAGCTTGTGAGAGTCTGAGAAATCTTCGTTTATCTTATGAGGTTAGTTGTGTAAATAATTCGGAACAGTACACATTTCAGATGTTAACCTCTGTACGTCAATACATGTTTTCTCTTTTAGGCGCTGCAGGTTTTCGAGTCTCATGCTGGTTGTTTGGGCCCAGTGGAGTTTAAAGAGTTTTCTCTGCCTTACCTGAGAGATATCGCTCGTCGTGTTAAGGACAAGATCAAACAATCTGGTTTGGACAGTGTGCCTATGGTGAGCAGAACCTTACAAAAGCTTCGTTCTCATAGTACTTTGTTAGGATCGTTCATTGTTTATTTTTGTTATAAAAGCATGTTGATTGATAGAATGATTATTTATTAGCTTTCAGAGAATTAACGTTTCAGAGAATTTCTATACCCCTGATTTTTTGCATCAAGATTCATTTTTTTTCGTGTGCACACCAAACATATCAACATTGTAATATTACAGTTTGCCACTAGTTGTCAGTATTAGGTCATGTTATGAGGCACAATGGGAATCTACATCCACCAACTCATCTGTAACTCCTCTGTGTTTCCTGTGCAGATTGTTTTTGCTAAAGATGGTCATTATGGGCTTGAGGATCTCTCTGATTCTGGTTATGAAGTAGTGAGTCTTGACTGGACCATTGATCCTTGTTCAGCACGGTTAGTCACAAAGATGTGCCGCTGGAGCTTTGATGGGAGTTTGGTTTCTTATTTCACTTGTATTTGCCTACACACAGTTGTTTTGAATTAAAATACGAAAATATTAACATTCGTGACCCTGCCCGTGAAAGTCTCATAGTCATAATATAATTAAAATGAAGCATCAAAGCATCATAAATGTCACTATGATTGAAATCTTTAACATGGCCTTACTTGGTCAATAAAGAAGATATCAAAGTTATATTTTCACAGAATGTTCTTTACATTATGTAGGATTATTTCATGTAGACAACAGTAAATCACAAGAAAAAAAACTTTAGCTTGGTTTTCACAGGTAGGGTCACATTCTTCCAATTTATTCTTGCTTTATTATACTTTTTCCCAATCATCTCTTTATTTTAAGGTGCTTAAAATATTTATTTTAAGCACCTTTTAAGCTTTATTTTAAGGTGCCTGTTAATAAAAATCCAGTAGTCCAGTAAAATGACAGGATTGGCTGAGTTTGAATACTTTTGCAAGGAACTTTGTATATGTTTATATGTACCAGTCAAATGTTTGAATACACCTACTCACACTATTTTCCATATTTAAACATATAAAATAACAAACGGATGTAAAAGTAGATTTTTGTACGAAATTCATTGCAAGAATTTAAGCATATATATCAAAAGGTTTTTATGATCGTGAGAATATATTTTGTTGTTTGTGTTTAAACCTTTGACTGGTTTTGTATATGTTTGTGTGTAGGAGAGATTATTTTATTTGGAAAGAAATGTCATTTATCTTTGATACCTACGTTTCTTTTCTTTCTTTGAGGTTTTTTTAGTCTAAGGACTGGAGGGAAAGTCAGTTTGCAAGGCAACATGGATCCTTGCGCTCTTTACGCCACAAAGGTGAGTATAGGCGTTTATAAACAACAAAAGACTTGAGTCTTTCCCATCATTTTGAATTGAACTATTATCTAAGCTATGTAGAAATGCTTTGTGCTTCAAAAGCAGCATTAAAATTCTGCTTACTGAGTTTCAAAATAAAGAGGCCGTTTTGTTTTTACAAATTTGGGCCTTGCTAGTAATATGACCCGTAAGAACAGCTGTTTTCCACACAGAGCTGTCTCTGGCTTTCACTGCTCGTGCATTAAAGCATGACTTTCATAGCATTGTTTTGCTACATCCCAAATATTTTTTTTCCATCATCATTTCTGAAGTTATTTGGGTGTGACTGTCCAGCCTATTTTGGAAAATAGTAGCTCTTACATTTTCATCAACAGACTAGAGAAAAAGAGCACAAAATTTGTGTGTATGATAAACAAACCAAACTTCTTTTTGCTTGTGTGGTTAGGAGCGTATATCAGAGATCGTGAAGAAGATGCTGGAGGGGTTTGGCATGAAGGGCTACATCGCTAATCTGGGTCATGGGCTGTACCCTGACATGGACCCAGAAAACGTGGGGGCGTTCGTGGAGGCCGTTCACACCCATTCTCGCCAGCTCCTGAAACGCAACTAAGACATTAATATGTATGTCTCCATTAGAAGACCCAAAGCAGATGGGAAACAAATGCTGGAATCCAACACCGTACCATCAAAAGAATGTGTTACACTACAACTGTGTCTACTCATTTCAGTTATTCTGTAGTCCGCTGGTTTCACCCAAATACGTTTTTATAATGGCTCCACAACAATCCATGTGATTAATTAAATTCTTGCTCAAAACATGTCTTAGCTGGATTGACGTGTTTTCATTAGAGCTGATGCACTGAAGAATGTGGAGTAAGTGATGGTGGATAAAATCCGATTGAATATGAAGGGCTGCATGAGTTTGTTTTTGATACAGTACCGTAGTAACATCTGGATTGACACATGTCAATAACGTAAAGAACTTTTGAAAGTGTGTGTGTATATATTGATGGATGTTTTATATAAAGCAAAATAAAGAGTGGTCCCGTTAAGACAAACTATCCCTCAAGAGAATTTCATTAGGCACTTCTATAAATCATGTGAAACCATTTCTATATTTCGTTTGTTTTTTTGCGATTCCATGTTGTGGTAATGGGAGTGGGGGTTACTCTTTTGATCTATAATTTACTGCTTCTCTTACCGCCTTTGCATTTAGTAATAGAAATGTTAATCTCAGTGGATGCAATGCCAACCCACGAATAAGCACCCTGGGTAAGCAAATCCTTAAATCCTGTTGTTTTTGGGAGGGTGGAAAAGGGATTCCTCAGCAACACATCACGTGACGTGACGTAGGGGAGATGTTTTTGAAGAACCCTGATCCTCAAAACATGGATTTATTGGAATAGGCTTTAAAAACCTCAATTATGTTAAAACAATCTGACCCGAGATAATAAATCTTCATATTTGTGTAGCGATAAAATAACAAAATTCCTATTGTTCTTTTTTCATTTTCAGTTGTTTACTTCAGGCTGTCTAGCAAAGCAACCACAGATTGTAAATTGAAACATCATAGATAGATTCTCTCACACAGATACATCATTTATTTAGTAAGAAATGACTTTTCCCTTCCTTCACCAGTCTTCGAAACTGTCAACCGTTTTCTTTTAGGTCCTCCAAAAACGTCGAAATATCCTGTAACTAATTTGCTGATCTGTGTTGTTGGATATTTTGTGGACTTCACGCTCGTCTGCTTGTTTGTGTCTATAGAACACCGCTGCGTTTTGCAGTCTGAGCCATTTCCTAGAGACACACGCACATGCGTGTGCACACATTCTGTATTACCTCGAGGGGCTTCTGGCATTACTTTTAATTGCAACAATGAATCCGCTAAAAAAAGCTGAATTCCCCAAGGCCTCCTTTAAGAACCCACAAGGGGGATATGAGTAAGGGTTTGTGGGGGGGTTCAGGCTCAATCTCTCAGCAAATCAGCAGGCCTGAAAATCCAATATGTTCCTCAAGACAGCAGGCTGTACATCATTTGTCAGGTCTCGCCTCTATCGGTACTTTCTCAGATGGGAGGGTTTGGGGGTTCTTGACCCACGACCGAGTTCAAATGTGAGGACTTGGGAAAACAACATTAGAAGTGTGAAATCCTGTCCTGGAGGAATGATCACAGATTTTTTGACGTGTATCTTTGTTTGTGGTTTAAACTGCTCTTCTGCTTTTGTACAGATATTAACACATCAACCAAATGTTTCTGTAACGACTACTGGTTGACATTAAAGCTTGATCTGTGCAATCTTTAATCCACGAGAGTGCCCCCAATCTGCCCCACCCCTCCCTTCCAACACCCCAATTACAGAGGGATTCTGGGAAAATCAGAGCAGCAGAACAAAGCTCCGCAAATCAGCTCCCCTAAGAACACAATGTGCGATTGCGCTGACAGCTGAACCTGCCGTGCTGGATACAGAGGACAAAGCTTCCTCTTTCTGCACAAACCTGCCGAGAAGCACAACCGCGTTCAGAGTTTCCTGACAGCCTCGTGTGCTCCGTCGCTTTCTTTCTGATGACGGCTTGGCTTCTAAACATTGTTCCCCTACAAACAATGCCTGTTTTCCCCACCAACTCGAGCTAGCTTAGAGCCCATCTACCCGTTGCTCCAATCTGACAGCATTGGAAGCTCACAACAAGGTGGGAGAGCCAATTATTCGCCTCTCACTCCTTGCCGTGGCCCGTGTCCCTTCTGCTAAATCACCGAGCTAAGGAAATGCCGTCTTTGCAGCGTGGCTAACAGTACCGAGCCCATCCATATTTCTGCCACGCTTGATGAACACTTACCCAGTGGTCCTCACCGGGTCCAAGACACAACGAAGAGCAGCAGCTGTGAGGGACCCTGATTGATGGGATAGTTTGTATAAGCAGGCCCAAAGAGCATTGTTCCTGTCGACTCCATCTCTAACACAGTCTATCACTCTGACACGAGGTTTTCATGCTGTTTATTGTGAGCAACACTACATTTCTAAAGTGGAGATAGGTGGAGCGATATAGACTAGTCAGGATAAAGCACGTTGGGGGTTGTGACCACCGATTCAGAAGCATTTCTAACATAAACTGTGGTGATGTTTTTTTTTAGCATTTATTGCCTTTAGTCAATAAATGTCTGTTGGATTTGGAAACATCTATGGTAGGGTGGCTACTCCTAAATATTGACACAATTACCATAAAGGGATAGTTCACCCCAAAATTGTAATTCTGTCATCATTTACCTTAAGTTGTTCCACACCTGTATACATTTCTTTGTTTTGTTGACAGAAAGATATTTGGAAGAATGTTAGCACTTTTCAGTTCTGGGACATCATTGACTACCATAGTAGAAAAGTAGAAAGTATATTTTTTTGTTTGTTGTGAACACAAAAGAATATATTTTGAAGAACGTTGGAATTCAAACATTTCAGGGGTGCCTTTGACTATCATTGTCATTTTTCCTTTATGGTAGTCAAGGATGTCGCAGAACTGAAAATTGATAACATTCTTCCAAATATCTTCCTTTGTGTGCAGCAGAGCAAAGAAATGTATACAGGTTTGGAACAACTTGAAGGCGAGTAAATGATGATACAATTTAAATTTTTGGGTGAACTATCCCTTTAACAGAGATAAGCATTTAAACACCCTTTTCTAGAAAAACACACAAAAACACTGACGTCCGTCAAATCCCTTGAGTTTAACATACACTGTAAAAAAATACTGTAAAATAACACTTTGTAAAGTAAAATTGTTTTTCATGTTATTTAAGATGAGAATTGTAACTTTTTCCGTACGTCTGTAACATTTCTGTAACTTCACATTTTTACCGTATTTCAAAAATATGTGAAAATTATGTAAAATAAAAATTACATAAGTTTTTTCCAGTGTTGTAAGGTTGACCATTTGCAAGGATAAACTGGCCATATAAAAGGAAGAAAAAAAAGTTTATCATCAAAACAAAGAGGCGCAAGACGTGTTTCACACTTTATTCATAGAAAAGCACTGAAATTCAACACAAATCATATAAAATGGTAGTAGCATTACATAAATAGTAATAAATTTTTGTTTATAGACATTAGCTCAAGAGGTTGCACAAACAAAAAGTGTTGATGAACTATACTTTTGTGGCAACAAATACTGGATACCTTTTTATAATTCAGTAGCACAAAGAGGCGACAAACACTTTCCCTTAAATTAAAACGAAACAAAAATCAAACAGTAGATGAACTAGTGAGCAATCTCTACCAGCGATTATTTTTTCCTTCTAAACTCTAGGGACAGATCAAAACACTGGTACAGTTAACACATACAGACACTTAAGAGTATGGAAGAGAGAAATCAAAAGCCAGAGGAGGTTATTCTCTTTTTGCAAAGTCATTGGACCAACTAGTTAGCTACAAAAAATGCTTGACTTTTTTTCCTTTGTCTTTTTCTTAGTTTTTTTTACATTTTATAACTTTTTTTAAAGGAACAGGTAGCACTATGACCATTCCGCGGGTATGCGTTTAAAAAAAAAAACTCTTAACTGTGAACTTTCTCTGGGGTCTATTCAGCTCCCTGACTGAGCAGGCTGCATAATGTGACTAACACCTTGCGGTTCGAGTATGCCACCGTTGAGGCAATTAATGTGAACTGAGATGAACGCTGTGAACCAAAAATGGAAACCGTTTAAACAAAAGTAACCAATCAACCTTGAGAAATATCAAAGTTGAGCGATTCATGAAGCGTCTCTCAAAGTCTTATTTAGGCAATGGCATGTCACAAACTAAACAGACTAACCTTATTGCCCTTAATAAGCCCCAATGCAAGATATCGCACCCTAAAGGAGAATAGTAGCAGATGCCCTTCATCCTCGCTTGGGCCAGTTAAAGGTGTAGGTCCATTTTCTCTGTGCTGTACTCCATCGACATTGGCAACACAATGTCCTGAAACACATGCAGTGCTTTCAGAGAACACTATAAGGCTTCAAAGTAAAGAGTTGTACGTAGATCAAAGGCAAAGTCCATCCAAACTCGCAGCTCGTGCAGATTACTTACAGATATAAACTCCCCACCCCCGAGCCAAACAAGAAATATTCCCAAAGAGAAAAGAGGGAGGAAGATCAGGAGGGCAAATGGTGAAGTGGTTCTGCATAGTCTGTTTATAAACGTTTGTCCCCTCCTTTCTTCAATCTTCAAATGCTTCCTCTTGCAAAAAATAAAAATAGAGGTTACAAATAAAACTAAATCAGAAATGTACACAGGAGCACCTGAGAAATGTTTCTGAAGTCTTTCCTCTTACGGTTGTCACATTCCCAGCCCAACAAATTCAAGTATGCGAAAAGAAAAACATACAATTATCATAAATAATTATAACTTTACAATTTTTTTGAATTGACACTTTCATATTTACAATATCTTAAATGCTTATGCTACTACTTTTTTTCTGTTTTGTTTCTTTAAGTGATTCCCTGAGAACGGAGTTGAGCATCTCTTTTCTCGTGTACTCTCTACACTTTTTTCCTTCAGATGGAAGCCGCAGAGTGCATTCTAAGTGTTCGGATCCACTGGGGCACTTGTGGAGGGCGGAGGTCATGGAATGTGGAAGATATTATGGTACAGTTTAATGCCAAGTAATTTGATGTTGTTTGTCAATATAGTCGTTTTGTCAAAGCATTCAGTCTATAGAGTTAACCCAGTAGATAACTGCTGATCCGAACGTGTCGTGAAGGGGGTGGAATTTAATGAAGTGCTATTACATATATTATTACTGCTACTCAAGCTCACACAAGTCTTTTTGTTTCCATTTTTCACTGAGAGGTAACAGAGAAACATATGGCTGATAATGTTAGACATTGACGGGCAAATATATATCTCTGTTTTGTTCAAATATAGCGAACATCAAGAAACAGCGTCAGATGTGACCTTCACAAGGATTTAGCACACAGGTATCCTCATGTATTTTTTGTTGTCATCTCTGCGTTCCTCGCAAGTATTTGCACTGAACAGAGATAAAAGATGAGCTGATAGTAATAAACACTGCAGAAAAGGGAGGAACGCATGACATTGTGGCTTGCTTGAGTCCTGGTTTAGAGCGTCAGCAGACTCGTGTTTGTTTGAGGTGAAGTCTCGGCCGTTTCACTCCTCCACGGTTCACTCTTAATATCAGGCCTTTTCCAAACAGTTAAAGGTGATCCTTAAAATACGATCGAGGTATGACAGTAACACTGTGTGCGAGTGTTTAAGGAATGACCGTTTGTTTCGAATGTTCCAGCCCCTTTTCAAAACTAACACAATTTGGTTTCTCTTTATGTGCCACGGTTACACTTTAATCACAATAGTTTGATTCAACTAAATTAAGAACAAGCCAAAACAAAAAATCATAACCACTTGTTCTCCCCTCCACAAGTTGGACCTGGTGGAATAACTTGGTGAACAGGACTTGTTCACGATATAAAAAACAGAGACAGATCAAAAACAAACAAATAAAACGTTGAAATTCACCAAAAAAGTAAAATAAAATAATGCCTTAAATAAATGAAGAATGAAAGAAGATTAAGTCCCCTGTTGTCAGGTGAAGTTCAACCGAAACGTTCCCGTACCAACATCATGAGTTTCTTTTTGCCTTTATAGATCTGTTTCAGGTTGTCTATAAACTGGGCGAACTGAATGTGGCCATCTTGGGCCAATAGGAAGGTCTCACGTGCTTTACTAAGGAACTCGATGAACTCTCCGTAATGGCGCGGGCTGATGTGTGTGAGGCGTGAGTGGGTGGTGTTGATGTAGGCGCTGATGGTGGCATCCAGTAGCTGTCTCAACGGCGCTTTGTCAGTGCTCATGAGCTTGCCCGAGTTACGCCTGCCAGGGATGCCGGCCAGCCCGGGGGCCGTCATGGTACAGCGCCGAAGAATGTCCGAAAGCACTGTAGCACAGTGAACGCTCTTGACCACCAGTGGAATGATCGTGGCCAGCTCGTTCTTACCCAGCGAGTGGCTGAGAGCGCACGCCCAAAGCACGTCGTTGATGGCCGGGTGCGTGTCTTGGTTGTAGGCCAGGTTCAAGTGGGTCATGGCGAGAGACGCCAGTTTGAAGGCTCGAAGGGGGTACCCGCGGTGCTCCATGTAGCGGGCGATGGTGAAGAGCTGAGAGTAGGTCATGCCCGTGGAGGCGGCATCGATGACTATCTGATACGCTGTCTCGAAGGCGATGTGGTCCTTTTCACAGAGGGTGAGGGCGGACAAGGCGCAGTTTTGGGGGTCCTTCATGGCACACTGCAGGGCCAGGGTGCGCGCGCAGCTGGCGAGCTCCTCCCGCTGCGGGTAGTCGAGGCTCAGGCGTAGGATGGTGTTGTGGGACATCACGGTGGCTGCCACTATACTGGTGGCCTCGGTGGGGGTGAACAGAGTATACCAACTCTGTAATATACTGACCAATGCTCTTAGACCTGCGATGGGACAGACAACCACTCGAATCAGATGCTACACAACATCTAAAACTAGTCATTCCAACCTGGCAAAGTGAGAGAGAAACGAAACATAATTTGCTTTATACATACCGACTTCAGTAGCACACGTGACTAGCCAGCGAACCATCTCCCTTCGCCTCCAGTTAAGTGTAGAAAGAGTCATTCTCATAACCTGCAGAGAAACGTCATACTGCGTTAAACACAGAACAGTATATCTGAACAAATACCACTAAGCCAAATCAAACAGGATATCATTCAGGGATACGTTTATGTTTACCTGAAGGCCAAGCTCCAATGCTACATTGAGCAGCGTGATGTCGGGAGGGTTATCTGCGGGGGTGGCTATCTTGAAGGCATCTTGGGCCAGTTTAAAGATGAGGGACGAAGAGTGGATGTGCTTCTGAATGGCCTCCAAAACAGTCCGCAATCTCAACATGTCACCTAAGATGCAACACAGACATCTCTCAGACATCCCGCGCATTGGCGCAAATCGTAAAACTAAGGTCACAGGTCAGTTTAAAAAAGAAGCTTATGTTGATCCGTTAGTTTGTGTGAAGCACTCACCCTTAGCAGCAGAAAGCATGGTGGAGGCCAGCTCGCATTGCTGAGATTCCAAGTGGCCCAGCGTGAACCAGCGTGGGTATCTGCTGGGCACTATGGAGATGCCGTGGTGTGTGTGCCCTACGTCACCCGAGGGAGCTGTGGACTCGAGCACTGGAAGCCTGGAGTAAACATGATGATATTAGATTAGTCACAAACTACAAGACTAAATTTGTTCAGAATAACATTACTTTCATACTGCAACATGTAGCATAACAATCAGTAAGTAAATTAGATTTCCAAAGTGACTACCACATCTTTGCTGTTCATTCTCTCTGGTTCATGCTTGCTCTTTCTGATGGACAAAAGCACTCCGCTCTGCCTCTCCTATCTGAACCAACATATCGGACCACATTGCCTTCGACTCAGGATGAGCTGCTATTGATTGTATATTAGCAAGGACTCTGATGAGCTAGACTCAGATAATGATGCCCAAGTGCATAATATACAGTATTAAGGTCCCAAAGAGGCTTTATACAGTTAGAGCTAGAGAGCACAGAGCCCTGCAAACATAACTTGCATCTAAATGGCATTAAATGGCTGCGTCCACCATTGTTAAAAAGTAAAAACAAAACACACACTTCAAATATAACACATAAAACTGTAAAAATTGCAACTAAGTTGACAAGTTTTGCATAAAATCGGAGAGAAAAGGAGTCTCGCCTCATTGCGCGAAGGCCCAGTTTGTACGCCAGGTCTGTGTCGTGTGGCAACAGTGCTGTGAACAGGTACTTGGCAAACGTGTGCATGGGAACGCTTTCCCTGTGAATGACCTCACCAAGACCACTGAAGGGACCACCTGCACACAAGGAAAGAGAGAAACCCACATCAGTATTGAATTCCAGGTGTGAGTCAGGCTCGATGTACACATGTGTACATCTAAACTGCATTAGCCTATTTCATATACACATCACCGCTCCGCTCTCTAGTTATCAGCCATTACAAAACCCATATCGCTCGACCTCTACTGTTGAGTCAGTAAGGGCATGCATTGCAATTGAGAAAGCAAT
The DNA here is from genome assembly GCF_024868665.1 of Triplophysa rosa. Classification (NCBI taxonomy): domain Eukaryota; kingdom Metazoa; phylum Chordata; class Actinopteri; order Cypriniformes; family Nemacheilidae; genus Triplophysa; species Triplophysa rosa. Next base: position 8,073,870 of record NC_079894.1, read on the forward strand.
ATGAGAGGAGTGTATCGCTTAGTGCTTGGACGCCTGGGGAGGACGATGAGAAGGCAAACAGGCAGGCGAGGCCTCGTGGGCTTTGACAGAGTCTGTCCTCCCTAGTAGCAGCACAGATGTCTGCTCTAAGGTTACAGCGCATGTCGGCGGGAGGCTCAGATGCAGGGTGGCCTGTTTCGGGGCAGGGAGTTGGGGACACTGCAGAGGCCAGACTGCAGATCTTTTTACATGCAGAGCTCTCTTACACACAGAGGAGAGGGAGGAGGAACGGACAGAAGTAGACGGATATTCACATGGGAGAAAAGGTTATGGGAATAGCGAAGGACAGTGAAGGGGGGAAACGGCCCCATAGAGGGGAATAGATCCTACAAATAGGTGATGATGGTTGAAAAGTAGGCAGCGGGTGAAAGAAAGACGTGATATTAAGAACGGAAAGAACTTGTACCTTCTAAAAGGAGGATAGCTTGCTTGCGGAGGGTCTGCACTAATACGTCATCCAGCTCCATTTCCTGAAGCTTGGCCACGATTTGCTCCTCATTGCGGCACACCTTGTCCTGGGCGTAGAGGCCCTCGGGCATCAGCCGTTGCTGCCCCATGCCCATCAGTGCAACCTCTAGCGCCAGCGCCAGGTACGACTCCCCTCCGTCTGGACATCCCCACACCGGCACATGTTGGTACACGGGGGGCTTGGGCTCACCTGAATCTACCAAGAGATAAGGGGTTGTTAGTTTCACTGCGCTTTATCACACTGTTAACATTTTATTAAGGTGGCATCTATCCTCCAGCCTCAAATGAAACCGAAATCTAGAAAGGAGTTGAAAATTTTATAAGGGATTTCACAGGGTGACTTTGGTAGTTAAGAGGAGCTTGGATATTTTGCCCAACACCCTCTTTTGTGTTTCAAAGAAAGAAAGACACGTTTAGAGTAAATTGCATGAATTGTTTTCTTAGTCAAGATACCAGATAGGTTAGAGAGAGCATTGTTTTGGCTTTCCACGCTGCTACAGCTGCTGTTGCTGGACTTGCTAAGCTAAGATCCTGACCTCCAGACAATCTTATTGGATAAAGCCGAGAGCCCACCCCCATCCCAGCACATGCCAGATGTTTCCAACTGTGCAAAAGAGTCAAACAAAGAATTACGCTCACCAGCACACACACAAACATACACAACAAGCACATACACACAACGCGGCCCCATTGCAGTATGGCCAAAAGGGGAACGCTACAACAGGACAGGCTCACGGATATGCACAAACTCTTCCAAGTCACAGTACCATTTGCCAGTATTATTCAGGCACACAATGCCTCTCTGTGGGTTCCTCACTACAGGAATACAATGGCCAGCACTTTTCATTGGTTTGAGCCTGAAGGGATGTATGGAATGCAAATGCTGATTGATTTTATACGTTTTACACCACAGTGTAGGAAGAATGACCTTTCTGATACAATAGCTCCCCTTAACATAGCTCAAAAAGGAGGCCAATTGTAAAGACTGGAGAGATGGGGCTCTAGAAGAATGAATGAAGCTCTAAAAGACAGGCCAGTTGCTGAGCGAGAAACTGAATAATGCTCAAGGCGTCCCAAGGAGTCATAAAAAGACAGAAGATTGCAGGCGCACTGACAGCCTATAATTGTGTACCTCCGGTATCCATGGTATTGTCATCCTCCACTCGACACGTCTCCGTGAGGGTGGTGAAAAGGCAGCCAATGGGGTCGAGGGGGTGGCCAACCCATCCCTCTAGATTGGTGGTGTTGGTCATTCCTCTCTGCAGCAGCTCTGAAGAAAGAGAGAGAGATATTTGACACATTCGACAAACACAGTGCATTTTGATAAATTACATTCATAGTTCCTGATTTTTTTATAAATGTTTGATCAATGAAACTTGTTACAAAATCACACGAAAAAGTTATGATACCTTTCTTCTGATGTTTGTAAATGTCTAAATGCCGTTGTTGTTGAAGCCGCAGGGTATTGATTATGGCAACACCCAGTCGCAAGGCTTCTCGGGGGTAACCATGGGAACGCAGGGCATCCACCCTGGCGCATGCTGTAGGCACATGATCTGGAACATAAGTCACATGACTAAGTATTAACATGATGGAGCTCTTCTTATTGGGACAGTTGTAATTCGTTCTGTCTTGTTATATTTGAGTTTCAGACTCGGGTTTAAATTGCACAATCAGGTCAAAACTTATTTGAAGCCTCCTGGACCAAGCAGAAGTGAAATCAGACAGATTACAACACAGACCAGGGACCTGCTGAGAGGCTAAACCTCAGACTTGTTGATCAAGATTCTCGTTTTGCCAAGTATTTGTAAATTATGGCAACATTTGTTGCATTGCCCTTAATTTAAGTTTACTTTGGTTAAAACTTTGGTTTTTACAAAACAAATCCCGACACATTAACGTTAATAAGAATTCCCAGGGGGCATATGTGCCAATACAAACCATCTTAGCAGTTCTAAAAATAGGCTTCATTTTATTTTTCTTCATTTTTTCTTTTGATTATGTGATCCAGAATGGAATCCCGTCACACTCACCAAGCCACAGTGGCAGGCCCTGGGGGTTGAAGAGCAGACTCTCTCCCTCTCTCTGGTAGGCTGGAGACATATAGAAGTCGCTGCTGATGATTCTTTGCAAATGACTGTCCTGCCAGTGCAGGTCACAAGCTTCCATGGCTCTCGTGAACACTGTTCTTCTAGGCCGGGCCAGTGAGTCTGCACATAGTTAAACAAAAACAGTTATTAGACCATTAGACATTGAAAGAAGTGAGGAAGAAGACTTCAGGTTTGTATCAATAACAGAGACTAACCCTGAGCCAGGTTGCTCTGTGGCAGGGCATTGGTGATGTTGGGCAGCTCGCTGCCATAATTGCCATCCTCTAGAGGGCAGATGTCCATGTCTCCCCACTTCTTCAGCTGTCTCAGCCAGGCGTTCTTCTCTTCGCTCTTACAGTGTGGGTTCAGCACAATACACACCCACAGCGCACCTGCAAATTCACAGCACACAGATGTCTTTAGAACTGAAGTGTGCATTTTAAAAGGAGGCGGAAACCGATGAGAATCATGACTATTAAAGAGATAAACAGGGTGAGGTTAAGAATTTTGGGCTGCCTCTTTTTCAAGTTTTAGATACTTTTCAACCCATTAAGTACTGGAAGCTGTAGGTTGTTTTGTAAAAGAAAAAAGGGAAAAATTGGTGCATTTAAATGTAAGCCATTCTAGCGCATCAACGTCAAACATTGGCGCCGAGCAGTGCATGAAATTTGGCAGGTGTAGGGTAGTCTGGTGTGCTTGTGTAACTGGCAGGGTTGCATTGCCTTTTTTGTATCTAGGTAACAGATGGCTAGCCTGCATCTTTTTCCATCGCTGTCAGATACACCACCACTGATTGGCTGAATTGCTGAGTTCCAGCCAATCATCACGACTGTCAACTTCAATTCTGATCTATCTGCACATTTGTTTAGGTGCACTGGTCATAGTAGTGAGCCAAGAAGCCTCCTCTCAAGAAATCAGAGCGTTCGGTCATCCCAAAAGGGATGAATTGTTTACAGCTACAACCGTTTTTGAGAAAGAGGGAGGGGATGCAGCAAACACAAGCAGCAAAGTCCTGCTCAAAATTGCCTCTTCAGGATGTGCTCCCATCAACCTCTTTAAATGGCCCAATCAATAGGAGGCTGCTTTAAAGCTCATTGATCCTGGCCCTTTCATACCATCCCAATAGAGGTGAGTGGCCAGTCTTCTGCATGCACCTCCCTGATCCACTACTCCTGCCCGAACTGTTGGGGGTCAAGACGCTACACAGACAGATGTACTTAAGGCTAGCGATATTGAACCAAAGAGCAGAAAAGTAAGTACTAATGATTAAGGTTCAATTCTTTCGAACTGTAAAAGAGTGGTTAGGAATGGATGCATGTCAGAATTCAGATGAGATGGGAGAAGTGGAACTTTGGGCAGGGCTCTAGACTAACTTTTTGCACTGGTGCGCCTAACTTTTTTTCTTAGGTGCACCAGCACAAAAGTTAGGTGCACCCAAATTTTTGACCGCATCGCATTTAACACCACAGTTTTACCAGTTCACTTTTTTTAAATCGATGTCCATATAGGCAAAATTGACTTGTAAATGATTAACTAACAATATGGTCAACATAAAGTTATTTATTTGAAGCACAATTCTACAAGAAAGGTAACTTACTGAAAAAGTGTTGGTGCTTAAAGTGCTTCACTGAACTGAAACTTAAAACATCTCAAGATAAATGGACCAGGGCTTGACATAACCTGGGAGGTTGATGGCTCCCTGTCAGAGCATTGCTTATGATTTTCGGACGGATCAGGCCTTAACTTAACATTATTCACGAAAAAGTTGTCAATCGTTCTTTTCATCTTCTCTCATCATCCGCGGCTACATCCACTCTGTTTAACTGACGGGCCTATAGGCTCCTCCCCTCTCTGTCTGACTGCAGCACACGCATTTTCACACGTACACACCAGAGGTTGCGCTAGACTTTTTTATTGTCCGTTATTTTGACCGACAGGCTCGTAAAAAATCCGTCATAATCTATTATTACCCGTCACTATGGTGCAAGGTGGCGTTAGGTGGTAATTAGTATGTTCGTGACGTCATCACGCTGTACTTGCGTCTCGGAACTTGTTGTATTTTAATACAACTGAATGCCCAATAAAGCCGTTGTTGTTTATATTCATCTATATATTTAATGTTTTAATGTTTATGTTCATATGTGATTCGATCTGGGAAAACCCAACACATGGTGCAAATTTATATATTACAGTTTTTGATACCATATTCAAGCCCTTTCCAAATCAGTTTTTATTTTGCTCATACCTTGTGTATGTAACAAAAGTTATGGCTGAGGTCGGCTGAAGCGCTAGGATTTTCAGGAACGGAATTTGGAGGAAAACGGGTTTAAAGTTAAGTGATGAAAATAAAAGCACAACAGTCCAGTATCACATGTAAAAGTCACTTTAGAGTAGTAAAAGACTTACTCTAATAACAATTTAATAAAAAAATTTTTTTCCCTGTTCCCTGTGTTGAAGTCTATAAAAATACTGTACAAAACCGTTTGAATAAAACGAAAGTAAGGAAAATGGTGCAGGGCACACTTACGAGAGCTCTGCCATTATCACTACACAAGGAAACTAGCACACATTACAGATAACAACTAATAAGCAGTGAAGCAAGCTTTACGTTGTTTATCATGTGCATAGTGTCTGGACTTTTGATCATCCCTTGTATGTTTTGCGATTGGATAACTCCCGGTGCTGCAGACGGGGAGCTCTGTCATCTCACGAAAACATTGTATAAAAAACTTTGCATGCCGTAGTTTACACAGGACTGGTGAAATGTGCATTGCTACTCCATTCTTCATATTATGTGGTTTACTTTGGCGTCCCAGCGCGACATCCGACGGGTTTTCCCAGATTGCATCACATATGTCTAGTCGGTAACAATGACGGGTGAAAACACGCACGTCCCTTCGTGAGCATATCACGCTCTAATGAAGGGAAACGGGGAGTTACAAATTGCCCTCATTGTAAATGACGGACGGACGGACGGCCTTCAGATTTTTCCGTCACTGGTAAAAAAATCTGTCAATGACAGAGAATTTTTGTTTAACGCGACCTCTGGTACACACATGTACAGGAAAATCTGAGCTATTATAACACTGCCGGGAAAAAGGGGATGTAGAATATAAACTTCTCAGGATGTTGCACAAAGCGCTTCAGTAAGGTTGATCTTTTCGTTGTACCCGAAACAACATCAACAATTCTAACCTCCTAAACTAACCCTCAATCAAAAACATTTTTTTTTTTTCATTATTTGTATGTTCATACCCTAAACACACATTTTTCACACAGAGATCCTGAAAAATACATGGAAAATGTGTCCAGGAATTTGTCCCGGGAACATTAGATTTTGTTCATTCACACTGCCAGTGATTTTCTGGAATCTGTAGGTGCGTTCACACACATTCCGTAAAGATCCCGTAAAGACACGTGACGTAATATCTGCAATGTAATGTTATGTGCATTTTTTTTTTTTTACGTGAAAATAGGGTTGATCACGGTGAAATATATTTCCTTGCGGTGTTTTTAGGTGGCTAAATAGCGCAATTCAATATTACTGCCTTCCTTTATTTAGTGCTTAAATAATCTCTCTTTTTTTGTTTTTATTCTGTAGCATATATTGATGCCTTTTGCAAATGACAAAGACGTCAATTTTAAAATAAACGTTTTTTATTTGTAAATGCAGAACAACGAAGAGGAATGAGGCACAAGAACGCAAGGTAGGCTATAGCCCAACGAGATTAAGATAAATATAAAATGTAATATGAAAACAAATAAAAGCAAATTGTCAGGCTTGTTCGGTGCAAATTTATACAGCCTTAATGAAAAAATATAACGGAATGCTGCGAAGTACAAATTAGCCAGTATTTTTGCAACATAGCCTAACTGCAATACAAAAGGCACGGCATAATAATTTTTCAGTAATATGATGTACAAAAATGTGAGTTTAAAAATAAGTTTATCGTTTTTTTAAAACAAAGTTTGAGACAAGTTTTTTTTAGCATTTAGATTTTGTAACCATTTCGGAATAAGCACACACAGATCAAATGAAAAACCCATTAATAGGGCCTAAAGCACATTGCACATACTGCTATAAAAAACAAATAATCATGTTTATATTGTTTACAATGTTTTTGTTGAGAAAAACAAGCACATAAATGTTCGGGTGAAAGTTTGGAGTTAGTCTGTTAACAGTGTCTTAACAGAAACTAGTGGGCTTCTCCGCAGCGCAGCATGAGCAAAGCAGGTGCACACAGCAGTGTTTTAAAGGTTGGTAAGCGATCAAGTTTATTGAAGCGCTGTGTATTTTCGTGAAAATAGTTTTGAAGAAAGTAATTTCAAGCTTAAACTGCATTTAGAAGCAGACAACGCTATTCTCGCATCTGACCTTAAGTTTGGTGACTCTTGCATTCATCCGTGATTTAAATATTCTATTGTTTAGTTTTCGATTTACTAACGAACAAAAATTACTCGCTAAACTATATTTGTTTTCACAGACAAATTATTTATTATAGATGTGTCACTACACGGCTTTTACGGCATTGTTTCTGCCTTTTGTTCACACAGGGTGCTTTCCGGGACTGATCCCGTTAATGTTACTAGGTCGCCTTTCCGGAATCACTTTTCGGATCAATCCGGGATTCATTTGCATTCGCACAGAAGGCACTCTGGCAATTTTACGGCAATTTTCTGGGATCAGTGGTCTGTGTGAATGGGGTTTTAGGTAAATGACATTAAACAGAACTCACCTAGCTCGTCCCACAGTTGTCTGCATTTATCGGTCATGCCTGTGCCCTGCTGTCGCCATAGTGACAGTCGTGGGTCAGCCATAAACTGCTCTGTGATAAGTGTGAGCATCCGTGCCCCATTAGAATCTCGCATCCGCAGCATCTCCCTTACCTGTGCACAAACACACACGCAAATCTCTCTTTAACCTGACGTGCAATAAACAGAACTAATGCACACACAACTTTCAAAATGATCATACTGTATAAACAAAAATTATCCTTTTAATAAAAAAAGCCAAGCAAATCAGCATGTAAAGCATCTTGAATAGGATAAATAGCATTAGTGTTTAGCTTAAACTATTGCTTTCAGCTGAAAATGCCTATGTATTTAACATGGCACTGGATTTAACAATATAAAAGACAGTATAATAGTCTATCATATCTACAGATATAAGACAGCAAAAGCAATGAACTGCACTGGGTATTGAAAATAAGAGTCAGTTTGACATTTAATTAAAATACATTGATTTAAATGGGCCTCACAGGATTTCATGGACGCATAATTCACCATAACGGCAAAGAGCATCACACTTGCACACAGCGATAACGTCTCACCTTGGCAAACATGGAGTTGAGCTGCTTGCCTGAGCCATAGTATCCTCCCTGAGAGAGAAACTGCTTGACCTGTTCCCTCACTTGCTCCTCATCCAGGTGCCAGCAGTTCTCATCATCAATACTGGCCCCTGCTGTGGGATCAGGGGCTCCTGGGAGAAAAATACACCCTGTTACTTTAAATACTTGCAGCAATAACATACATCATTTAACAGTGGAAGCTTGAGACAGGCTTTTACAACTTACAAATAAAATAATAACAGGAATGAAAAAAGATGCTTATATGCTTTCTTAACATACTGAAAAATAGAACTGCCAGAGCCGGTTTACTTTAAAACCACAAAGTAAATCAATAATATCACTTCCTGTTTGTAGAAATTGAATGCTCATATTTCTTGACCAAAATAAACTGATAATAACAGCACTGAATAGAGGCGAGTCATATCACAGCTATCAAGGCTTGATTCTCGAAAGATTGCGTTCCGCCACCGAGCTATGGTGAGGATCATTTTGCTTTTCAATAAGCGCCGCACAATGATTTGCAAAAAAGGGAAATAAAGGGAAGAAAAGCAGAATGCATTAGAGGCAATCACTTTATCTGAGGCAGGTCTTACTGTATTTCCAATATGTCAATGCACTTTCGGTTTACAGCCCCCTTTTCCAGAACAAAACACATCAGCACATTTGGCTCTATTGAATTCCACTTAAAGACACAGTGAACCTGCTTTATATACAGCCTGCACTGAGCTGATCTGCCTGTTGGTCCCCTCCTGGTACCCCTGCGGGTACTAAACATACTGTATATAAATGCTATATATGGAAGCGGAACATTGAATTCTGCATTGCTTGCACGTCTCCCTTGTCCTTGGCATGTGTTATATGATAAGAGGATCCATCTTGAGGTAGAGATTAGCTTTTAAAAGGCTTGGATGGATTTACGGGAGCAATAATAATGCACATACTGTAAATTATCAGCGATATGTGACATTGGCATTATACACTACAGGAGTATCTCAATACACAAGATATCTATGGAACCAGCTGCTTTGCTCAATGTAAAATACAAGTGAAATGGATCACACTGAAATAAGTTGATACTCCAAACCAGACTGAGGAAGAAAACCCTGCACACCATTGTACTAGGCATAATTATAAATTATTAGCATAATGGCTTTATAATAGCCACAGTGGGTCTGGTGAGGGGCTTATGATCTTTAAACAGAGGGTGCTGTGTGTCCTTATAAGAAGGACTTAAAGTGTAGGTGTGCGGTTGACTTTTGATCTGCCCGAGTCCCACATCTTGGCAGGTTAACACATTCTGCACATTCCAGAATCTAAATGTAGCCACTGATTAAACATTGATAAGGGGCTTCTGCCTGACCCCTTCAGTCCTATTCAAAACAAGGTCAGAGGCTAAGAGGATGGACTTCCTTGTTTTGGGGCTCCTTGGATAGATGTTCAGGAAGAGATGGGTGGAGTTACTATTGCAGGAAGTAGAAAAAGATCTAAAGATCTAAACTACCTGCGCTCATCATCTTTAAACTCTTAACAAAATAGTTCACCCGCCCAAAACAAGATAACCATATCATAATTTACAACAAAATGTTTGTACGGCTCTCACCGTGTACTTGGTTGATCTCAGAGTTGGAGGACAGGATCTCGTCAGCCAGTTTTTGGGCGGTGGGCAGCACTTCCGTGTGGTGGGCCGTGATAAGATACTGCACCAGCTTCTGCAGCTGGTCTCTGTTCATCTGGAAGAGTGTCTCTGAGATGGGTAGCCGCAGTTTGACTTGTTCGGGTTTGCGGATGCGGTATAAGGACAGCGCCACCACGTGCGCGCAATAGAAGATGTCGCGGTTGCCGCAGCCGCATGTTACTGAGGTGATCTTACAACGGTCGAAGCTGATGGCCACCTTGTGCGTGGTCTCCGGCTCGGATTGCGTGGCCAGCTCCATGACTGTGCCGCTGAGGTGAAAACCTGGAGAGGAAGAGAGAAAAGTTTTAATTAACAGTGACTTACACTAAAATCTTTCATTAACATTTTGTGAACATGGAGGTAGTAAGTCATGGGTGGTAACCAGAACCTGGTAACCTGCTTAACGTGAAACTAGAATGCTACCAAACCCTAATCTGATTGTTTGAGTGTGCAAGATAATAGTTTGGTAACTCGTGGTTACCAAACCGCAAGACAGGTGATAGGTTCAACATATATAGCCATAGGAAGACGTTATCCAATTGCAGAGGATAATCTATCTTTAAGTTACAGTATATAAAACATTAACAACCTCTAGGAGACAGGTCATTACAGCTCTTCAAATTTACCCCAAAAATAAATATGTAAATTTTTCCCAAAGATACTAAAAATACTTCTCTGAATCATTGTTTTCAGGGTTGTCTAGAGACACAAGATGATTACTGTTGATTTCATACACAAAAAGAAACTGTAATTCAAGCATAATTCTAGGCAATGTTTCAGTTCATGCCTCAGCAACATATCCCCCAAACATGGAGATCAATGCCCACAGAAACAAAGCTTTATTTTAGACTTCAAGGAAACAGAAAAGCAGAAAGGATAAAGAAATACCATATGCACATCTTGGTGGCCAATAGGAGGGCTCGTTCTTCACTTGGACCGCTAAATTTTTAATCATAGAAGTCAATGGAAGGGGGCTGGGAGAATAGAATGACTGCATCACTCTTAACCATTGCAACAGATACTTTTTTCACAACACAGAGGAATGACATTACATAAGCACCCAAAGAAAAAGAGAACATTTGAATCTCAAATCACTAGTGACAGAGCCATAATTCCAAGCAGCCTTGCAGTCAACAGCAGACATGAATCTAGAAACAGGCTGTCTACAGAAATGGGCAGGGCAAGGCTTTGGTTACCAGCCCATATGGCCCAGAAATGTGTCCAGCTAATGACTAAAGCTCTGTATGACCAGAACATACAGTACCATACCAGAGCTAAAAGGTGTCCACAATGAGCCCCAATATATATACACATGCAGACAGACAGACAACCTCACACATCACAATTAATTCTAGGGTTCGACTGGTGCGACAGGGGTGCCTAATAAGCATGAGCAAAGCCGGCTGTTCCCTTGCCAAATCCCACAAAAGGCTTTTCCAGACGAGTTCTTCTGAGAAGTCGGCCCCCTCCTCAGCCAGAGATTTTGCAGAAAAGAAATCCGACGTCCAATTTACTGCCAAAGCCTTTCAGGCACAGCCAACACAACAGAGCCATCTGATTAAGGGGAGTTTATGGTGATGTCTGTTTTCATTTTGATAAAAGACAGAAAAAGGAGAGGGAGTACCCCTATGTGTTGCAAATTACTTTTGGCACAATGCGAAGTTCAAAGCGAATTTGGTTAGAGAGACAAAGATTCATGGCAGTTTGTAAGAATGGAGAGGAGTGCATTGATGAGGCTCAATTTTCTTTAAAGAGCTACGGCAAAAGTGAGCAAGCTGTGCTTCACGGTAATGAACGGACATCATTTTACAGACATCGGAGCATATTACAAGAAAGACTCTGCTTGTAAACAGTGAGCGAGGAAGGGTTAAACATAGGGCTGTGCACGATTAACCGAAATATATATCACGCGATTTATGCACAGCTTGTGAGTGAAGTACGGTAAAATGCTGCTGCACCCGAAAGCCAGAGGGCGCTGTCGTGCAGAAACTCCAAATACGCACTGCAGAAGAAGACCATAACACACGTAGTTCTAGGAAATGCCTAAGGACATGTTTTTTATCACTGTTCCTCAAGCCTCCTCAGGTATTTTCATGATAATAAAGTATATTTACAATGATCATGTTTGACGGGTGTTTCTTTTTTAAATGCACGTTATAAGCGACTCAAACTTGCACTGCTTTTAGATTGAGCAGCATTTCCTATTGATCCCAGAGCCGTGCTTCACGGACAAGCTACGCATAAAAAAATTATCGATGCCTTGCATAGTCGAGCCAGCTCGATTTCAGCATGATTTATTGGTAATCGCGATTAATCGTGCACAGCCCTAGTTAAACAGCCTGTTTTGGGTCTTAACACAAGCGTTTGGGCCAATGCTCGTTTGCAAGGCAAACAATGCATAATCTTGCCTACCAAAATGTACGCAAAGTGTTTTACATTTCAAAAATGCCTCAGGCGATGAGGGTGCCTTTATGGCAAAACTTTCCATTATCTGATCATGCATTATCTCGAACTGAAAAACAACAGTTGAGACTAAACCGGCATGAATATGAACACCATACTGTGCTGGCTAACACCATCAGTTTTGCTTGACCTTTCCAACAACTGGGCCGCATTTGTCACATGAAGGACACGCATCCCACCCGGTATCAAATGCAACCGACCGTTGCCGAGTGAGCCTCCCTACAACCATAATGTTTGCAGTAATGGTGGCTGATAGAAGTAGATCTCGGTGCTGTAAATCTCCCAGCTGTTTTTAAAAGGTGTCACATCCTGTGCTGTTTGAGTCCACTCCTCCCATGTGTCACCCTTTATCAGATACACATTTATTTTATCAGTTCTTGCAGAGAGATCCCTTAGGACAAGAAAAAAGGCAAATATATGCATTCACTTAATTTCTTATCATTTCTACCCCACCATATCAATAAGTGACTTTACACAATCTCAAGTATGAGCAAGCCTGCGAATTTCAACACGACGGTATCTATGACACGTGTGCTTGTCTGTGGGGTTATAGAGGAGCAGATGACCCCATAGGCTCATGTGACAGGGGTTGCATTGGAGAGGGCATGCATCTGCTCCTGATGGACATGAAGAGCCCTCCTTGTCTTTCTTTCCCCTGTCTCTCATCTCTCTCCCCCACACTTTCTACCAGGCCTTTTGTTGCTCAGACGCAGCACTGAATGCCGCACCATCATCCTCTCCACGACTGCTCTTTTCAGGCTAACCTCCATCTATGCTCACACCATGATCGCACCCCTCCCCCCCTTCCGATCGTTTACTACCTGGATGAGAGCAGTCAATGCTGAGGGGATAAAGAGAGATGAACTGTGCTGGGAAATGGAGCGAGGATGGATGTCATAAGCAGATGGAGAGTTGGTGTCAGTCACAATGACCCATGCAACATCATCTAGAAGAAAGCAGTAATTAATATCTCTCATTGTAGGCACACACGTTCACATGCATGGTTGCATCGTTCTTGAGAGGCCTGTTAAACTGGATAGTTGGATGTACACAAGGTTTGGGCCGGAAACTATAAGAGTAGTGTTTAATGTGTACTGTAGAATGAGAGCAAAGAAAACTAGGTGAGTCTTTGTGGCACAAACACATGTTGAGCTATTGATGACAGAAGAAACTAGAACACCAAACCAAACTCCAACGGCAGTGAAGCGCTAAAAACAGATGTGCGTCCTTTTATACACACACGAGATGCTAACAGGTAAATAGCTATTATGTACATAAAATGATCGGTACACAAAACGCAAAAAATATTTCCTGGGCTTTGCTAAAATTAATAAGAGTTTCTGAGCAGAGCTCGGTTTTAATAACGTGCCCCTTGGAAAACGATGGGGGCTTACATGTCACCATCCATATGACACGATAGGTTTTTCTCTCAGGATACAACCCCCTACGCTCACGGGTCGACTCTTATCTCTGCGCCAAACTTTGCGGCTAGCTTAGTATCATCGCGACACAACAGAGTCACCCGTCCACGTTGCGGTCATTATTAATCCGCTGGCGATGCCCGCCAATGCACGCTCATCCAGCCTGGGCTTTCAGGGTCATTTTAGCCACTGAGCTCCAGTGGCCATCTGTTGGGGAAAGAGGCGTAAGGGCAGCTCATACCACTGTATACAGCAATGGCCACTGATCGGGGAACTGGAGAGGAGGAGAACCGAGAAGAGAGAAGTCCCCCTATTCATTCATTTACTTGTAGCCTAACTCTATCTGCGCCATCTGCCATCCCTCGGACACACCCACTCGAGAGCTTTTCAGCCAATGGCTGCAAAGTCCCTACACACTCTGAAACCATTAACCTCTAATCAGCCGTGGAGGCCAAACCGGGTCCTTTATGGCAGGCACTGGGCCAATGCTGCATGCACGAGAGCTTCCCACCCCTCCCCACCTTTCTATATTCCATCTGTTCCAGCAGCAATATGGTTAACACCGCATCAGCATCCCCACTCCCCCACCCATTTATCTCCACACAACAGACATGCATATGCACGGGCACACACATTGAGCTGTGCGCTGGGGGCTTCTATCGAATCTGATAAAGGCTTGATTGATTCATTTGTGATGTCCATCAAACACCATCCCCAGACCCTGTGCTTGAGTCATTTGTCACGATCACACGTAATTGATTTCTGACCTACCGAATTGTGAACCTCAAGAAAAAGAGGCTCTCGCAGGGCTCAAAATCAGCCTCCCTTTCAGCAGGCCACCCTGAGCAGCGGGTCTGACTTCCACGGAAATCTCAGATAATGGCAAGTCGTACGCAGCATCCATTAGCTTGAACCGTATGCATTGTGCATAAAGTGAAGGGGGGAAATTAAAGCCGGGCTAATCATACAGCGCCGGGGAGTTCAAAACCAACAATTTAGCATCTGATGCAAACTAGCCCTGGCTGAAGAGCCTTTATTCTCTGATATTCGCACGGCGAAGGCTAAAAACAAGCTACTGAGGCGGATGAATTTGAAGCGTACGGGCAAAGGAGGAGGAGATGAATCGCACTTTTGGACAGGCCATAAGCACAACCAGATGTCCTGCTTGAGATAAAAGCAGATGCACTTGAAGTGAAACAGTGCAGTATGGAAAGTGGGGCGGTGGGATATCCTTTCATTGTTATTTCTGTTCAAGGTTTTCTTCTATTCTGTCTATAAAGCGAGTTGAATATGCATATATTTCCTTTCCACTGATTAATAGGAAAAGTATGCTTTTTCCAACAAAGTGTGATGTACTGTACATAGAACTTTACATTTTAATACTAGAGCTGTCCCTCCATTGCAGAAGTTGCAAGAAATAAAACAAATAGCCCTTCCTATTTACATATCGGCAAACGTGCAACAGAAATGAATGTCTTGTTACGCTCTCATTTGCCTGCTTAATTGAAAAAGAAAAAAGATCAAAAAGGCACCGATATAGGCAACACACCGATATAAAACAAGTGTGCTCTATAAATAAAGCCGACCTTGATCTCACAGGCAGTACCAAACCACATGCAGAGATCATTGTGTATTGTTTTTTGGCTATGGCTGGATGTGGGCAGTCTGCGTGTATAAGACAATCTGACAGCTAAGAAAGGTCACTGGACCGCTCGTTCCCAGATCACTGATGGATTGTCCGTGAACACCAACCACCATGAGCCACCATGCATCAGCATGCGTCCTCCGAGCACCCGTCCAGTCTGGACATTTTGGACTTTTACTGCTCATTTCCCTAAATGTAGACTCGATACCATTTAATATGCGAATGTGTACAAACCATCTGCTTGCCTGCAATTGACAAGCAGCAATGTGCCGGACACAATAGCTCTTTTGAGCAGCGCTCACACTAGAAGCATAGCCTGGACTGATAGATAATGCTTTAAGAAGCTTACATTTTATGAGTCATCATCCCAAACACAAAATTCAAATCAGTATGAAAGAAGGAAAGAAAATGACTGCATGACTCGTGTATGCCCTAAAAAGTCAAACCCTATGATGACAGAACGCCATCTTTAACAGTTTCCTACAAGAAGGTATGACTTTAGTTTGCCCCGCAGCTGTAAAACCAGTATCAGATAAAAGACGGAAAAAGCTTCTGAGGACCAATAGGCTTACATCTGTTGTGCGCTTTGTGTTTACATCTACAAGGTTGGAAAATGTCAATATGTACTCTGGGCTTGTCCCAGCAGTGTTACCTCGCCTGCATTTCCTTCCCTCTGCCATCCAAACTATTCACCCTCTCTCTCTCTCTCGCTTTCATATAAAAAGGCCTTAATCATAACAGATCAACTTTGCTGTGTTCAGCAAATCTACGGTTCATCCTATAATTAAAATTGCCATGATTTACCAACCCTCACATCATTCTATCAATGAAAGAAATTTCAGCTTCAGCAAACTATTTTTTAATAAGTGCCATAACACCCCATCTAGTCAGCCCCTCCTTGCTTTTCGCTTCAGAAAATGCTCATCAAACCAAGCTAAGCATAAGGACAAGAACAAAAACAAGGGAGGGGAGCACAAACACAAAAGAGTCATTTCAACAAGCCCTTCCAGCTTTGCTTTTGCATGCTTTACGGTGATGAGACCCTGAAGGTGTGCACGGCTAAGGAATCAGCTGAGACAGCAATGGCAGCATCTCTAATTACAAATGCTCCTCCTCTGACTATCCCCCCTCCAAACTTCTCATTGTCTGCGGTCTCCCTCCCTCCGTCTCTCTCAGGACTGCCTTTTGAGCTAGCATGCACCCGTTAGCCCTGCGCTGTGTTCGCCTCAGCACTCTTAATCTGGCCCTGACCTGCTTTTTTCCCGCTGCACCGGCTGCCCACTGTGCCTCTGATTCACAGGCCCCTTTTGTTGTTGACGGGTTTGTCTAGGCCTCAGGCTGGGGCCTGGCCTGCCATTGTTGCCCACAAAGAGCCATCATAGGTTAGCAGGCGTCAGCTTGGAAGCAGGGCCCTGAGCGACCTCCACTGTTGGGAGATCGGCGGCCAAGACTGAGAGGGGAGCAGGAACGAACAGATAGGAGATAGAGGAATGCCGAGTAGAGACGCTGGTGCCAATGCCAGCTCAAGCACACTGAGACCTAAACCAGGAGGCCTTGTGAGAGATAGTGTTCGCTCAAAGTAAGACTATTGCACAGAACGGTTGCCTTTGGTGAAGTTTGTTGAAAACTGATAAGGTTAAAAGTAGCATAGTGACAGATTGATCACATTAAACTAAGCAGATCAGATTACTCTTTCAGATAAAAAATAAAACATTGTTTGATCATTGGCTAAATTAAAAACATTTGGTAAAAATATGTAAAACTGTCAATTTCACACAGAGCTGTTTAAAGCATGTGCAGGCATACAGAATAATAGGAAATGCTCTGTTAACAATACAACACAATGCACTTTAACTGGGCTCTGTGTACAAAGAAGGGCCTATTGCCAGACATCCATTCATTAAAACAGCCCTGAAGGTCTCAAAAGAGCAGCTCACCAATAGAAATCTCTCTATGGCAAGCCAGGAGGGACAAAAACGACCAGTTCGCTAACAGTAGAATAAGATTCATGTTGCCTGTGCAGTGTTGGGTGTAACTAGTTACTAAGTAATTAGTTACCGTAATTTAATTACTTTCCCCTTGAAAAAGTAAAGTAAGGGATTACTCTTATT
Source organism: Triplophysa rosa (assembly GCF_024868665.1). Classification (NCBI taxonomy): domain Eukaryota; kingdom Metazoa; phylum Chordata; class Actinopteri; order Cypriniformes; family Nemacheilidae; genus Triplophysa; species Triplophysa rosa. The sequence goes on from NC_079894.1 coordinate 8,091,130, forward strand.
TTTTCTGTAATTTAATTACAGTTACTTTGGTGTAATTAAATTAAATACTTTGTGTAATATGTGTGTGTAATCGTGGAATTGACATCAAAATTCAAAGTCTAATTTTAAAATCTGTGCTTCAATGCATAATTCTCACATTTGTAATACTTTGGTCAGTTAATAAGTGTACTTTATGTAGTTTAATATTATTTATTTGAATGAATTAAATAAGCCGTTTCATGCCTATCCTTGAATCACTTAACTAATCAAGGTTGATATAGGATATAGAAAGTAATTAGTAATAAGTAACTAAATACTTTTTGGGGAGAGTAATTTGTACAGTAATCTAATTACACTATTGAATATGTAATTAGTAACTAGTAATTAATTACTTTTTGAGAGTAACTTACCCAACACTGCCTGTGCAATATTATCAATGCAGGCATATAAAACATCTATGCACAACGACGGCAGCTTGGAAAAAAGCCTTTTGTGGAGAATTTGATCAATCTAAAGCGCTGCAATGATTTAGATGCAGTTTCTCGCACTAATGCACACTAGCAAGCACACCACTAAACTCAATAACCTTCCATTTTCTCCAAACCTTTGACAACGCACAATTGCACCTCATTCAGGGTTTATGAAGCTGGAACCACTTTAAGGGTCTGGACACAGACACAAGTGATTTAAAAAATGCCCCTGGCTGCCTCTAGCCAGAACATCTGAGTAGCTTTTGGGCTGTTAGGATCAGTCCTACAATGGCAGCTTGATTACCAAGTATGGCTCCTTTTCTTGAGAGTGTCAAAAAGGAAAAGGCCATCTGAAAGGCACTTAAACACAAATTATGTAGATTTAAGCACAGCTTTTAGTAACCAAAGACAGCTGCATGAATATTCATAAATCGCCCTCTGTCCCTGTTGGAGAGGGCAACTAAAGGAAGGTCTCTGTGAGAAAGCTGGCCAAAGTAGTACTTGTGCACTCTCAAGAAGTTGGCCAAACTTTGCAGACGTGTCCTGCTGTTTAAAGTAGAATGGCAAATGTCAGACAGCATGAACACATTTCAGTATATCTAAGCACCAAGGAAGTTGGAAACAAAATTGTGAAAACAAAATAAACAGTCCAACTAAACTTACTAAGCAGCAGTATCTACATGTACAGGCAACAATTACACCCACACAATACAGCGTTTCTCACCTCGCTCTTTTGCCAAGGTCATTGCCATCGCATAGCTACTCAGGCCAGTGACAAAACATTGTGTGACTGGGGCTGAATACAGAGCGTCGTAAAACAAAGGGCCCTAGTCGTGCCAGCTGGATCCTTCGAAACTTGGCACCGCTGTGCCTGGCTCATACCGCCACGGGCAAGCTGGAAAAACCCACCTCACCAGGTAGAGGCAGAGCCTCTGGAAGCCCTACACATCCATCAACTCCAGAGCAGAAAACCACAAGTGCGGTTTAGAGGACGAAAAAACCCTCTCGCTCGTTCAAATGTGAATGTGAAGGATAAACAGGATAGAGACATCTGGCACCTTTCTCTGGCCTTCTTCAGCAAAACTCCGGTGGAAAGTGAAGTGTGTTTTTTTTCACTGCCGAGATTAGAGGACCCAGCAGGGCCTGGCAGGCCTTTAGAAGAACCGCGGGTGCACTAGCAACAACAAACACAAAACATACACCCCAACCAAAGCATACTGGCCCCTTCCCTTGACCGCCATGAGGGAGGATGGAATTTTGTACACCCCCCTCAAAAATGCCTCCAGGGCTGGTCTTTGGGGTTTCCTGTTACATTACTCACACCCCACTATCAACTTGCACTAGCAGGCGAGTGCTGAAAGAAGCAGCTGCATTTCGTACGCTAGAGTAAGATTTAATCATTTTAAAAGCTTATGCAAAAGTCATTCCTTAGATGTTCTAGCACTTGTGAAGCGAAAAAAAGACTTCAGTGAGTTAAGCTGAGGAGGTCTTGCCCAACCAGAGGATCTGTTCAGACGGCTCTCCAATAGAGGCCGGGTAAAAGCTTTATGAAATGGAAACCCGGAAAGACATCCTAGCAGATTAAATGTCCACCTTTTCTCAAAATAACTGCTTTGCGGATGTGTGTTCTAAGCTGACAAAATAGGAATAGAAAATCAACAATACAGTAACATGAAAGAGAAGCAGGGGGGAGGAGGTGCTAGTTTTATCGACTTCTTTCATATTGTGTGGGGTTCAAGCTGATGGGTTGGAATAGAGGCAGCAGTGTTTCTCATCAATCCAGCAGCGCGGCAGATAGAAATGAGGTTCGTGAGTCAGCAGGAGGCATCTGCCAAAACCCGGCGGAATCAGGCAGGGGGTGAGGGGTGGCAGGACACCCCATCCAGGGCCACGCGCCAAACATAATGACCCACACACAACTGGCACAGTGCTGGGCGGCAACAGGAGGGTTTTAGTGTGGGAGTGTGTGTGCAGAAGAGGAGGGGTTTCTAGTGGAATGCATTACTTGAATTCCATGGGCATGCTGCCTCCTTTACCACAGCCACAAAAACGGAGTGTGTGGACTTCACAGAGTTGGAGAGACGGCAGGGAGGAGGGAGGTAGGAAGACATCAATGGAGAAAACCGGGCACCTTGCCAAACTCCAGTATAACAATAGAGAAAAAGTGTGAGATGAAGTGCAGAGAGCCGAGAGAGGAGATGTAGGAACCGAGCCTCAAGTCTGTTCCAAAGGCGAAGGCAATTCTATTATCAGAGAGCGGATAGAGGTCCAATGATATTCTCCAGAGGACAGGCTACAGTACCTCGTATCAAATATAAAAAAGGTAACAGAGAAAAAAAAAGGATAAAGTTGTAGATGAGGTTACAAGGTTCTAATAATGTTAATAACATAAGCATATTCTCTCTTGTAAGAGAGACAGTGTAAGACTGAAGCAACAAATGTCTAAATCTTTTTTCATCCTTTAACCATACACACACCCAGACTTCAACAGGAAAAGTTTGCAACTGCAGATATTTGACTATCCTTTGTCTGAATACTCAAAAATATAACACCAGTATCAACAATTGAAACACCTCTCCAAACCAGTATAACGAGCAGCGATAAAGCTGCCCTCTCCTTAATGCTAATCCAGGTGTACAAAATAAGGCCATCCAAGCACTTTCCGGTATAGCTGCAGAATACGACAAAAATAGAGTGTTATAGATGATCCTGCCAAGCTGGCTACTGCAGACATGGGTGGAAGCAGATGTTGGAGAGCTAGCATGAGATTCCACCTTTCCCCTCGGACCGGATGGGGTTTTATTTTCATGACCTCAGCGGTAAGTGGACTGGATGGCCACATGACCTGACAAAACAGGACAGGGCCCAAATACTTCCAGAATGCTGCAGGGCTGAGGATGACTAGACCAGCAAGCAGGAAAAGTGATGATGTCTAAATGCTTAAACCCAGGTGTGTGATTACAAAATATAAAAAACCCTCTGTCCCCACATAAACCACTCCATTGTTTTCATATACACCCAAAGCCCCATCTGTGCTGTAGCTAGGTTGTCCAGCACAGCTCATTACTCTCCATATCTCTCATATTATGCGGACAGTGCATGAGTTATGACCATGACACTAGACTCTAGACCTATGGGTCATGGGAATGAATCTTCATTGGGATACTGTTTTGTGCCCTTGAGACGACTGCACTAGGTGTCAATGTTTCAACTGGGGGATCTACAGAGTATTCCAGAGGTCTGTAAATGCTTGAAAATGGTAATCAAATTCATTTGGTTTAAGCAGGCATAACTCTTCTCAGTTAAGATTAATCCTGTTAAATATGCATGCCCCAACAATAAAAGGAATGCATGACAAGCCAGCTTTGTGCTCTGAAGACAGCATAAAGTACTGAAGAGGACAGTATGGGGTGGGGCGGGGCCTAACAGGACTACAAACAATGAAACTTTCAATATAGCGTGGTTCAATGTGTGCCTTGGCAGTTTAAGTGGGGGTCCTTATTTGAGCGTATCTTCCTTTAAAGTTGCTCTGGGGAAGGAGGAAGGTTTTAATCAGCGCATGAAGACAGATCCATCAGATATGCTAATCAGAGATCTTACCTGAACAAATACCCTCAAGAGCAGTCTCATCCATCTTAATTGGAGGAGGGTTCTTTAATAATGCAAGGAAGGAGGCTTGGAAAAGAAATATTATGGAGGGATGAGAGCAGGGGGTGCTTTGCTATCTACTCAGCATAGATTGAGCAAAATTCAAGCAACATTTCTCTGTGAAGAGATTAAATAAATCTTAAGAATCTGCGGGCAAAGATGGGAAGTAACGAAGTACAAATACTTCGTTACTGTACATAAGTAGATTTTTTGGGTATCTGTACTTTACTTCACTATTTATTTTTCTGACAACTTTTTACTTTCACTTCTTACATTTTTAAACAAATATCTGTACTTTCTACTTCTTACATTTTCAAACCAGACTCGCTACTTTATTTTAATCTGTATTATTTTTTGTCATGCGTGCCTCGCCTTCGTTTTAAACACGAAGCCCATTGGTTTATCGTTTCCCTGCTTATAACACGCCACAGTCATCTGCTAGTCAGTACAAAGCTAACACGCACGGAGCAAGGCAACCGAAAACAATGGATGAGACAGACGGAGTTAGCAGTGTCGACGTGGTCGAGGTTAGAGTCACCTATGGCCATATATTTGGGAGATGTTTGAAATTGTCTGCGTCAAAAAGGAAAAGAAGTCACTGCTTGGTCAGCTGTGAAAAAGGCGCTTGATATGGCGTTTTTCCAGAAACGTTTTTTGCAAACACTCTTCACTCCATAGGATTATAATGTGCTACAGATGCTGGCAGCTTCAATAAAGAAGTCAAATGTGAACATAGCCAACTTTAGTGCAGCCTCATGGAAATTAACCATGTGTTTGTGGTAGCTTTCGTTTTAATTGAAAAATAAATGAACTTAATTCACCATCAGTAGAGGATGTGAGGTCCAGTTACCAGCGTGACACTAAAGCAGGTAGTAGTAATGGCTACTTTTTACTTAAGTATATTTTAGAGCACATACTTTTTTACTTTTACTTGAGTAACAAGTTTAGTCATTACTCCAACTTTTACCAGAGTATTTTTAAACACGAGTATCTGTACTTCTACTTGAGTAAGGGATGTGTGTACTTTTGCCATCTCTGTCTGCAGGCAGCAAAAGGCTAGCCACATACGTGTATACAGACCTTTTCTCATCTGAAAGTGCTTACACAATAGAAGTAGCTCATAGAGGGTATGACAGAAAAGAATACATAAGATGTCTTTTGAGGACATTTCTGAGATAAACAGAATTTCCTAAGGAACAGCTAGACTGCCCTTTCTGAAGTTATCATTGGTCAACAGATGCCTACGTCAAAGTGTGTTGCAGCAGTGGAGTGTCACTTCTTTCTACCAACTTGAGTTGCAGCATCACCAAATCAAAATATTCACACAGTGTACAACATTATAAATAGTACTGTAACGTGAAAGACATCAATATGCACGTTGACTCTCATACCTGTTACCACTTTCTTCTGGACATCACACTGAAATACATTACTCCACGACTAAGCAAACCACAAGCTTTGAAGTCCAACCAAAAGACAGTTTTGCACAAAGAGGCTTCTAGGTTTACAACTGGGAGAATTGAGAGGCAGCCGTCCATTGTGGTGATCTATCGACTTCAAAGCCAGGGTGTGTTTATGACACATGCACACACTATTTGAATTGGGCTGATCTCTGAGAGGCTGTGGCACCCGGGGAAGAGTGGGGAAACCCCTCAAATTCCAGCCGTTGTGAATATTGCGATATACAGCAGAAAGTACATGAAAGGTGGAATGAGAGAATGGAATGAGGCATCACTAACACGGCATTAAATTTAACATGGTCCTAGCATGAATAAGTGATGTAACAACAAAGGCATCTTAGCCTTTAGCTAAGGGGCTAGCTAAAACATCTTTTCAATAGTCATACAAATGGCATCCTGCACCAAAGCTGCAGTTTTTTTATTGCTTAGAACACGGCCTTCGGGGTGGAGGAGGGGATTGGACAATGAAGGGCCTGCTGACATGGTCCAATGGCTGTTTAGCCTTGGGGAGTTCCCAGCACTGGGCTTTTGTAATCAAGTGTAGCACTAACCTCCTCGGTTTACCAAAGACGGCTTTGCCATCTGAAAGGACAATGCAGGCTAGTGTTCATGACAGGTAAGACATTGCAAATAGTGATTACAGACATGCCAGGTGCAAAGTAGGGTTAATTTACTTCATCTTGAATGTCTCATTACACAGTTCATCATTTGGGAGAGTACAGCAGAACATAACCTCAACACTTCTAACCGTTTCAGCAATTGTATATTACGTACACAAAGTGAAAAACAGGCCAGATCATATGAAACTGTAACACAGGTGAAGACGACGTGGTGTCAAGCCACAACAAGGCCACAGAGGAAATAGTTACCGGTGCATGAACAAGCATTATGATCTTGACATCCTGTGCAGGCAGCGTATTGAAACCAGGCACAGTCATAATGCTTAAGAAGTAAACACCAACCCTTGTAATTCTATGACTCACTGTGATGGTGCATTGTCTAGGCTAAAACATAGGTTCTCGCACTATGCATTTGAATGGCTGTACTTGTGCTGGAAACTTAACAACTATGACTCAACCATGACCAGTGTAAATAAAGATCTGATAGCCTCTAACAACTAATGTTTTTATCACAACTCTGATACAATGGGGAAAGAAAAGTCTGAATCATTCCAAGTTAAAGTGGACAATGCTGAAACACATACTCCAGGCCTCTTTTTCAAACCATCTCCGGATCATTTCTGCGCCTGCAGTAACGCATTGTGATCCTCAGAAAGAAATGAGCATGGTGGAGTGGGGTCTGGGGGGCGTCTCCTTGTTGAAACCGGAATGGTAATGAGAGACGAGACTCCAATCAAACTGAATTATCCCAGACAGGCCTCTTCAATCACTGGCTGATTTAACCCACTGACGTTCTCTCTGTTTCTCCCCCCTACTCCATTCTCTTCTTTTCCTCCCCTTCAACCGCCCGATGAAGGATAGCTGTCATGAATATTCCTTTAAAATCCCTCTTTAAATGAAAGCCCAGCCCCAAGAGGACACCTGTTTTCATCCATGAGCGCAGTGAGTGGTGATGAGACCAGGGCCACAGCTATTGCCTTTCATTAGCCGGTCTTTGTGCTTTCCCGTCACGGCCACAATGATCCACCATTTACTGCTGATGAAAACAAATTGTGCACCGGGTGCTTCAATGCAGCCCCAGATTGGCTAGCTCAAAATACAGCAAGGCAAATCCATTACTCTGTAATATCTTTAGAATGGTAATAGTTTTATAAAGAAGGTAATGTTGCACCACCGGCACCGATGTGAAGTCAACACAAGGGAAGGTGAAAGCAGATTCTGAAATCGCTGCTAACACAGATGATAACATGTATTATCATTAATTCAAAGCTATGTTACCGAATAGTGTTTATTATATTAGTGAGGCAGGAAAACATACGCAAATTGTTGTTTTCAATATTTTGCAGGCTATTCTGCAACTACGAAGTTCCTGTCCTTGTCTATCGGGATTACTTCTCAATTATACAGCTGGTTCTGTGTCTTTCAACCAAAGTGGAGGGCATTCATTATACAAAAAATATATAAGCGATGATGTGTCTTTTGCACAGAATCGGATAAGATAGTGTTTAATTGCGGCTTTCATGAGTTACGCTTTAATGCTATTGTTGCTGGCTGGTTTTATCCAGTAGATAAGGCAGCACGATTTCAACACTGATTTACACTTTCTGACGCCGCCTGCCTCATTCTGCTGCTATAGCAAAAAAAGTGCATAGTGTTCCTTTCCTTCAGAGTAGAAATTATACCAAGCAAAAAAATTTGAATTTAAAATCAAAAAGACTGCTGAAGTTGAAAGGCTTTCAAGATGCTTAAGTTACGACTGTGATGTACTAAAGAATGTTTATCCAAAGAGGTATCACATATGCCCTTCCAGCGGCCAAGGTTTATGAGGATGAAAAACATTAACAAAAAAACGTTATAAATGAAAAAACATCCTGAATTGTGTTCCTTCACTTTACCTCCCTACCCTTTGTCTCTGAAGAGCAATGGATTATTTGTCTTCCCCGGTGACCTTTAATAATGGAAAGACAAGTGAAATGTCCGCTGCACTTGTCTCTGGTGTAGGGCTCCGAGGACTTCACCCTCATGAGATGAGCTCAGCCCGGGTTGGTGGCCCCCACTGCCTTTTCCCTGCAGCCTAACAATGGCTGCCCTCTGCGCTCTAGGGTGGAGGGCGCACTGAGCCTGTTACACCATGACAAGTACCACAATCCCCCATTCAAGAGCACATTTTCTCCCCCCTCAGCCTATACAAGAGCCAAACCTATTCATCACATTGTTTTTTAAAGCACATGACTTCTGTGTTTGTCAGGTGTTTGAATATGACCTGGAAACCGCAGGTTGCCCACACACTATGTGCATTGTGGGTAATGATGCAAACAAAGACTGTCTTAAGACATTTATATCTCCCTTTCCAATATCGAGAAATAAACCCAAAGCAAATCAATTAAATCTTGTGCCAGCATTGTAGTTCTGAACGATAGTTATTTCTGCTGAACAGTACAAAAGTCAAAGTTCTGAGTCCCGCAGGATTGATTGCGGAGGACATAGTGTATTACATTTCTGAACATCATCTCGAGTCAGTGCAGGAGGGGTCTGCGTGCATGGAAGCACGGTACGGGCCAAGGAGGATGTTGAAGGATGGAGCACTAAGAAGTGCATAGTGTGGGGGGAGTGGTCCAGACGCACAGGCCCATGGCTGTCGGCCACATTTATCACGTTTGGAGTATGAGCGGATGGGAGGGGCAAGGGTAGCCCCCTCTCTGCATGCATGCATGTCTGCCACTGCATTGACGTGTACACTGTCAGTCCTAGAGTCAGGGAGGGCTGGAAGACTAATGAGGACCTTTTCTCTCTCTCTTTCACTTGTCTCTCTTGCCCTCCAGAGGATGGCGGCTGGGTGGCCATAGTGCGGGAGGGCAGATGATGACAGGTCGGTTATTTACTCTGCCTTTCATATTTGCCTTTTAGTTTGGTCGCTCCCCCCTCTCTCCTCCAACCATTTTCCTGCAGTCATCTGTTCACTTGCTGCCTGCAAGAAACTGGTGCCTAATGGCCCATATCAGCACAGCCACTGCAGGGGAATAGAGGCCTGTCATTAGGCTATATTGAAAAAGAGGCCAGTAGGCAGGGAGAGGGGGAAACTGAAAGCCATTGATATTTATATTTTGTGCACCTACCAGGGCACAGGCTTAAAGATCAGCTTTTGACACCACCTGCAAACCCTGCTTTGAAAAAAAGAGGAGCTATCAATATTTCATTAAGAATTTCTTTTTAATGTTGAAAAGGGAGGTAGTTCTGTCCGTATAACACAAGATGGGCGTACAAATGTCCTTGACTAATGAATAGTCCTTTCATTATTCAGTAGCCAAATCATTTTATGCCTCACATATGCAAGTAATGATTGACAGAAAGAATGGGGATGGAAGTACTTGATGCTAATCTACCGTAATAGAGAGCACGGCCACCTGCAACTGCAATTCATGTGCATGAACATGCCAACTTCTTCTGCCCCATCACATGACTGTAACCATAACGGTTGTAACTTGTAGCACTTGTGCTACACCAGCAGTGATCTTGAGTTGGAAGAAGCTAGTTGTTTTTGTGCAACCCAGCGTTCTCATATGCTTCCTCCTATGGTGTGTTTGTTTCGTCACGTATTGAGTGACTGTGGTTCATTTGAGGGGGCGACAGGCTGTGAGGAAAGCTAAAAGAAGAGTTATGTTTTTCCACAAGACCTGCAAAGTCATGGTAATTTGTAAATCAGACAGAGGTAAAAATATCCTGAGTCATAAAACAATTTAAAGTCCACAGAGATTAGGACAAAAGATACAATATCCCTGAGTTTACCGCACCACAAGGTCAGTGCATGAGTAATTCTGAAAAAAGTTTGGTATAGGATGTTCCATGAAGAACTCAAACAAGCCTTCCTGCACTTCAACTAGTGGAGCATGGCATCAGCAAAGCCAAGGTCATGGGTTTCATTCCCAGCCAAAGCACGTACTGATGCAAAAAGCCTGACACCACTGTAATGCTCACTGAGGAAAAGCGTCTGTTAAATGCAGAAATGTAAACAAAGAGACAATCCTAAAGTCTCAATATGGTTTGCCATGAAGCAACAAACTCTGTTGACTAACTAAAATGTGCAAATGTACACGGTCCTCGCAGAGCTCTTTCAATATACTTTGCTGATGTGCTCACCTTGCTGATGGGTATTTAAGCATTGCAGGCAATTAATGTTTATTCAGGGGAGCACAGACTGACAGCAATACATTAGCATAACTGGGCAGTTCCACCCATTGGAAGAAGTGAAAACTGTAAGTGCTCACTCGCTTTAGAAACTGCAAGAAGAAAAACTAGAACAAAAGGTACCCCTGTTAGTGGTGTGAAGCCGTTTGAAGTAGAGAATTCACATATTGAAGCTTTGTGCTCAAAGACTCATCAGCCCTTCAAAGAGCCTTGCAAAACCTTCTAAGGCCCACTTTAGACAAATAATTCAATGTAAAAATAATGGTTGTAGGCTGGGCTGTTAAAATCTGTGCAAAGACAGCTTCGGGTCACCTCATCCTGTCCTGAATATCACTCTGAATATGTTGTTTTAGGAGGTATAAAAATTTCAATTAATGGTGTCATTTAATCAGATAAAAGCTGACCATCTCCAGTCATCCCCACTCCTAAATGAGCCAGACAACTGTTCACAGCTGCATAAATATTCATGGTTAGGTAGACTTTTACCATCTGGGTGCAAATCTCATTTTAAAGGCAGTGAAAAGGCAGCAAGTGGGTTCCAATAAACAGTGTTGCTTTTTTGAAGCAAAACAGTGGTGCACTTATTGACTTTTAGGTGCTAATGTTTTTTTTTCCATTTAAAATCATGCTTTTTTGCAATACTAAAAAAAGTACTCTTTAATCGAAATTACAAGAAACCTACCCTGACTGCACACTGAGCAGAACCCAACAAAATAAAGCCAGCTGAAACAGAGCCCTAAAATGGAGCAGGTACAAATCAATAGCACAAGGTGGATCTGTTCAATATGCAGAATTAAATAATTGAGAAAAAAATGGCTGTAGAATCAATACAATCAAGCAGAGACCTTTAAAGCGCACAGCGCTAATGGTGGGGTCTTGTGATTGGTGGCTGGCAACAAGTCAAGCTAAAAACAGGAACTGCAATACAAGGGCTTGTATGGCTAGAATAAACACACATGAAATGATAGCTTTAAAAAGTCCATAGCCTCCCATGTGACATTTGCATAGAGGTTTGCACATCGCTAACTGCCACTGACTGGGGCCTCTTTCTTTCACCCTCTGGCAGGATATTTGACCCCATCTCCAATACACATTATCCTTCCTCTCTAGTCCAGACTGAGAAAATTAAGTTTCCATGTGAACTGGCCACAAAAATCCCTGCACACAAAATCTCAGCTGGATGAAAGGCCTTCTATGGGGGAGGGTAGCTGCCTGAGTGCTGCTTGAGTTTCATGCACTCCCGAGTTTAGTGTTACAGACGCAAGGATTTTCCTCCGCGTCTTTACAAATTGAAGGTAGGGGCGGTCCTCTATTTTCTGCCTGCCTAAACATACCTCGTCATAGTATATGATTCCATTTCCTCTGTGCAATCTCACCTACGAACCAATTTTTCCCCTCCTTCTGTTCTCGCTTGGCTGATTTGCCTTCTATTTTCTCGCGTTTTGTTTCCTCTGGAATTCTCTAACATTTGTTAGGCAATTACAGCCAAATGAGGCCCCATTAGGCATGTCTGGAGGCCCCTTCTTTAAAGAGGAGCAACTCTCAGCAGCCTCTATCTCTGACAATGACACCCAAACAGAGAACCAGGCAGGAGGGAAGTTAGAGAAAAAAAAGAGAAAAGGGCAAGTCCCTCCCAGCGATAAAGTAAAAAAGGTTTACAGCAGATCCATGAGCTTTGAAACATGCGTATCTTGTGTAAACCCGAGCTTTAAAGGCTTGCCAGCCCTATATTTTGTTCCTCCCAATGCATAAAAGCATAAACGTTCCATTAAAGTGGCAACTTCATGATGGAATATCGACGAAATAATCAACAGCCTGTGTACAGAGATCAAAGAGGTAAAGCTCCTATCAGATGGGACCTTTAACAACCAGCACTTTTAACTAGGATTGGGAGAGGCAATAATGCATAATGAGTGCATGTGTGTGTCTGTGTGCACACATCTCAGCGAGTTCCAATAAAATGCAGATAAGTCGCAGCGGGGAGAGGAGCTGACATGAGTATGCAGCCCAGCCCAGCAGGGCATGGATGGGAACCTTGCCACTGGCTCAAAACTGGAGCTCCTTTTTGCAAGCCGGAACAGGAAAAGCAGACACACTGACACAAACCAACAGCCACTTTCCCAGCTGTGTAGATAACAACACAGTGTCCATCTAAAGGGGCTTGCACAACGGATGTGGAAACGCCGAGCAGTAGCACCTTTGTTTGTAAAAATGAACATTGTTTTCTATGAGTGTACACACACCGGCGCCGCCATTCGGTGCCTGGTGGTGGCGCTCTACTACAACTCAGGACACTGTTCTGAGTCCTGCAGCACCATAATATAACATTAAATTAGATGTTATTTGACTGAAATCATCTTTAATGTACACACTGACTTCCCCATAAGCTGCTAGACGCATTTATCTTTTTGAGAATAACGGAAAAACAGCACATTAATACAGAAAACCTCTTGATTCTACCAAGTTAATAACAGTTGTCCTAGACGCGACGCAGCGCGGCGCTTCCGCATCCGGTGTGCGACCCCCTTAAGGCTCCTGCACTAAGGGGTACATAAACTAAATCAAAGTTACTGAATCAAAGAAAGGGGAAAGAGAGAACAGAAACATACACACTCATCACACTGTAAAAAACATATTACATACAGCTATATAAGCTTTATGCATTTGAAAATATAGCTGCGAACTGCTCTTTTAGAATGCATTACTTTTTTTGGGACAGTCATGGCCTAATGGTTAGACTTAGAGAGTCAGACTCGTGAACAGAAGGTTGCCGGGTTCGATTCTCAGGGCCGGCGGGTAACGACTGAGGTGCCCTTGAGCAAGGCACCGTACCCCTACTCGCTGCAGTGATAGATGCCCACTGCTCAGGGTGTACGCGTGTTCACGACTTGCTGTGCGTGTGTTCACTACTGACTGGATGGGTTTAATGCAGAGGTCACATTTCGGGTATGGGTCACCATACCTGACAAATAGGTCACTTTCATTTCTTTCACTTCACTTTTAGTAAGGCTTTTGCAAGCTTGAGCCCAGCGTTCAGAAGCGAGGACGTGATCAAAGCCTCTGACACATCTTTTGTCCTGGAATGCGGTGAGTTGTTTTTCACCTTGCTCCAGTTGCCGCTGATTAGCTGACAAGCCAGCTAACCACCCACTTCCCCATTTCCAAATTAATTTACATTCTTTGATAAAGACAAAGGGGGAAAAAGTGTTTAATGGCCGTGTCCTTCAAAACGAAGAGTGCTAATAAGTGTGAAAAGGAGATTTGTTTAAGTGATTTTCTTTGAGACTTGCAGGCATGGAATTAATTACCTTGATTAAATATTGTCTGTACGGCTGATGAAAGATAGAGCAGAATTAGCGGTCCCTTGTTGAACTTGTATGGTGCTGAATGAGATGTGTCCCGATTACAAAGACCAAAATGATGGCAACACTCAAAGGAGACAAAGAGCTAAAAACAGGCCTGCTGACATCACAGAGCAGCCATGGGGCTAATTCTTAATGGCTGCTACCTTACAATCGCTTTCACAAACTGGCATCAAACTATCTTGCACCATAAATTTTTAAGGTAGTCTAGCTACGATTGAAGCACATTATCTGACATTTTGGTTTGTTCATTTAAATAAGAATTGTGTTTTGCGTTGTGAAAGCATGTTTACTGTTATACAAGTGATATAAACGTGCATTAAAACCTCTCCATTGTTGCCAGTGGCAAAAAGGGTTTCCAAATAACCTGAAACCTTAGTGTCACTTGGCAGAAGTGTAACATAGCTCACAATAATGCCTGCCTAGGTTTTTCAGAGGCACTAAGGGGACTACATAACCTTTGACTGGCTCCTCCATCCATAATCTCATAGAACTTTTGCCTCCTAGCCACGGCAGAAGGTTTCATAAAGACTCCTTATCACAGCTTTGTGCTCTGTTGCGAAGAGCTGCACTTTTAACCACCCTCCCACCCCACAAACACACACACAACGACAACCCCCTTTCCTCTGTGAATGAGGGGAGTTTTCTACAGCTGGGTAACAAAGCATGACCCAATAATCCACAAGCCTGACTCAAAGCTAGAACCTCCTCTCTAAGGACTTTATAAGACAGAGGCTGTGGGCTGGGGTGGTTGAATTACACAAACACAAATGAGAATTAATTATTCTTATCAAATCAGCTTCCTGTAGCGTGGCGCCCAGCCTTTAATATTTGGGTCACAAAATCTGACTACTTAACATTCAGAGGCTAACTGCTTTTCTAGGTTTGGGTGCAAAACAGCTATGACATCAAACTTTTTGACAACCTGCCTGTCTCACTGCGAGCAAGCATTTGTGTACAACTCTTTGTTTTAATTTTAGCAAACGTGTTGAATAGACATAAAAAGCCATTGGTACTTTGTTGTGGTGTCTTTCAGAGCTATAAACAGGTTTAGAGAAAACGGAACACTTTGAAGAGTCAAACATAAAACAAGAGAGACAAAGAGAGTTTATTCAAGCATGCACGGGTGGATCTTGTACTGAGGAGGCAAAAATACACCCACACATGCACAAATTGTAAGATCTCTGTCTGTCCATGGTTATATATACACATTACACATGAACATAAAGCCAATCAGATACACGCAAGCATGCAGATGCAAACGATAAAGTTTCTACTTTCTGTATTCAACAACACCACCAGAACACAATCTACAAACGTAACAAAACAGAATGCTATTAAACCTGCTTTAATCTAGCAGCGATATCACTTCGCTGTCAGTCAGACACCCGTCAACTTTCAACTCGATCATATGGCTCCTTTACAAGGTTATGCAACTAATGTGCATAATAACCCATAATCAAAAAGACACTAAATGTGATAGTTTAGTACTTTGAAATAACTTAACATTTGTAGGATTACCCATAATAATAAAGACAAATTATAAACACGTTACACTATTGGTTGCAATGACCATAGCTTGCAAACCAAGAAAACATGCCTTTAAACATTTTTCATTAACGACAGTCCAATGTGTATGGTAATCTTAAAAAAACACAAAATAACTTGAAATGGTTTTGTTTAATGTGAAAAGGGAGCTACATACCCCATGAAGGGAGCTTTTCAAGGTTGCTAAAGAAGTGCCTGTGTTATTTCATTACAGCTAGGTTATCAAGTTTCCTTTTAACACAGGCCTTTTAAAGGGACACAGTGGATCTTTGTGAGAATAAATGAATCATGGCTTCTTCATTGAATTAGATAGATGTATACTTTCACTACTCTCATAACACCTACAATTATTTGAGATCTGGGGCTTCCTGTAACTGCTATTTCAAGAAAAGAATGCTTACATTATAGGAGAGCTGTGGCTGGTTTTCAAAATGACTGATTACCTTTTTTATCCTGTTAGTATGTGCTATAGGCTAAATATTTAATAGTGTGAATGGATCTGTTGATCTTAACTAAACCCTCAAGCTTCAAACATTACAAATGCCAGATTCAGACTTGCAAGTGATGGTTTACCAATGTTGCAATTTTACGACTTCAAATGAACACTTCATTTATCATGTTATGCTTATGAACCTTGTGGTGTCTAATATCTATTTTAAAAGTCACTTTTCCCGTTTTCCTGGCAGTATTTTGCTAGTATGGTCACCAAAGTAAATTGAGTGGGGGGAGGAAAATGCATAGACATTTGGGTAGCCATTGAAACGGTCTGCGGGCTGCTAAACGCCAAAGCATTTTAATTTCCTCGATTAAATGAAACGTGGAAAATTGGGCAGGTTTTAGAAAAAACATCTTTAAGTTAACACACGCTGCTATTCGACGTCGGTGAATACACAAGAACTGGTCCGATAATGAGAGGGGGTGTTGAGCTATTGTGCTGTAACGTTAGCCTCTCCGAGGGCAACCCAACGACACATTTAATACTACAAATTGTACTCATTTTAACGCGTATGTAGGGAAAGAATGTTCAAATTAAAAAAACGTACGTTTAGATAAGGTCTAAGCTCGTGTTTTACGATTCGTTTTACGACGAGAAAAACTCGTCCTTTGTCTTGACCAACCAGCAAATAAACAAAAGATATGGGATTTGGATCCAAGCGGATTACCCTGGATATAATTATATCAAAAGACACAACAACCGTCAAGCAAGCACCCATATCCGATGAAAAACTACCAATTCCCCAAAACAACTTCACGGGTAGCGATTCAACAAAAAATACCAATTTAGTGCGCTACAACAGTGATTCATTGTGACCACCACACTTGTCTTATCTTCCTCCCGACCTGGCAAAGAATGTTCCGTTTCGTTTTTAAAACGCTAACGTTAAATATGTATTATGTTATCTTTTCTGTAACTTGTGCGGTGATTCTGTGTTTACCCATACTTTTATACACATTATAGCCACCTGGAAACGCCAATCCAAATGAATTCCGTACTGTAGCCATTGCAACATACCCAACGGGAAGCCCTTTAATTTTTAAAACGTGCGCTCCGTTTCTTTCGCAATACGGCAGGCATTTAAACGCTCCCTGCCTAAATCACTGGAAGTGACTAATGTTATCGATAATAAAACGATGTAGAAACACTGTGTCTAATCAAAGCCACTGGCTTGTATCTTAGAAAACTTAATTTATTTAAAAGTGAAACAAATCTGAGACCGTAAGCAGGTGAAAATAATCTCTGGTTACTTTCAGCGATTCAAAAAGTAACAACTTGCTTTGGACCGTTAAAGGGACACTTACCGACTTGTAAGACATTGTCCACACAACCGGTTTCCAAAAGCCGGATTCCCCGGCGGAAAGGCAGTCCATCTCCGGTAGCCCCAGTCCCAGCGCTGCCGGTTGTGTTCGTAACTCCTCCAGGGACTGAACTGGTTCCAACGGACGAGCTAGAGCCCACTACGGGACTCTCTTCGCCTGCCACTCGGCACTGAAACGACGAATACATACATATTTCCCTTTCGTTCCTCGGAAAAGACCAATAAACGATACGACGTTGAACTGGCTCGGGAATCCGCTCGAAGCGCTCCTCCACCCTCTCGAAGGCCCATTTCTCCGCTACGGCCTTAGCAGCGCAGTCCAGTAGAGATTCCGGGCAACGAAAGCGAGAGTTCGGAAATCCCGGTCCAGGCCCCGGACCCGGTCCTCGAGGAGCGGGACGCAAACACGGACGCTTGCTGGCCGGGGGTAAGGAGAGGTGAAGCGGCGGCTGAGGCAATAGTTCTCCACGTCCCTCCGCCATGACAACCAAATAAACACTAAAGCGAGGACCGCGGCTCTAGAAGCGAACAGACTGAGGAACCGCGCAACGGGAGGGTCATGGGTGAGAACTGAGTCTCATACGTCACTACCAATAACAAACGCGCTCGAGCCAATAGCGAGGAAGCGCTCGAGCGAGGCGATGCGCATTGCGCATGTGTGTGTTGAATTGACAACCACGGCGTTGGTCAAAATGATTGTCTGGTAGGAATATACATTACAATATTTTTGTTATTTACAGCCTTTTGTTATTTACTTTCCACGAACACAGATGAGTCAATTGTTTGCTGCAGTATTTTTTATATAAATGTGTGTGTTAACAGTGCAGGGAGAATTAAACATAGCCTATATGCTGCTTATCTCGCCACATCGTTATAACCTACATTCTGGAAATGTATTCAAAACAAAGATAAATTCAGTCGTAATAACTCCAGCAACTCTTTTTAGTGTGACATAAAGTTTGAAAATTTTCCATCACAATCTGCCTCTTCACCGATGTGTATTGCCCACCCTGGTGGCCAAGTATATAACGCCAGTTGATTGATGCTGTCAAAGTCAGACTATGAAAGTTTTACACGTGTCTAAAACAAATGATAAGCTATGTATTTAGGATTGCATTCTCACGTAAACATATACATTGAAAATAGCATAATCAGCTATATTTGCAATCGCATTGTGAAAACAAAGATGAAATGTTAAGTCTACATTAATACAATCTTTACTTTTAATTGCATGATGCATAATTCTTTTTTTCAGTTTTTTCTGACAGTTTTCATCCATAGTCACTGTGCAGATTTTACAACATAAGAAAATTGCACAAAACATGAAATGGGAAAGTGAATTGGTGCCTTAATAAGTGTCCTATTGATATCGTACTGGCATTGTTTTATGCTGCTTTATATATATTATGAAAAATACTTTAATACTATGTTACATATCTGAGCAACAATTCAGATGGATATTAGTTATGAATGTTGACTAGTTTGTGTTCCCTACCTGTCTAGCAATGTTTGTTTATGGTTATGTTCAAACATCAAGTGCTGTCAGGATGTTTGAAATCTCCCAGGGTTCAGACAACCTAACGTGATTTCCAGTTAGCAAACATGGTGAGCATTAATGCCATCAATGCGGCCTGATATTTGCAATGTATTCATTCATCCTTCATTGTGGGAAGCGAATATTTCCACGAACTGGAAGAATTTTGCCATTGAGACCGCAACTAAAATGGCTGACTGTCATATTAAGGCTAATACATACATTGGTTCAAAACTGGTTCAATATAAATTTGGAGGTTATTATTGCACTTCTTTTTCAACCATTTAAGGTAACACTGTATGTTGTACAGTCTTTTATGTGAATACATGGTATTTTCCTGGGATGACTTGGACCAGAAACCCTGAGAGCTAGCAGTGACTCTAGACAGCCTGGTGTGTGAATATTTAAACAACAAGTTATACTAAAACTTTGTGAATTCGTGAAGTAGGTAGACCTAATCTGTGTGATATTACTTATTTTTTCTACTTTTAACCTTTTTTGCATGTCACATTCTTATCCCTATTTGGTTCCACTCTCTTTCTAATGCTCTCATGAGCACACATAACCATGTTAGGGATCAAACTGAGGAAACCTCACCTCCTGCCCTGTGAGGTAGACACTGAAAAACTTTTGAGGTCATTGTTCTCTGTTTTATAGGCCTTTACCTCTCACAAGCTCTTTTACTTCCAGTCTTTTGTCTAAAAGTTCCTGCGGGACCCTTATAGGTCTTCACGACTATACCTTACATACTTCCTGCACACTCTGATGTCCACTGACAGTGAAAACCTGGTGTAATTTGCTTGTTGTTGGCTTACTTTAAAATTATATAACTGGTTAATAATGCATTTGAGGAAAGTCAGAATGAAGTTAAAGATAATATTTTTAATCCATGTTGAAAACAGGCACCTTGTCTATTCGTTTAAGTAAATGGTCTTCCTTCAGAGACATGATAAACATTTGGCTCTAGACACTTGGTATGTTTGTGGGTTTGTTTGTTTGTTTATATGTTTATTTGTTTGCTGCCTCTTAAGGGAACCAGAACAGCAGGTGCGGGGAGAAGTAATGACAGGACTCCATTTTACTGGCTGTCATATCCCAGCATGCTCGCTGCTGTCCAGTCGAGTGCACCGAGTAAAAGATGACAAGCTGACAGCTCACCACACAGGATACCAGGCATCTAATGACATTCTGTGAGTCCTCTGTATGAGTGTGTAAGTCTCTATGTGTATGTGTATATGTATATGCATGGCAGTCTGGAAAGGGGAGTCTTGTCACTTCTGGTTTTCAAAGTACCATGGGCTCCCAGTGTACGGAAATGTCCTTGAGGGCAGAGAGACACCCCGTATGCGAACCGCAGCAGTTGTTATAGAGCTGCATGCACATGGAGGTGAATGCAAGACAATATTTTTCTGCTATCAGAAACTGTCATTCTAAGCCAATGCGGTTCTGACAAGCTACTGATTACGTCCATTCAAGTGTTTCTCAACCTGATCGCACTATATTTTTCAAGAACGCTCATCATGAGGAATGTTGCCACATCAACACAAATTGAACAATGGACCAAAATATAATGGTGGTGGATGCTACCAGTTTCCAAGGCAACAATTGTGACAGATTTGGGGGAGACAAGACAGGTAATTGGAAAAAGATTGATGGGGTACAAGAGAGTGGAAAAACCCTATCAAAGGAGGTCTCCTTGGGAATAACAACAATACAATACAATACAGGGGCTCGCATCCTTTGAAACCATTGGCAGCCTCCTGTCCATCTATTTCAGGTGCAATTCACTGGTTTCGACACATCGGCCAGTGATCCACGATACTGCGGTAAGAAAATATTTTGTATGATTCAAGAAAGTGCCGTGTTTACAGATCTTTTGCTTATAATACCCCTTTTGTATGTGATTGCGAAATTCTTCGTCTGTGTCTGTACAGAATTCCATCACTTCCGTGTTTAACAGTAAGGCAGTCATGGCACTTCTTCCTCCAGGCTGTGTTTGGACTTGGCAAACTCAACCCAACCGGGGTGTTGCTCTGACTGACACAGTGTCTAAGAATGTAAATAAGCCTTTAGGCTTGATGGTTGGTACTGCAACACCGACAGCATGTGTCAGTCATTTCAAGCATAACCAAATCTCTTGGGTTTAGAAAAAACAAGCGCGAGGGGACGGACCGAGATGTCCAAATCTTTAAGAAATATGTGTGGACCTTAAGGGTTTTACGGGTTGTCCTTCCTTCCTCCATGCATATGTGGTGATGATGTCAGCAAGATCGGGGCAGGTTGTGAATTTTTGCAGCATGGCAGTTGGAGAAGGGAACAATGGCACTGTTGGTAGAGAACCTAGCACCACCTGTTGGGCCAGATTTTTATCTCCATTGCAGAACCAAGGCGGCCCCCTCCCCCAGGCACTTCTTGTCATCGGTCTTTGCAGGACTCATTAAATTGAGTTTGACTTTAGCAGAAGCAGAGAACCCAACTCACCCATGTGAGAAAAAAGGAGAATTACCTAAGGCTTTTGTCTCACAGAGTGTGGCTCAACTAATGTCTCGAAGGCATGCTGATCTCCTCACAATGACTTCTACTCACACAATAGAAAAGACAGCGTGTACACTTTGGCATGCAAAACGTATGAAGCCAATCCTCTTTGTTGCCTGTGGTGAGAGCTTTTTCTGTCTCATTTGGTCTGTTTGATTGGGCAGATAAGATGTCTGTCAGGGTCAGGTCAGACTGAGCATTTGTTGTGCTGACAGTGTGATGATTGAGACTTTGGTGTCAATTAGGTGTTTGCGTATTGGGCTCTGCGTAATTTCTGTTGCAGCGCAGAAGAGTGTTACTTTAGCATTGTGAGCTTCCTCCCACAAGTGTGCCTGTGTGACCTCTTTTATTCTCTTTTGTCTGTGCGTTCGCACACTGACATGTCCTCCTGACCACACCTTTGGCCACACAGGAGATCAATTTATGATACAGTCTGCCCTCCTCACCCACACGACTCCACATCCAATTCAGCTGTGTTCACACCAGAGGTGACAGAATCTTTTAGCCCCTCTTCACACATCCACACTCTTTCTTTTCTTCCTGATGCTGTGCCCTCTTTTTATTTTCTTTCTCTCATTCACCTTCCTCAAACAGTTCTTGCTCTTTGTTGTGGCCTACAGCTATTTAGGGTGCAGGACGGTGCTGGTCTCATGAGAGGGTCCAGGAGAAATAGTAGGAGTGTTTACTGTTGGAGGCACTGATACGTCCTTTGGGGTTGAGCATGCAGCTGCAGAAAAAAACTGTTGACGATACGAGAGCAGACCTTTGTGTTGACCCCTTTACCTGTCCTGAAGAATGCTTAAATGTTTAGTTACTACAGAGGGAAATGTGTCCAAATGGTGCCGTTATCGCGGAGATTGGGCCTAGTTGCAACCATTTTTCTCTAGTAAATATTCTCAGGGTAGGTTTATTCCTTTCTGTATTTGTGACCCAGTCTGTGAAAACCAGGCTAAAGTGTCAAAATCTAATTCTGAGATAATAAGCATCAAAGTTTGATTTCACTCATTAATTTGGTAACACTTTGGTATAGGGACCAATTCTCACTATTACCTAGTTGCTTAACATGCCTATTATTAGTACATTGGCTGTTTATTAGTACTTATAAAACACATATTCTGCATAACCATAATCTACACTCCTAATCCTACCCAATACCTATACCTTACAACTACCTTACTAAAACTTGGGAGTTTATTGAGGCATAAGTCGTAGTTTATATTTTGTTAATAGCGAGAATTGGAATTGAAATGTTGACATGCCATTACTCAGTAAATGTTAACGATATCAAGATTATATTTACGTAGAATGTTCTTTACATTATGTAGGATGATTTTATGTAGAAAACAGTAGGCCTAAATCACAAAAAATGACTTTATTTGGGTTATCACAGACTGGGTCACATTTCTGTAGGCACATTCTTTTAAGGCGTATGTTTTTGTATTGCTAATATTCAAAACACATGTGAGAACTTGGGTCGTCATTTGAGCTCTATGCATGTATGAGACGTACCTTTGTCCTTTAAACACGGTTCAACCTTTCTATTAAAATCTACCTTCGTTATTGACCTTTGTCTGAAAGGCATAGTTCACCCCAAAATGAAAATTATTTTATTATTTACTCATCCTCTTTTTATTCTCTGTACGACTTTCTTCTGCAGAACACAAAAGAAGATATTTTGGAAAATGTTTGGTAACCAAACAGCATTTCCCCCCATTGACTTCCATTGTATGGACACAAACCACTGAGACATTTATCAAAATATCTTCCTTTGTATTCCACAGAAGAAAGAATCATGTACATGTTTGGAATGACATGAGGGGGACTAAATGATGACAGAATGTATAATTTGGGTGAACTATTCCTTGAATGTATGCTTGTGTGGTAGGATGTGAACTAGGTGTTTGAACCCAGCATACAAAACCATTACTTAGCCATGTAACAATTAGCCCATCCTTTTATTTAAATTTAGTCATTAAGCAGACGCCTTTATCCAAAGCGACTTACAAAGTCGCTTTTATATTTTCTTCATAATGACAGTTGCTTTTATTTAAATAGTATTATGTTTCTCCGTCTGTAAAAGTCAAGCTTTTGTGAGACAGGAACTAGTCAATGGAAATGGCCAAAAGAGCCTCTCCACAAAATAGTCTGAATGACTTCAAAATGGCACGGAGAGAAAGCGCTGTTGTCTGTCTCACGCCCATGTCGTGTGATTGCTTGGATGTTTCTAATGGCGTTAGGGGGTGATTTTACGCACAGCAGGCCTCTAGGCCTCCATCCAGTCCAACAGGCTTATGTGACTGCTGTGATAGGCTGGAGGTGGGTGATCAGACTGATACCCATGATGTGTGTATTTGAGCAGGGCAGATACCCCAGGTCTACGTTACACCATTTATACTCATTTGCATGTTCAAATAAATCAAAATCCACAGTAGAATAAATACCACCAAAAGGGCAAAGCTTTAGATGAATGACAATGAGATCAGGTTACCGAAGATTAGATATTACCTTGGAATGCCATCTTGATCCATGAAGCTTGTCTCTATAGATACCAGTCATCTAGATACAATAAAGATATGAAACCATGAAGGTGAACTTACAACAACACCGACATACACGGAAAACTGACATTGCTATTTATTTTCTTTTTGATTGGTCTGCCTTGCTTAATTCTCTTGCTCACTGGACTGTACCGAGAGAGGTTTCTATTTCCTGTCTGTAATCTCTGCTGGCTCTCCCCACACCTTGCAAATCTGTGTGTTTAATTAACTGTATAGTCACACGTCTCCTAATCCCGAAAAGCAAACCCAGTGAAAAAACCCATTGTTCTGTTTAGAAAAAGCATGTAAAGTTTCATCTACCTATCGTTTGTGTGCTTTGAACAAGCGCTGGGAAATAGAACAGTCAATTGTTCAAATGCCATTTATACAAAAAGCATAAAAGAGTTCCTTTATCATTTCAGGTTTTTCTGTTTAGGTATGTGGGTTGAAATAAACAACCGGTATGTTGAGAAAGGAACTCATTTACTGTTTGACGTCATTCTAAGGCTATGAAATTTCTTTACACATTCAGTTTCTTGATGAAGTTATTTTGCAGCCATTGTTGAAACATTCATTGTTGGGCCAAAGTTAATACCGCAAGTCCTCTGCTGCTTATTCACCCTGCTGTGAGTCTTCATGCCCCTCACTACTACTGCATGATTGACACTGAGTTTGACTAAAGAAAATACTGTTGCTGTAGAAGCAGTAGATCTGGGTGTAGTCAGGCTAGAATGATAAACATATTGAACATTAAATTGCTTAAACCAACCCTAGCTTGCTGGTACAATCTGATATTCCAATCTAGTAAGGTTTAAGAGAGGTTTTGGGTACTTGTCAGCTGCTCGGGATCGGAGGTTAGATGAACCAGCTTGATCAGGTGGGGTCCAGCTAGATTAATTTAAACCTGCTACTACTAGGAATCTAACTTAGCCTGGTTTGAGGTTATTTGTTTGTTTGCTTTGTCTATGTTTTTTATTCCTTTTAATAATACTTTTACATTTCTTTATAATGAGGTGGACGTACAGTACTGTAGCTTTCACAGCTGCCATGTCCTCGTTTTGCAATCATTCAATCACAAATTCCCTCATCACTAAAGGCAGAAGCTAACAAAACTTCATATAGCCTTTTTATTCTCTCAGAAAAAAATCTACAGACATCCAGCATGACAGGTGTATAGAGTTCTTTGTAAACACAATTAGGTAATGCTGTGAAATCATGTTTAATTACTTTCCTGCTGTCTTCATTTCTTTAAGGATTCGCTATCAGACCACAGTTTTAAAAACAGGCACCTGCCGGGCTAATCATTTCCCAACACCTGGTCCTTGCAGCAATGTCAGCATAAAAACAGTAGGTACGTTGCAAAAAAGGATTTAGTTCGGTTTTTAATTTAATTTAATTTAATTCAATTCAATTTTATTTATATAGCGCTTTTCACAATGTGCATTGTTCCAAAGCAGCTATACAGGAGAAAATTAGAAAAACACAGAAAAGGTAAAACACAGCACAGTGCATGGTGTTTATAGAACAAGCAAGATCATTCTAGTAAATAATATCTAATAAATGCAGTCTCCCGGTGAGCAAGACACCACTGCCCTGTGGCGAGGAACCCAAACTTCAGGCTCAGCCGGGAGGGCCAGGGGCCTCATTTATAACCGTTGCGTACGCACAAAACATTCCCTGAAAGAGGCGTACGCCACTTCCCACGCAAAAGATGGGATTTATAAAAACAAACTTGACGGAAAAATGTGCGCACCTGCACACAAACTCTGACCCATGCGTATGGACATTTTGGAGACAGAGCAGTTTGGCGACACAGATGGTGAGTTAGTGAACTCAAGTTAGATTGCGAAAGGTAAGTGTGATAAAAATGATTATAAGCATTAATCCCTCACACACATTTAATTTTACCTTAAATATCCTCATTATCACGAAGATTAAATCCGCAGAGTTATTTGCGCTTGTATTGGGTGATACTTGTTATGCAGCTCTTGTAAAATCAAACTCAAATCTTAAATAAAAATTCAATCTAAATATTTAATCAGCGCTGTCTCACCATCACACTATGAGCGCATGAGGAGGAGATGATCCGACTGCATAGAATATAGGACAGCATCAAATAACACAGTGTAAATAAATAGCTAAATATATTTTCCTGCATAATCATCGAATGTCAAAGTCTGGAAATACAGCCATTAAACTCTCGCACAATCGTTTCTCTAAATGTCCTCGTTATCGGTTTTAACTATGTTCATAACAAAACCGGAATGAAGAAACATTCGTCTCTAACAATTATGTCTTCAAATTTTATCTCAGGCGAAGGACACCACTATTAATGATGTGATTTTAATGAGGTGTAAATGATCAGTCTAAATGCTGTAAACATATAAATGCTGCAGAGACCTTCTTTGGCTTTAATATAATTATAATAATAATTCTAACAATTATTAATATGGAAATCTCAGTGAATCTCATGTGTGGCCATTTGTGATTTCGTTATGGAGATAAAAGATTGGGGGTTTTACATAAGTTTTTGTTATTTTTCTATGGCATCTGATAGCGGTTGAACCCGGAAACGGTATATGTCCATAATGGTGCGTGACGTCAGGCTTAACAAGCGGATTGGATGTCAGGCTTATTAATATACGAATAAGCATTCATGAGCTGCTTTGCATTGACTATTTATGGGTAAAAATGGGCGTGTACAGGGCGGGATATGAGGCTGATTCACGTACGCACACTTGCAGGTAATCTGTGATTTATAAAGGGAAAATTGCGTGCAGGTGTGCGTGCGCAAGGTTTTATAAATCTCAATTTTTGTTTGCGTACGCCCTTTTCAGCATTCTGGCGTAAGTTCACTTTTAGGAAGGTTTCTACGCACTGTTTTATAAATGAGGCCCCTGGTCTCCTCTGACGTGTCACAGCTGCACTCAGTGACTTTGATTAAAAGTTACTGAGTAAATGTTTATGAAAAATAAGGAGAGCTTATTAGTTGTGATTTAGGAAATTTCATTTGTTGAAACTGTTTAGGTCTAATTTGGTCTTATTTTGTGATCGATATCAGACAACAGAGGAATTTTACAAGCAGGGAAAATAGTAATGGCATAATGTAACTGAGTGCAGCTATAACTTCAAACTGCTGTCCTGTGATGTAAATTTAGCATTAAATACCAAGTATTGTAAATTTAGCATTAATGTGACAAGTAGTCCGTCTTTGCTCTTGGTTGGTGATGGAATTGCCTGAGATGGAGCTGGGATGGTCAGTCAGTCCACAGGCTCTCGCAGGAGGATGGCACAGGATTCTCAGATGTAGCTGGCGTAATCTCTAGATAGGGATGGGCATATGACATTCATCTGGGCCTGCCATAATCTCTCCGTACCTCGGAATGGGCATCCCGAGGCGGGGGAGGAGTAGCCTGACTACGTCAGACTTCGTACTTCCGCTCAATTTCAGTTCAGTTCGCTTCTGTACTCAGTCTGATATAGCAAACCAGCTCCCAGATTATCTCCTGCTCCGCACCAGCCGTCCAACCAACGAACAAAGGGCAGCCCGCCGTGACGTAGACGCTAAGCGCCGAATTTAAGATTGTAGTTTAGGTTAGGGTAATCTAAAACAACAGCGGACATGTAGACATGGGATGCTATTCGCTCTGTTGTGGAGAATATTCCCGGCATTTGCCAACTGAAGCCTGAACAAGAAGAGTGTTTGGTTCACATTTTGGATGGAGGTGATGTTGTGGCCCTACTCCCGACAGGTTTTGGGAAAAGTTTAATTTATCAACTGTTACCAATCGTCAGCGAGAAACTGCTGTGGCCGGCAAGGCAATAATTGTGATTTAACCCATCTCGGTGACACTGCTCCGTGATGGCAAGTCCATGGCCTTCCTCTGCTTTTTTATGGTCCTTGGAGTTTTAGAGGGTGTTTCTCGGTCTCTTTTATCTGTCGAGCTCGAACTGGCACCCTTTTGACAGGTCAGTGTCTCCTTTCTTTTCCAGTCCTTCAATATTGCCATGTCATGCTGTAATCTTGCAATCAGGTTGCAGCATTTCCACCAGACTCGAAATGAACGAAGAGCTGTGTTTAACAGAACTAATCCTAACTTTGACAGTTGGCTGCAAATATTTTCTTGTTTGTCTCTACTGTCAAATATTAGTTTAGATGCACTAATTGTACCGTGGATGCGTAGATTACTTCACATAATCTGCAAAAGTCGTTCACAGCCATCTTCACTCCGGTATTTCGCTCGATGGTTTTGTTTTCGCCGCATACCTGTGTTTACAGAGGAAGTTCGAGGCGGCTGAGCCGGCACATAACATACGTCATAACCAAACGTTATGTGATTGGCTTACTGGTACACCAATGATTTTAAACTTCAGACAAGCGCCCCCCCCCCCACAAGAAAGTAAACGCTTGTCAATTATGCCCTTCCAGACTCTGTCTACGAAGCAAAGCGAAGTTTGGTATTACCAGGCTAGGGGAGGAGGGCAGAAAGAGAATAATTAGCTAGCTGCTGTTCATTAATTTTTTTTATTTAATTAGCATATTATGCATTTTGTGAATGCTTGGCTGAAAAGATGTGTCTTCAATCTAGATTAAAATTGGGAGAGTGTGTCTGACCCCCGAATAGTATCGGGAAAGCTATTCCAGAGTTTAGGTGCTACGCATGAGAAAGCTCTACCCCCTTTGATGGATTTAGTTATTCTAGGTGTTATCAAAAGTCAGGAGTTTTGAGATCTTAGAGAGCGTGATGGGTTTTAATGTGATAGAAGCTCTGTTATGTAGGTAGGGGCTAAACCGTTTAAGGTTTTATAAGTGATTAAAATAACTTTAAAGTCAATACGACACTTAATGGGTAACCAGTGAAGGGATGATAACACTGGGGTTATGTGATGGTATTTTCTGGACTCTGGCAGCTGCATTCTGAACTAACTGTAGTTTGTTTATTGATGATGCAGGACAACCACTAAATAGTGCATTACAGTAGTCAAGTCTTGAGGTCACAAATGCATGAATAAGCATCTCAGCGTCAGCAACACATTGAATGTTTCGTAATTTGGCAACATTTCTAAGGTGGAAGAAGGCTGTTTTTGTGACATTTGAGATGTGATTTCCAAATGACAGGTTGCAGTCTAATATAACGCCTATAGGTCTTTAACTGTATTTGTTGGAGTAACAGTGCAGCCTTCAATTTGCAGGTTATATTCCGAAATATTCTGTTTACATGTCTTTGGTCCGATAAGTAATATTTATGTCATCCAATGTTTTGTATCTTCGATGCACTCTGCCAATTTGGATAGCTGGAAGGGATCATCTGGTCTTGATGAGATATATAGCTGAGTATCATCTGTATAACTGTGGAAGCTCATTCCATGTTTTTTTTTAATAATGTTGCCAAGGGGCAGCATGTATATGGAGAATAGCAAGAGTCCTACAACCGATCCCTGAGGTAATTCATAATTTACTTGTGTTAGATTTGACGATTCCCCATTTAAATGGACAAATTGATATGTCTGATAAGTAAGATCTGAACCATTGTAGTGCCTGTCCCTGAATACCAGTATAATTGTGTAAGCGATCTTAAAGTATGTTATGGTCTACAGCAGTGATTCTCAACCGGTGGGCTGTGGCCCTTTGGTGGTGCCGTACAGGCAGTGGTAGACTACCGCCAAATTAATTTGTATTTATTTTTAAATTGACACATTTTGTTATTTTCTAATGATTTATTTAGTCTTATGAATTTACATGTTAAAGAAACACTAAAGTTGAGTCAAGATGCATTATCTAAAAATCAATTTAAACATTACGTTCAATCTGACGTTGTGACGTGATTGGTGTTGCGACATTCAAATATAAATTACGTTACAGTAAATTATGTTACTGTAAAATGGTTTGTTTTCTGAAAAGAAAATCAGATGTGGGAGCAAAAGCGTCGAAGTGTGTGGTGAGAAAATACGACGCAGAATACATTAAATTTGGTTTTAGAAGGGCAGGTAACATTACTGAGACTAAGCCAAAGGCACAGTGTGTTGAATGTGGAGAAATTTTGTCAAACGAGGCGCTAAAACCATCAAAGCTACAGAGACATTTGACAAAAGAATATTTTCTAAGGAAAAAAGACGCTTTTCAGGCTCAACAAAAAGTCATAACATTGTTACAACTCAATCAAAAGTCACATTGAAAGCTAGCTATATGGTTGCCGCTCGTATTCCTCGTAGTAAGGAACTTAGTTTGCCAAGTGCTGTGGATATGCATTGAGAGTTATAGGTTGACGCAACTGCAACCAAAATTTGGTCAGTACCACTTTCCGATGGCTAGAAGAACTGTTGACATGAGCGATGATATTGAATGCCAACTCGTGGAAGAATAAAGTCAAGCCATATTTCACCATACAGCTGGAGGAGTCGACGGACATAAGCAACGCCGCATTACTGTTACTTTTTGTCAGGTACGGACAGTAATATTTGCGAAGATCTGCTATTTTGCAAAGAACTTCCAACAAGAACAGCAGCAGATAATATCATGCTCTGCATTGATGATTACTTCATTGAAAAAGGTCTTGATTGGAAATGCTGCACAGATATTTGCACAGACGGCGCGGCTGCTATGACAGGAAAACATTGCGGTTTTGTTAAACAAATCCAGGAGCGAGCGCCAGAAGCAAAGTGGATGCATTGTTTCTTGCACAGGGAAAGTCTAGCAACAAAGCAGATGTCACCAGAACTGCATGAGGTAATGAACATTGCTGTGAAAATTGTTAACTATATTAAGAAAAATGCACTCAACTCAAGGTGTTTTGCAGCTCTGTGTGAACGACTTGATGCTGATCATTTGCAGCTCTTGTACCACAGTGAAATCAGGTGGCTTTCAAGAGGATGTGTGCTTAATCGTCTTTTTGAACTGAGAAAAGAAGTGCACAGCTTTCTGGAAGAGCAACGCTCCCCTCATGCTGAACATTTCACTGATGATCAATTTTGTGCAAAACTGGCCTACTTATCTGATATATTTGATCAGTTAAATAAGATGAATGTATCAATGCAAGGCAGAAACAGCACAGTGTTTTCGGTTTCAGTCAAAATTGAGGGATTCAAGAAAAAACTCATTCTTTGGAATAGAAGAGTCAAGGAGGGACGATTTGACGTTTCCACATCTGAGTGAAACTTTGGATGCCTCTTCTCACGTGAACATATCAAGTGTTATAGGCCAACATTTGACTCAGTTGTCTCAAAAGTTTGCAGACTACTTCCCAGAGGACCCCGGACATGGAAACCTTTGGATTTTGAACCCATTCTCTGTGGATCCTGCTTCAGAAGACATGGCTCTGTTCATTGTGTTGGAAAATGAACTAATGGAACTATCAGCTGACAGTAGCCTAAAATTTCACCACACACAAGTTGACCTTGCTTCATTTTGGCTATTGGCTACAAGTGAATATCCCTCTCTGTCAAAGTGGGCAATCAAATTCCTATTGCCTTTCACCACCACATAGTGAGTCAGGGTTCTCCACTGTGACTATCACAAAAGCAAGGAACAAACTGAAAGCTACTTTGGAAGCTACTCTGCGTTTCAGTCTCTCACCCATTTCACCAAGACTTGATCTTATTATCTCCAAGAAGCAAGCCCAAGTGTCTCACTGAAGGTATGCAGAATATGCATTTTGTAGCAAGGTTTGTCTCAGTATATATTGTTTTGTTCATGTGAGGTACTCCAAAACCAGTTCATGTAAATATATGTTAATGTGATGGGATTTATTAATGGTCCTAAAGTGGTTGTTGATGAAAACTGTGTTGTTGATCTGTGACACACCAGTTAGACTTCCTCAATTTTGGATGTGTGGGAAGGGGTATAATGTGTCGAGTATATCTCCAGTTGAATTGTAAAAAAATAACATAATACATATAACATGTATGAAATGCTTTAAGTTTGTTGAATATGTCAGATTTTAACAGTTTCAGATGTTTTAAACAGTGCATAATGCTCATAACACCAATTGTATTTGAAAAATTATTACAGTATGTAGGGGTGGGAGATCTGACGATCTTAACTCGAGATCGATCTTGAAGGCGTCCGCAATCCACTTTTCATTCCACTTACACCGCTAAATCCACTTCTAGTGGTCCCAGTGCTAAAAGATGCCGGACATGAACTGCACACAGTAAGTCAAACTAAGTAATATGTTTGTTCTTTGTTGGCAATCAGCGATGGCGTGTACGTGCATAATATAAAAAACATGAAGGATTAATGCGATGATGTGTTGTGTGTTCGTGCTGTAGTTCCGTCCCACTGCCTGCCTCCAGCAGCTCGTGTTTTTCCAGAAATAATCGTACAGCTATATCTCTCTAATATATCTCTCTATAAATTTGATCAAACTAAATACTCTTCGAAGATACGACATATGCAATACTACTGTATAGGTACTCAAAATTAATATGAGATTGGCAGAAACTGCGCATGTTACTCGATCTTTAAGAAACATATCGCTGCTCATATCTCTATATTACTGTAGGTGATTTTTATATTTTGCCATAAATCATTATTATAAGTCACCCTTTATGTTTGTCACTGGGTTTTGCAAATATTTAACTAATAAAAAAACAGAACAAAAAAACAGTATTTAATCATTTAGGACAGCGACGATAATGCAACTTAATGCACATTTTCTACAACTGTGTACTTTGTTTAGTTCAACTGGGTCTACACTGAACAAAATGCCTTTTGGCTTTTGATTCTGTTAAAGTTTGGTTGCATTGTTTGTTTGTGTAGCAGATTTATTTACAATTGTTGATTTTTTTGTCACATTTAGTAATTAGTTGTCTTGTGGTCTCAATATGAATATGTAATTTTTGCAATGATTTTTATAGACGGTTTCATCGGACGCCTGCGCTTGGCTAGAAGTTAACTTACGGTCTGTGTTTGTTTATTGGTCTACATAATATTATATTAAATATAATTTATATGAATATTTTTGTTTATATTAATTGTAATTAAATAAAATAACTCGCCAGAAGTTAATTTCTGGTCTGTGTTGTTTATCGGTCTATATAATTTATATTAATATTTTAGTTAATATTAATTGTAATAAAATAATCTATACTCTGCATGGACACTGTTGTTATTGATTCTTTAAGGAGATCTACCTGAAGTTCGGGCCACATAACATTAGTTTATGTTATTGCCATTGAAATTATTATTTAAGCATTGTAGTTTGTTTAAAAATCAGTCAAGACGATAAGTTCAGCTAAAAGAAAACGCTATGCAAACTGTTGCCTTCAGTTCAATACGTTCTATAAACATCTCTCATTTTACAGTGTTGAACTCTATCAAACTTTTTCCCCCATGACCAGTAGTTCTCACTACCTGCAATACCACCAGTGCACTTAACATCATGCACTTTGAAAGCGCAGTAAATTAAAGATCTTGAATCATGCACTATTCATAAGAGTCTCCATCCGGCCCCATTCACTGCTTGCCACCCTCTTCCCCCACTAATGGGATTGAGCATTCACAGGCCTCCGAAGCGCCGTGTCCCGTTCTGTCCTTTTGACTGAACATAGTGTTCTGGACCACTGCATTAAAAGCTGATACCCTGTGCAAAGCCAAATGCTCTCCATCAGCCCCCATCTCATGAGACCATTGTCTGCTAGAAGAACCACCAGATGGTGTGCACCATATCGGCCAAGGTATCAGTTTTACACCGGGGAAGCACCAGGGATATGCTCCAAAGCAATTATCATCGGAGTATAATTGTGAGATGCATTATATAGCGGTGTGCTTTTCTTGTTTTCCCTCTTCTGTCCGGGTTTGATGTGTGAGGGTTACTTCAAAGAAATGGTTCATTCTATATCGGGCTTTAGAGCACTGGAGAGGTAGAGAAGTGGAGGAAGGAACTAGGACTGGTGGAAAGGTAATTCACCATTACATAGGTCATGGCCCACATAATCTGATGCACTCTCGCTAATGACTGATAACACGAGGCAGGCAAGGTGTGTCAACCCTCATCAGTCTTTCTAATTAGAGATGTGAGCACACATCTTTCATAAGCTCTCCCTCCACAACACCATTATACATGCGCACACGTATGCGCACGCGGCCCATCGGTCCTGGTGTTGTTGCTGTGAATGACCCGAAAGGAAACGCCTTGACTTTGGAATGCACCCTCGGTGCAACCCGTCCATTTGTCATTCTTCAGATTATCTCTTTCATGCACTGTGGTGTTGTTAGTCCTCTTGTGAGATGAGTTACCAGAATGACTGATGGCCATCTATCTCAGCACCCTCAAGGCTTTTCTAGATACACACTTACACTCTTGTGGTGGAGGGTGCGGGGTGGAAAGTGGATTTATTTCGTTAATTGAGGGAGGGGGAAAAATAGGTAATTCAACTCTCTCTCTTTAAATCCACTCCCCT
The DNA here is from genome assembly GCF_024868665.1 of Triplophysa rosa. NCBI lineage: Eukaryota > Metazoa > Chordata > Actinopteri > Cypriniformes > Nemacheilidae > Triplophysa > Triplophysa rosa. Next base: position 8,125,226 of record NC_079894.1, read on the forward strand.
ATGGATGCAACAAGGGAGGTATAAAGTGTGCTACAAGGTTTTATTGCTGCTGAGAGTATATACAAAGGAGCTGCTTCGATTGGCTCAATTGAATCAGTTAGGTAGTTGGAAGATTATGTCTCTAATGGTTTGTATAATAATGCGGTAAATGAGTTTTGTAAGTATAGATACATTGTTAATGTAAAAGCTGTAGGGCACAGTGATTCACACAGCAGATAAGAACAGTTATGCTTTTAAAGGGTTTCATTGGACACACCTGGCCCAAAGTTAACTTTCGGTCTGTGTTTGGTTATAATATAACAATTTATTTTCTTTTTCTTTTACATTATATTCATATTTTATTGTATATTAATTGTATTAAATTTAATTAAAACTACTCACCAGTTATAGGTTTTTATGGAGGTCTACACCGGAAGTTAAAGGGGTTATATTGAATGGCTAAAACAAACATTATTGTGTATTTGGTGTAATACGGTGTGTTTACGTGATTTACGGTAAAAAAAACACATTTGTTTTCACATACCGTGCATTACTAGCTGGGTTTCCATCACTCTGGTATTATTGTCATTTTGAAGTTTCGCATCAGAAACGAGTGATGGAAAGGCCAAATTTCGAATTAAAAACCCTTAATTCGCAAAAAAGTTTTTACTCTCGCTTGAGGTGGTTTTTCATTTTTGCGAAAAAGGGTTCATGCGAATAATGGGAGATGGAAACGCATTTGCCGAATAAATTCCTCCAAAAAGTCACGTGACTGCACTATGAGGCTATGTAACCCAGGGTTGTGGACTCGAGTCTCATGACTTGGACTTGACTCGGACTCGAGTCACAAATTTGATGACTTGCGTCTCGACAAAAGCAGAGAAGACTTGCGACTTGACTTAGACTTGCACACCAATGACTCGTGACTTGACTTTGACTTGAACACTATGACTCGGCAAGTCTTTATATATTTTAACCCCCCCAAAGAAGCTAACAGAAATATGAAATAAAAGCTAACATAAAGTATGATTGTAGAATGTAGTGTTTAAATTTAGAAATTGTGTATACCACACGCATAAATGAAGTGGAGCCTAAATTACATTTAAAGATATGTTTGTATTTTTATAGATTGATTTACAATGTTTGTTTTTATTTTGGAGGGCAGGGAGAGCAAACTGGTGCAAGAGTTAGACAGACTGAAGGGCACATAGTTAGACAAAGGTAATAAGATAATGCAGAAAAGAGTGAACCATTTCTTACAACTAAAACACATTGCCCAGTCATTAGTACGCCAGAAAATATTTTCTTACTCTCTATAGTCTTACTCTATGTTCAAATATGTTTCATAGTTAATGCATTAGTTAACATGATAATTAATCTCAAAATAAAAATCCTGGCATCATTTATTCATCTTCATGTTGTTCAATAACATTTTTATTTATGTTGTATACTTAAATTTTATTGGAAAGTTAATAATTAATTTATAACAATAAATAATTTAATTTATACAATGTATCGTTTAATGAAAATTGCATTCTGTTTGTGATAAAAAAAATGTTAGTATTCCTACTGGAAACCTTGAATATACTATTCAAGACAAAAGAACAAGAATTTTATAACTTAATTAATACCTAAATTCCATTTTCTACAGTATATTATAAGATAAACTGAGTATACAGTAATATTACAGTTATAGAGGTCAGACCCAAAATTAGAATGGTTAGAATAGCTGGTGTGTCCCATACAGCTATTATCTATAAGATATATCTTCAGTCAGGTGTGTGAAGTAAATTTCTACTACAGTGCCCTTAAGCCTGGCTCAGATTACAGGATTCTCGGCCAGATTTTACCCCGATTTCCCCTCCCGAGAATCTTTGAAAAAATCAGGTCCAGAACCTCGATCGGGTCCGAGGTTCGGCCCAGATTATCACGTAATGTGAGGCGTTCACAGATCGAATCTTACACCTCCCGATCTGCTCCGAGAGAAATCGGGGCCGCCCCGATCATATCAAACATGTTTGATATTTAGGATTTTAAATCGGGGTGATGACGTTGGTACTTTCGCAACAGCCAATGAGAGGCACATCTGCAAGGTGACGGAGGTGACTGACAGACCTTTAAAAATGTCGACCGCGAAAGCTCCGCAGGGTCTTGGACAGCGGAGAGGAAGAACAACTTTGGCAACAACATGATTTCTATATAATGTATCCTCCAAAACTACCACAACCGCACAGATAAGGAAAAGAGCTGGGGAGAAGTCGCGTCGGTTTTAAATGTACCGGGTAAGTTAACTGCTAACGCGCAGCTTGTAGTTTCGTTCAACAGATTGTTATTTGGCTATAGGCATACATATAAAATGCGTTTATGTGTTGTTTAATGCTGTATCTTATAATCACATTGGCATTCATCTTTATTCTCGGCAGCGACAATTTTTTTCTTCTGTTATTTATTAACATTAAACTTAAGCGGCTCCCAAAGCACAGTCATAACTTCAGCCCTAGCAAAAAGCATTATAGACCCTCCAAAATACGCGTTTATCATTCAGAGAGCGACAAAGACGTTACACAACCGTTGCCAGGTGAGATCACGTGAAATTAACTTTGCGATGTCCCTTTGTTTACTTCTGTTTCCCGGTGAGATGACGTAAGAGGCGTCCTCTGGTATGATAATTTTAATATTATCCTGTAGGTCTTTTGATGTGCAATTATGAAATAAAAAAACTTCCAATCAAACTTTCTAAATTTTTATTTTTGCACTTGCTACCTTTAGTCTTATTTATAAACACAACTTTACCCCCCAACGTTTTCTTATCTGGACATTTCACATTCATAAATGCAAGTTTACAACGGGCAAACCTATTTTTGTAGTGCTTGAAAAAGAGATTCAAATGTAGATGTGATGTCAACATCTAAAAATAGTAAACCCATTAAAACGGTTACGATTAGCTCCTTTTACAAAACTGCATATCCTATGGATATGTAAAATATGTGTAGTATATATTTAGTTGTACACTGATGAGTCTGAGTTTGTTTAAGAATTTAAATAAAATAATCTGTCAAGATTCTTTTTATGTGTGTGCTGCAACCAGATTTTTAATCTTTCCAGATTTTAAAACTCCTGTAGTCTGAGCCAGGTTTAAGATTTTAAATAAGAGAATCTGTCAAGATTCTCCTTATGTGTGTGCTGCAACCAGAATTTAAAATCTGTAAGGATTCTAAAACTCCTGTAGTCTGAGCCAGGCTTTAGTGAAAATAGTCTGAACTTCATCTCATATAAAACATTGTGAAGCCTTTCTAACATAAATTAATATAAATCTACTATACTATTTAATACAGTGAAACTGATTTGGGGAAAGAGAACTAATGACTTGTTAAGGACTTGGACTCGACTTGGACTTGATTGTCTTGACTCAGGACTTGACTTGGACTTATCTGTCTGGACTCGGGACTTGACTCGTGACTTGCATGCAAAGACTTGAGACTTGCAAAAAATTACTTGGTCCCACCTAGTGCTGTAGTACGAGTCCGGACTCGAGACATTTTTTAATGGTCTCGGACTTGTCTTGGACTCGTTGGTATTTGAACTCGGACTTGTCTCGGACTTGGTCATTGGTCTCGAAAATGTTCTAGTCGGTCTCGTCCGAGTCCAGCGATATATGTTTTATTTTCTCCTTCAAAACAAAACATTGATAGAGCAATATTCTTGTGATCCGAAAACTAATGATCCGAAAACTGTTGCCGACTCTCGACTCTAGAACGAGAGCTGCGCATGCTCATAAGTTCTCTTTTCACACAGCAGTTCAGTTCAGTGGTGCTGTTGTTGTAACTAAATAACTCCGGTATATTGGTTCAAGTTCGCGGGACTGTCATGCACGCCAGAAAGTGAATAACTGAATTAATTTGTGGATAATATTAAGTGTTTACGGGAGACGCTAAACGGGAACGATTCAGCTGAACTGGTTCCACCAGTTCACTAAAAAGAAAGAACCGGTTCAAATGAACGATTCGTCCGCGGCGCGAACCAGCATCAATCATTCATCAGGCACGATGTCAGCGAGCAGCGGCATAATACAGATTGGTTTTACAAACCATAATAAATGTATCGACAGTGCGCTTAAAAGGAAACTTTTTGCAACAAAACTTTCCCCGAAACATGTGGGACAACATCCAATTTTGTAAGACACAAAGAGAGGTAAGTTAATGTCATGTTTCAGAGTTAGCATTGCATTTGAGTATTTTAGAATGTTTGGAAAGTATGGCTTAAAGATAAGATTGATCGTATTTTTATTGTCATTGTGATGAACATGTTATTTAAGGATGGGCACCGACGTGCTTATGAACGAGCCGTGGAGCCTCTGCTCTTTCAAGCGGCTCCTCTATCGAACACGCACGTGCACGGGCAGGCGCACACACGCACGCACACACACGCACAAAAGTGTTCATTGCTGCACAACCTTGCTGTTAGGAGGGCTGATAAAAAAGTTCCTTAAAAAAGTAATAAACAGTTACACTTCGGCTTTGTGACTTTAGTGCTATACCTATATAGTAAAAATAAAATGACCTTATTTTATCTGCTTTTTGATCATTACAAACAATAATGAAAATGATTATCTTAGAATAGAAGATATGCTGTCTCTTGCATCACATAAATTATCAATAGTTAAGTATGTGGTCTTGTAGTCATGATTTTTTTCTGTCTCTCTCTTGACTGTCTCAATTGGACTCGGTCTTGACTTGGACTCGAACCTCTTTGGACTCGGACTTGACTTGGACTCGAACCTCTTTGGACTCGGACTTGACTCGGTCTCGACTAGTCCTGGTCTTGGACTTGTCTTGGACTCGACAATGGTGGACTTGACTACAGCCCTAGTCCCACCTCTGCCGTAACCTGACTAACCAGAGTACTGATCTTGTTACACAGCATCAGAAATGTTGTTATGGTCATTCTTAAATGCCTGAGCAAAGTCGTCAAAGTATTTCTGTAATTGCCTCTTAGAACTGTCACGACTGTGTTTCCCAAACAGCAGGCATCCACAAAAGCACTGCATTTATTGTGTTTTGTAATCGTCTGCTTTCGCAAGTATTATTATATATAAAAATTATTATATTCAGTGGATTCTCTTACTTTTCTTACTGATATTTAGTGGCAGCTTATTAGGAAGTGACGGTTGACTAGTTGGATGGAAATGGTGCTTATTCGCAAATGTTTTATGCGATATTCCAATTTTGCGCTTAAGCTAAATTCGCAACTTTGGATGGAAACCTGGCCACTGTTGCTCCTCTGTGCCCCGCCTTTCTGAAACGCCTTGATTTTTAACAAAGATTATCTTTGTGAAAAGCGCTGTGTGCTCTGATTGGCCAGCTACCCAGTGCGTTGTGATTGGCCGAATACCTCAAGCATGTGGCGGAAATTTAGCGCCCCTTACCATATTCTGAACATCAGCCTTCAAAGCATATTGACAGCTGATAATGTCACCGGTACCGTGTGAGTTCAAGCCCGAATATGATCCAGAAAATGCATTTGACCAAGCGGATTAATCAACTTTGCCAGCAGAGCGTAACAGATCGGTAAGTTTTTATTTTCAAAACCTATTAGGTTTAACAATTAGCTAGCTAAAGCTAACTTCTTGAGCTGCCTTTAACGCTGTGTCTCGACGCAATGCAACAAAGTCAATAAAACACTCAGATTTTGGAGTTGTGCTGTTTTGGAACAGTGTTGTAAATAAAACTTAACCACCGATTTCTTAATGTGTCCTCGTTTGGAAAACCCAACTAAGTAGTTTCTCATTTGTAATGCAACACACAGCGTCTCCACGACATGGCGGCAACAACACTACAGCGGGAATAGACACACCTTCTTTCTTTGAGAATACATTTTGGGCGGTGTTCTTCAACGCTTCTCACGAACTGATGTAGAAATGTGGGGGCGTGTTTAAACGAGGCGTTTTAGGCAGGTTTGGATGAGCCTCCGCTTTTAAATAAAACATCTCTTTTGGTTTGAGACTTTAATTTTTGCAATTTTACATGTCTAATATATGCATGAACAACTTGTAACACCAAAGATGCAGGAAAACACAAAATCGCGTCATATGACTCCTTTAAGTTTGGGTGTATGACATCAGTGAAAAATATCTTTTTTTATCATTTCCCTGTTTTGTTATTTAATATCTAAGCATTACCAAAACTATTCATAATAACCTGAAGTAAAATTCCATTAGATATTAAGGTTTTTAGAGAATTGATCTTGAATTTTAAAAAAATGCTCGGTCATAAAGGGACAAACCCAGCTGTTGGGTTATATTCAGGGCTGGATTGGCCATCGGGCATACCGGGCATTTTCCCGGTGGGCCGATGTACTTTTTGGGCCGAAACGGACGCATGGGCCAGAGAGATGGACGGACAGCCCTGGTTATATTAACCCACTAAACATTTATATTTGACCCAACAATGAGTTGAAACAACTCAGCATTTTGGGTTGAAACAACCCAGCATATAACCCAATGGTTGTGTGTTTCTGACCCAACGCTGGGTTCAAAATAACTCGGATTAGAAATAAAATAGATTTTGTTCTGTTTCCTTTTGCATTGAATTTTTTTTCTAACTTCATCTAGTAAAATTTATGTTTAAAACACGAAAATAATTTGAAAATAGGTTAAAAAAATCTGTGTAATTATCATTAACATGCATTCCCTTATTTGACCACATTTAACACATTTATTTTGTCTTTATTCATTTTATTTTATTAAAATGATTAATATTATTATTTAATATTTATTAATAAATTTATTATTGTTTTTAATGTTTAGTTATTCCTAAAAAAACTAAATAAAAAAAAGAAAAGATTTGTGAAAGTTATCATGTATATGCACTAGCAAACCATCCTGACCAGCTCAACTTGTTAAATCTACAAAACAACATAACAAAAAATGTTTTGGGGTCCTGTAAGCCTTTAACTGTGCTGGAGATACATTGCTGGTCTCCACATGGACAATGTCTTTCTGTATGATCAAGGCCATAAGCAGCCTTGAGAATGATTAGGATACAAGCTAAGCACGGCACAGCTGTTTTATCGCACACTGTTCGTGACCTATTCTCTGCCTCTCCCCCATAGGCCTATTCTAGCGTAAGGGTAAACCAAGTGCCAGACTGACAAATGGAGATCTGTTCCAACAATAAACAGAAGGATGTGTGGACAGAAAAGCAAACGTCCAAGCAGAAGAGAGCGAGAAGAGGCTCATTTAGAGGTAGTGCAGTCATTTCACGCTTTTCAAGACATTTTAACAGATCTGTTTACGAGGCGAATGGGCTCACCGAGTTTCCAATCACGGACAATTATAAAACCACTCAGATAGAGAGTCAGAATAAAAGAAATCTAAATACCTATGGAAAGGCCCTACGTTTCATCCCTGCTAATTTCTCTCTGGACTTTAACGCATTTCACAGTTGTTTATTAGTACGCCAGCCATGTGGAATGCAGAGTAATGGTACTGCTGAGGGAACACATTGCAGGGACCATTAGCTAACTGGAGCAGCTCAGACACTGGTTTAGAGTATGCTGTCCAAAGCGTGCACACACCAGCACTTACTCGTGGCACTCAATAAAAAGTAAAAAAAAGGAGAATCAGATGTCCAGATATTTGACAGTGATGTCACACAGGCTCCTAAAACTTGTCCAACACACCCTGGAGGCGACGGGTAACAAAGTGCTTTGGAAAACATATTCTGAAAAAGTTGAGAAAGCAGATAATAATCAATAATGATAATCAATAGAGGAATAGTTTGGTATAAAACGACCTCTTTCTTTGCTGCACAGTGACTCACAGCCCAGTTCAAGCCCCTGAGCTAGAGCGCATATACACACGTTCACTGCTCCAGTTTCTAATGATGATGAGAGGGGACGAGCCCTGCATTCAGAATGGGGTCAGATTGATAGCGTTGGATTCGAGAAGTGACACTTCCTGAGCTTTTGATTTCAAAGCGTTCAGCCCTCTGCTCAGCATCCATCCTGAAGATGAGAGCGGTGATGTCACCAATCAATGGCAACAATAATTTGGCACAGAGCATCGCAACAGGTGCCATGACAACCAGCTGTGATAATGGAGGAAGAGAAATAGAACTGTTGCCAACTAGACAAGAGCCCTATGAATTTAAGTTCCTGCCAATGACACCAGCCAGCCTTCAAATCAGAGGGACAGAACGGCACCATGTGATAGAGCTCTTTGTTTTTGGAGTATGTTCAAGTACTCCTTTCAAACAAGCACGTCACTTTGGCATTTCCCCAACATACTTTATGCCCACCTTCAAACTGCCGCGCATAAAGGAAGATGGGCACTTGCGTTCTGCAAATGGCTTTAGAAAGGCTCACTTTCATGTTAAACAAAATGATGAAGAGGAGAAGTGAATTTCATGTCGTTGACTCTGAACAATGCTCAGGGACTAAGAGCTCTGAAGGCTCTAAAGGCTATCTCGACATGCGTGCACCGAAACACATGGATGATTCACATGCACCGTAACAAGAGGCTAGAAAGCACAAGGACTAAATGACAGTTTTGAATTTCAAGTAGTTCCACACTTACTCCTGAAATAGGGGTAAATATAAATGTATTAATACACCAGAACATTTCTAAAAGTGGATACTAGTTCCACAGCGTAGATGAAACAAGAGATGTCCTATGAGGAGAAATAGAGTATCGGTCACGTCGCTTCGTACATGCTTTCATCTATCTATCTATCTATCTATCTATCTATCTATCTATCTATCTATCTATCTATCTATCTATCTATCTATCTATCTATCTATCTATCTATCTATCTATCTATCTGTCTATCTATTTACATTGAACTGTTTTTGCCCCCATTTTTCATGAGCTGAACTCAAAGATCTAAGACTTTTTCTGTGTACACAAAAGGCCTATTTCTTTCAAATATTGCACATTTTAAAGTGGCCTTTTATTGTGGCCAGCCTAAGGCACACCTGTGCAATAATCATGCTGTGTAATCAGCATCTTGATATGCCACACCTGTGAGGTGGATGGATTATCTGGCAAAGGAGAAATGCTCACTTACACAGATTTAGACAGATTTGTGAACAATATTTGAGAGGAATAGGCCTTTTGTGTACATAGAAAAAGTCTTCTTTGAGTTCAGCTCATGAAAAATGAGGGCGTTTATAATTTTGTTAAATTTTCAATTTTACATGTCTAATATATGCATGAACAACTTGTAACAGACCAAAGATACAGGAGTATTGGGTATGACAAGTTTGGGGGTATGACATCAGTGAAAAATATCTTTTTTTATCATTTCCCTGTTTTGTTATTTAATATCTAAGCATTACCAAAACTATTCATAATAACCTGAAGTAAAATTCCATTAGATATTAAGGTTTTTAGAGAATTGATCTTGAATTAAAAAAAAATGCTGGGTCATAAAGGGACAAACCCAGCTGTAATGGGTTGAAACAACTCAGCATTTTGGGTTGAAACAACCCAGCATATCACCCAATGGTTGTGCGTTTCCTTTTGCATTGAATTTTTTTTTCTAACTTCATCTAGTGAAATTTATGTTTAAAACACGAAGAAATAATTTGAAAATAGGTTAAGAAAATCTTTTTTTTCATTTTTATTAAAATGATTAATATTATTATTTAATAATTTACTAATAAATTCTAATATTTGTTTTTAATGTTGAGTTATTCCTAAAAAAAACTAAATAAAAAAAGAAAAGATTTGTGAAAGTTATCATGTATCTTAGCAAACCATCCTGACCAGCTCAACTTGTTAAATCTACAAAACAACATAACAAAAATGTTTTGGGGTCCTTTAAGCCTTTAACTGTGCTGGAGATATATTGCTCGTCTCTACATGGACAATGTCTTTCTGTATGATCAAAGCAATATTTGAGAGGAATAGGCCTTTTGTCTACATAGAAAAAGTCTTGTAAAGAAATTTTGTCTATCTATCTATCTATCTATCTATCTATCTATCTATCTATCTATCTATCTATCTATCTATCTATCTATCTATCTATCTATCTATCTATCTATCTATCTATCTATCTATCTATCTATCTGTTTGTTGGCTTGGCTGTTGCAAAAATCTCACTGGATTATTATTAGTAATGGCAAAAGAAGTGTTTGGAAATGTAAACTGATATTTCTTTCTGACACACTAAAACATATAAATAACTAGCTTAAAACCATTTTTTGGGATGAAAATATTAACAAGCCTAAGACTTTTGTACAGTACTCTATGTATATGTATGTACAACAAAAAACAGACATAACATGTGGTTATTGGCTATAAAGCTTATTGTTTTTTTCTGAGCTTATTGACAGCTATTTGTTGTGTTGTTAAAACCTTGTCTTTTATATTAATGTTTAGAATTATTGTGGTTTGTGTGTTTTGGGGTTATTGAGCTACATAATACCATTATTTTGCAAGATGTTGAATCATATAAAACCACACATAAGCAGCGAATTAAAAACACATTTGAATTTTTTGTACTAACTGACCTTCTGCAGAACAAAAAAATCTAAATAAACACATAGCCTTTATAGTGAACAACAGATCCCAACTGGATAAACAAAGTAAAGACATTTTAAGATATTTTAATGTATCACGTTGCCTCAATGTTTTTTTTTATTTCCTCAATAATTCACTTTTAGTGTTTACATGTTCACTTTCTTGTGCATGTTCTCACTGGCCTTGACCACATTGCAACACTTACTCCTCTCTTCCCTTTATTTCCACAGCCTATCTTGTCTCTTCACTTGCGTACACTCTCTCTCATTCTTCCTCTCCTTTTACAGCCCACTCCCCCACCCGAAGCAGTTCTTCTCCGCTGCCTTCGATCCATCGCTCCATGCCTTTACCCCACACTCTCCTGCTGTTGCTCCAGATATTAAAACAAATCAGCCATGAAATAAGCTCCTTCCTCTGTCCTTAGCGGCGCTGTCGGAGCTCATTCCTGTCTACATCAGACACTTTCACCCGCCCACCGTCTCTCTGCAAAGCTGCCTCTTCCACCCTTAACTTTCCCAACAGACTGTCCAACACTGCTGGGGCTTCACCCCTTTGGCTTAATCTGATCTCTTCCCCTCCTTTCGGAAAAGCATTGGCTTTATGGTGCACGTAATATATTGCTTTGTTCCAAAACCTTACTGAGGCAGTGAAGACTGATCACAGTTTTTCAAAATGTAGGAATCCTTATTACGCTGCCTCCTAAGATGCCTCATTCTGGGAGCATTGCATGTATCGCTCATGAAAAGTGCAATCAATTCCATGATGCGCTGATGAAAAAATAAATCAAAGATGGTGGAAATTTGGATTATACCATCTTGTTTTTCATTTAAAATTGCTAAATTTTAATAAAAATGTGCAGCTCACTGGATTTTAGATTAAATAGATATTAAGGAAACATCCATTTTATGTGATTTAAATGATGACGGCATAATATCGACACAAACTCTATAAATCAATCAGCTGTAAATCTTTCAAAGAATTTGAACATCTACTGTATGCCTCAAGCATTGCGTAAAACCAGTTACAGCATTTGCTTCCACAATAATGGATGACACAAAATGGAGGCAAGCGCAAGGAAGCAGGTGTGCAGTCTGTTTCGGTGGAGGTAGGGCGTACACTGGTACATCATGGTGTTAATGATTAGTGATGCCAGTGGCTGGTAAAATGTCATATTTCTGCATGCGTCCTTGTGATTTGTTACAGCCCCGTGTCCCTCTGGGGGATGTTGCCAACACCAGATTTCCATTAAACAAATCCTCTACAGGGAGCTTACAGCGCAGCCAGTCCTGAGATGTCTGCTCCAATTCTTTTGGATGGAGGTAACAAGAGCGGCCTGGGGGCGACTCCCCACTCTCCTCTCAGCAAAATAGAATCAACCAATCAGAGAGCAGCAACACAAGCACTATTTGACAGTGTATGCAAACAGAAACAATATTCGTCAAATCTGTGCGGCCACTTTGCAAAATGGCATGGTTTGGTTAGCTTTATTTAGCTAACAAATTATTTCAGTATCTCCGGTCTTTATGTTATGTAAATCTGCAAAACTTTTTTTTTCAGGTAACGCATAAATACATGATTCTTCATCACATCCACCAAAACCGTAAGCATCTTTAACAATATTTGCTCCTCTTGCTGCCAGGCGTATATTAATCCCCACCCAAACACCCAGCGAGCACCTTCCAGCATCCCACTCTGCTCTCATTGTCTCAAGCTGTTCTTATTTAATTATATGGGTCTCGGAACCGTAAGTTCATTTGAGTTTAATGGGAGTGCCTGAGGCTGGATTTAGCACAGAAAAGGCTCCTGTCCCCACTGTATAACCTCTGTCTTCCACATAGGCCTGGCTGTATGGGGAATGCAAGGCATGAGAGGGGAACAAAGCCTTCCACTGTCCCCCATAGAGAGGTGGGGCACTGCAGGCCCTCAAATCAGCCCCTGGCCCCCAGCTCCTCCACAGAATCCAGAATATTAGCAGTCGTGCGACGGGTGGATGGGGAAGTAACGTGCTGTTTAAGTGGCTCATGAACAATCGAAGAAGACATAGCTCACGTTTGTGACAGTGGAGCAGGAATGAGCAGCATCCGGGGGATCTGGTTCTCTGCACGTTTTGACACCATTCTTCCAACACACTGCCATTCACGTCGCATTCCCAGCGTCTACCTTGGGCTCGCTCACACCGATTGTTCCCACTCGCCAACATGCCTTGAATTCTCCCTCGCCTGTACAGAACAAAGAGAATGTGACTTGTATAATATCTGTATTCATCACTGGATTCCAGCGCCCCGTTGCGTTGTGTGATTCAAACCTGTTGTTGTCTGGCTGTGCAAAGAGTCATCTTACGTTCACCGCAAGACCTGAAATACTCTGGGTGGAGAGTAAAAATGATCCAGCTGTGAAGACTAAATGTTTCAGCTCCTAAAAGAGATTTTAACTGATAGAAAGAATAGCTTTTTATGTTAAAACCTCTTTTGTGTTTTGACATATTTTTACTGACAGGAAGTTTGCGTGAGACATAATAAAGGGCATACTTTTCATAAAATAACAAATAGGCCATCACGGCCATAAACTAGTTGGTCGCAGGATCAGGCTGGGTAGTAACTGATTACTTGTAATCTGGATTACGTAATCAGATTCCAAAAACCAAGTACTTGTAATTTAATTACGTTACATTTTAAAATACTCGTAATACAATTACTATTTTATTGATACAGATTACATTACATAGATTACATTACATGTTATTGTTTTATTTTCTGGTAAACCCCACTTTAACTGCTAAAACAACCATCCAACCCATGAAAGCGAGTCTAACATGTTTTTGTTTACAAGCATTTATGTTCGCTATGTATTGTTCAAGAACAGTGTTAATCTTCACAATCTAGCATTTGCGCGATCGCAACATTCATTGCGAAACTGCATTGTCATAAATCCAAATAGATTGGTGCTGCTGAATTGTCCATGAATTGTCCAATTTTGTTCACAAAGGTAATATATGTGATTATATATTCTCCGTTGTTTAAATTGGATTTTGTATAAAATAATATTTCACAACTTCATTTTGTTGTTTTGCGACTGTGTGTGCCTGTCATTTGTAATCCAGTCTTTCTGTTGTGAACATTTACATTTGCTATTAGCAAACCGTTATTAATGTGGCTATAATATATGCAGGTATTTATGAATCTAAATTAAAAGTTTATGGTTTAGATTAAAAGATGATTGTCAGATTGCCGTCTGAATACTTTTGGTTTTGCCCATCACTGCATGAATATTACACCCATTTACATTGATTTGGTATCTACACTTAATATCTATACTGTAAGGCCTTTTTTATACTTTACTTCACTTCACTTTAATTTAAACAAGAAAAGTGTTGTGGATCCCTAGATACACCAGGTAAAGATAAAACAGACACTTGTAAACAAATGTAATCAAAAAAGTAGTCATATTACGTTACAAGAAATGTGTAATCTAAGGGATTATGTTACTGACTACAAATTTTGCCATGTAGTTTGTAATCAGTAACTGATTACAATTCCCAAGTAATCTTCCCAGCTCTGCGTAGGATATACTGTATATTATAAGAACACACAATCATGCAAATAAATTATCTTGAAATTGAAATATATATAGGTTGTCGTCCCTGTAGCTCAGTGCTTAAAGCATGGTGGTCAGGTCATGGGTTCGATCCCAGGGATTGCACATGGAAACAAATGTTTAGTATAATTCAATTTAAGTCGCTTTGGATAAATGCATCTGCCAAATGTGTAAAATGTAAATAGCGGGTGTCATTCTAAAAGCTTGTGTAATGCAACATGAGTCATCTTTAGTCTATTTTCTCAGAAGGCAAAATGCATACATCTACTAAAGTAAATTGACCTTAAATGGGCAATAATACTCATTAAACACAATATTTAAAAGCCATCATTTTTATCATCACATGGCATACTTATAAAACTTAAAATGTTTAGACTTAGACTTTTGTTTTTATTCATTAACAACAATTACAGAACATGAACAATCGTTTAACTTTAATTTGAATCAATTAAACAACAAACGTCAAACAAACCCATTATGAATAATGTCACATTTATCTCACTCCAGATGATGTCTGCTGTTTCTATCATTGCTCCCTCTGTTTAAATGGAGGTTGTGAGTGAATGCTCTCTAATGGATTGCTTGTGACGGATGTTCAGAAATAGAAATAAATTATTTTTCTTTCTATTCAACTATTTTCTACCAATTTTTTGTAAGAAAAGTGTATGAAATTTAGCGACATCTAGCAGTGAGGTTGCTAATTGCAACCAACGGCTCACTCCACTGTTCACCCCTCCCTTTTCGAAGCACTGACACAGGACTAAGATATCGTCATGAATGAGATAATGTATTTACAAAACACGGTCTGTAGTTTGTCCGTTTAGGGCTACTATAGAAACAACATGGTGAATTCCATGTAAGGGGACCTGCAGTGTATGTATATAGAAATAGCTAAATTCTAAAATAATATAAAACATCATGCTTCATTATGTAAGGTCTTTATACACCTCTGAAGACATAGTTATATATTACATTGCATATTAATATATTATATATTAAACTATGAATTAATTGTTGTAGTTAATAATAATAATAATTGAAAACACTCAGAATCAATATTTGTATGTATCCTTTAAACACAATCACTGTTAAACTGTATATACATGATCAATCAGATTATTGCCATTATTTGTCATCTGTTAGGGGTACCAGCATATGGGCAATTTTAGACTTTAGATCCTTTTTTTGGAAAACATTTCACAAACACAAAAGCTAATTCCCCTCATTCTGACCAAGAGAAGGGGCCTCCAGTTGCAAAGTGGTCCTTTGTGACATAAATAAATGCACACAATGCATACAATTAATGGAGGTTTAACTGTGAGCAAGGACAATTTTTTGTCTTTTTCCTCTAACCAGACACAAGAGAACTTTTTAGCAATAACCCCATTACCATGGTTATTATGAATATTTCCAGGTTATTTATGCCCAGCCTGCCAGTCAAATATAAGACTCACCCATTTATTATCTTAGCCAGGTTATTTTCCCTGACTGCAATGTGATTTAACCGCATGATTGTAATCACCATTTCTGAGCTTGTAGATCACGGAAATGGGTGATCTTTCGAGGTGACACTCTATCATCAAACAGACAGAGCCACAATACCCTTTCCTTTCATAATGTCATTGCCACCTTTATGAAAAATGTGTGCGCTCGAATGTGTGAATGGCCTAAAGAGCTTTACAATTTCTGACGTTCAGTTGCTGTGGAAAAGCTCATTTTGTCTGATTCGTAGTTTAATCTCAAAGCGACAGATATTTCTTGCCATTATGTCGGAGGTACGCCTGTCAGTTATATTTCAGGTACACTTGGTGTGCAGCACCTGTTCTCAAAGGAGTTTTTGATGTGACATCTTTGCCTAGCCTTTCAAAATTTTGATTGTCTGAACCGGCATAGTTGGGATCGTGTTGCTAGGCTGCTGTCTGCAGAGCCCGCCCTCCACTCATTACACAGCAATCTTCATTTTTTGTGGGCTGCGAGCCCGTCTGTTGTTTTGTCTGCAGCGAAGCATCTTCGAGCAGATTTCCCCAGGATTCCCCAGCGCAATATGCGCTGGCAAATTGATTTTTACGATGTTTACCTTTCCCCATCTTAATAATCAATCCGTAAATTAGCCATTGTCTGACTTGAAGTCCCTCAGAGGTGTTCTGGAAATGAGCTGGTTAATTACCTTATCATACCTCTGGCGATGAGCCACGAATTAGGAAAAGGAGAGCTTTACATAGTTTCAAAGCATCTTAATAACTTATTCTACTTCCCAGTGAGCTTTTGGATCATAAATGTTAGTCAAAGTTATGTTCTTTTAAACGTTTTTATTTTTTTACTCTCTATGTCTGTAAAATGTGCAGAGTTTACTTTAAAAAGGCCATTTGTAGGTTGATTCTGTTACTGATGCATATTTTGAAAGTGTACATTTTTTTGCTCTGTACCTTTTAGCATTCCAACATCTAATAAAGGCACTTTAGAGGGCGGGACTATATGTTTGTCCAACAAATGCAAGACAGGGGGAATGTTTACAATAGAGGGTATGCACATGATGTCACCGCACACATAGCGTCACGTGAGGTCAAGCGAGTGGCTGAAAGACTGAATGCAGCAGTGTTTACCGTTATCTGTACTCTATTTAGAAAGGGAAAAAGTTGTTGTGCGATTGATTGTACAAACAGATTGAACACGAAATCTGAGATTTCTTTTTAAAGACTGCCGATCAGATAGAAAAAATGTGAACGAATCGCTGCAATTTGCTAAAAAACAAATGGATACTAAAACGTGGATGTTTGCAAGCCATTTCATATCAGACTCAGCTCAGGTAAGTTGTTTTTGTTGGTCCATACCATAATACCGTTACCTACTTACTTTCTACACCTTATATGTTGCTTAAATGTAAATGTACTTCTTTCAACATTCTAAGCAGATGTATGTCATTCAAACTTAAAGATTAACGTATTGTCAACACCGTAAACATTTAGATGATGTAAATCATGTAAGATTCGGTTTGTTAAACCCCACATGTTTTGCTCGAGTAGAAAATGTTTACTTAAGGCTTGCTTTGTGTATTTCCCCCGGGGTTGAAATCAGGTACAAAATAAATATCAGGAAACGCAATTCCGCGCAATATTTCAGTGTACAAGGATACCTGGTTCATATCACCGTCGAGTCCAACTGCTTTTAATTTCAGCAAATAATTGCGTTTAAATCCCGGTTTCTTTGTTTCTCCTATTGAAAGTGTTTTGCCACTCAAGGGGTGTGTTCCAGCATCTTCACGTGGTGTTAACGTGGAAAAGTGACGTCAATGCATACCCTCTATACCTGTGGTTCTTAAACTGGGGGTAGAGTACTTGGGAATTGTAATCAGTTACTGATTACAAACTACATGGCAAAATTTGTAGTCAGTAACGTAATCCCTTAGATTACACATTTTTTGTAACGTTTTTGATTACATTTAGATTACATTTGTTTACAAGTGTCTGTTTTATCTTTACCTGGTGTATCTATGTATCCACAACACTTTTCTTGTTTAAATTAAATTAAATTATTAAAAAAGTACATACTAGAGAAATAAGGCTAGTTACAGTAAAAATACATAAAAATAATTGTCTATATTGTATATTGTGTTTTTGCTGTTTTGTACATTGCCTATTTCTATATTATTGTATATTATTATTATTTTTATTTTCATCTGTGTCCTGTCCTGTTGCTGTCTTTCTGTTGCACTGTGGAGCTTCTGTCACTATAGCAAATTCATCGTATGTGGAAACATACTTGGCCAATAAAGCTCATTCTATTCTATTCTATTCTAAATAGTTAAAGAATAGAAAAAAGGCCTTACAGTGTAGATATTAAGTGTAGATACCAAATCAATGTAAATGGCTGTAATATTCATGCAGTGATGGGCAAAACCAAAAGTATTCAGACGGCAATCTGACAATCATCTTTTAATCTAAACCATAAACTTTTAAAGGGGTCATATGGCATGAATACATGTTTTTTTGTGTCTTTGGTATGTTGTAAATTGCCCATGCACTTTTAATCTAAACCATGTAAATTGCAAAAATTAAAGTGTCGGAACAAAAGATGCATTCTATCTTAAAGAGAATGCTCACCCAGACCTGCCTGAAACGTCTCATGTAACCACACCATCAAAAATCTACATCAGTTCATGGTATGATTTTACTAAGACCGCCCAAATGTATACGCAAGTAAGGTGGGCGTACCTGTCAGTACAATTGCTTTGGAACCCGAAGTTCCAAATATGGTAAGAGGCGTTACATTTCCGTCACACGCTTGCAGTATTCAACCAATCACTACGCACTGGTTAACTGGCCAATCATAGCACACCTTTCTTTTCAGAGCGATGAGCTTTGTAAAAAAAATCTGCGCGTTTCAGAGAGGCGGGGCAAAGAGGAGATACAAACATGCATGGTATGTGGAAAATACCGCGTTTTTGAACTTTAAATCGTGTTTACACATTGCATTACATCTAAAACAAACGATAATGTTCATTTCAGCTGTGTCATATCACCCCTTTTATTTAGATTAATAAATACCTGCATATTTTATAGCCACATTAATAACTGTTTGCTAATAGCAAATGTAAATGTTCACAACAGAAAGACTGGATTACAAATGAAAGGTACACACAGTCGCAAAAACAACAAAATTAAATTGTGAAAGATTAAAATTATCACGCGCCTGTGCTTGTGATTATTTTATACAACATCCAATTTAGGCAATGGAGAATATACTGTATAATCACATGTATTACCTTTGTGAAGAAAAATTGGACAATTCAGCAGCATCAATCTATTTGGATTTATGACTAATGCAGTTTCGCAATGAATGTTGTGATTTACACTTATCGTGCAAATCCTAGCATTATTGTTGCTAGATTGTGAAGATTAACACTGTTCTTGAACAATGCATAGCGAACATAAATGCTTGTAAAGAAAACCATGTTAGACTCGCTATCATGGGTTGGTTGGTTGTTTTAACAGTTAAAGTGGTAGGTTTACCAAAAAAATAAAAAAGTAATGTAATGTAATCTGTATCAATAAAATAGTCATTGTACTCTGATTACAAGTATTTTAAAATGCAACATAATTAAAATTACAAGTACTTGATTATGTAATCCAGATTACAAGTAATCAGTTACTACCCAGCTCGGTACATCATACATTTTATGCAATCAAACATCAGAAAAATAAGACCACCAACCAAAACAATTGATGTTCCAGCATTGTATAACTGAATATGTTTTATATTCAATTACAATTCTAAGTTTAAGATTATAAGTCTTTATTTGCGGCGCCGCAAAGCAATGCACCCTAGGGGGCCTTACCACGAAAAAGTTTGAGAACCACTGCTCTATACAATCATTTTTGACACAACAAAAAAATTACACACAAACAAAACATGAGGTTGGTGTTAATACTTGATTTACAAACGAAATATAGAAACCAGTCGGTCCTATAAAGGTTAATATAGGGCTAGACATTCATTTTTGTTCACAACCCATTTTAGCTGGCAACCTAATTCTGTCATTGATAATTACAATAGAAGTGACAGCAGACAAAGTGTTGTAAAACTTTGTCTGCTGTGTGTTCCAAAGTGGTGTGGAAAGATAAACCATTGATAGGTGAAGAGTGGTTTGTTACCACCAAGAGAGGGATTATCGCTGTGCTTTACATATGAGAGTGCACAGATTCTCAAATATGAGCCTCCGCTGGTCTCTCCACATGCTTGTAAGGTAGAAGAGTTTCTACTGAACACGTCTGCATTCCTTGCGAACTTCGGCTTCCTCACAGCTCTTCCCTTGCTGCTTAGCCATGTAAGCATATCTCTATGCTGTGGTATCTCCTCTTTCTGTTACTGAGACAGCATTTGACTCACTTAACAGTTGTGGAGTGTTATACAGAACCAAGCTGTGTTCAGCTCAGTGTAGGGGCCTGCAGGTGGGGGATCAGATGGAGAGAAGCCCTAGGCATCTTGTGGCCTGACTACATCCACTGGCCTGGAAAAGTCACACGTGCCCAGAAAAAATGACGCCAGATTACCAGCAGCTTCAGTGGTGTAGTGAGAAAAACACGTGACTAGTAGTTTTGTCCGCATTTTGCTGAACTCACGCTTCTTCATTTACACATCACATATCAGACCATACAGGCATTTATTTCATCAAAATGAAAAAAAGGCTAACCGGTGTTTTAATAATAAAGTGTATGGTAAGGTTAGGGGTAGGGAGGTCTTTGTTGTCCTGATTAGCTGGCATCCATTTCAGCATTTTAATTAATTTGATCATTTGCAGTCTATTATTATTGTTTATACCAGGTTGAATGTTTCAATCTGATTGGTTGACAAACGTTCTTTGGGTATGCATTAACTTTCAGTTAAACGCACACCTATGAAGGTGTTCCAGGACTGCTGACCGCATTACAGTTCCATATCACTTCGCCATGTTTAAACAACAGAACAGGTTATAGCAGTTCTCAACCCTGGCCCGCGAGATCCATTTTCATGCCGAGTTTGATAAAACACTCCTGTACAAGCTAATCAGCGGCTTCAGTAACAGACGCGTTCAATTTAATACGGGGCTGCGCAAATTGCTTGGCGTATCGCATTAAAGTACCGCGAGAGGTATTCAGACGCATATGGAGCAGTCGGCACTTGAATCGCTCTCGCGGAACTTTAATGACATACTGTACACCGAAAGATTAGCGCAGCAGCATCGCATTAAGTTGAATGCATCTGTTCCTAAAGACGCTGATTCGCTTGTTCAGGTGTGTTTCATCAGAGCTGGGGCTAAAAAAATGGATCTCGCGGGGCCAGAGTTGAGAACCACTGGGTTATAGTGTAGCCTACAGGACACCACCTCACACAGCACCCTGCTCTTGATCTGACGTTTATAATGTCAAACTTTACTGTTAATGGAAACGTGTGCAGTTTCGTTTCAATAAACAAAGCATTTCAAAAACAAGAAATACATATACTGAAATCGAATAAATAAAATAACTAAATTGAAAAACAAAATGCATTAATAAACACTGATAGCCTAGTTCGTTTTCCTCTTCAAGCTGCTTATAACTGATAACATACAGTATATATTTTGATAGACCTACTCTTTCAAAAGTTTGCGTGATTTTTTTTACTGCTGAAGATAGAAACAATATACGAGAAACAAATAATTTATTATCACTGGCTTTTCTGTCACATTACCGCAAACACGCAGGTGTGCGCGCGCGACCTCTCACACGCACACCACGTGGCTCAAGCTTCCGAGTCCGTTCGCTCTAACGGAAATGAGATGCGCAAGAAAGTAGTCCTTACCATCAACAGCATTTTAAAGACGACATTACAAACATTGAAATTAAACATTTGAACAATGTCCTGTGGTGTGGTAACCATGGTATAAGCGGAATATTTGACTCCGGTCCGTTCAATTATTCGAAAGTTAATGCACACCCCGAGGTGGTAATGCGGCCACGACGCGAAGCGCAACAATACTTTGTTTACCTTGCAGTGTCGAAACGGAATGGAGTTTAATTTATACCGACTCTGAATGAGCCAGGTGGAATGGATTTGATGAAGCAGACGCGTGGAAGTGAAGGCTAAAACGCGAAATGGATTTTAATTTATCAAGCATTCCTCAAGTGGAACGGATTTGACTGACCGCTGAGTCTGCGCTAAATGAGAGTCGCTAAAAGTGGGTGGGTCGAATGTCATTGGTCTTAAAAAGTGAGTATGTCCTGTTTATAAATGTTTATTAACAGCTGCTCTCATGCCAAATTCATTCATGTTTTGATGATCTTTTTATTATGGTGTGAGAAATCGGTGTAATAAAAATGGGAGCACTACAGAGAAAGCAAACAAAGATCTCTCATCGAATCATGTCATCCAGTCAGTGTTTCAACTGTAGGAAGCAGCAGTTAGTTTGCCAGAAAAATAAACTCTGGAGAATATAGGCCTATGTGACCATGTCTGTAAAAACCCAGCTAAAGTCACTTGTAATTCACTATTTTCAACATAAAATCATCCTACATAATGTAAAGAACATTCTGTTAAAATATAATATTGATATATTTAATATTGACTGAGTAAGGCCATGTCACAGATTAAAATCATAGCAATGCTTGAAATCAAACTTGTTAACCTGATTTTTCCTGACAGGGTCACATACTGCTAAAAACAACATTTTACACTTTTTATTTATTATTTTAAAGCATGTTTAGATAAATACTTAAGTTCTGTCATGTATGAAAATATAGAAACCGTGGCATATTTGTTTGAAAATTGTTTGCTAGCACCTTTGCTAGCACCTGGTCTTTTTTTGTTGTTCCTTGCCACAGCTGCTTTAGTTTGCTTACTGAGTGATATCTTTGCATAATATTTTTGCATATTTGTTTTCATTTTTACAAATATTTTTGCATGATTTTCCTGTACTAAAATGTTTTATTTTCTGCAACTATGCACAGTGGGTAATGCTACAGAAATAAAACGATGTAGTAAAATAGTCATAGTCGACACCTGAGGGGGCTGGTTCTGAGGTTCACAGTGCAGTTTGCTCAGCAGAGCACTGGCTGAACGCTCTCTCTGGCACATAAACCAGCATCATTTTGATGGAAAAGAAATAACAGATTAGCTAATGCTGGCCTAACTAGTACACTTGGGCCCGTTTTTTTATAGACAAGGCTTAGCCTAAACCAGGACTATGCCTTAGTTAATTTAGGCTATTTAAGTCGCTTTTATTGAAATGCCTTAGAAAAACAATGGGACTGGCATATTTTAAGATATGTCCCAGCAAGTTATTTTCAGTTAAGACAGCTCAAAATTCATTTTAGTCTGGGACTAGTCTTAAGCCTTGTCTGTGAAACTTGAGGTCTTGAGCACTACAGCCACACAGAAAAAAGTCTGTAACGCTGTGAGAAGTCCTGCTAGATAACATTAAAGAGAATAAAGAAGAAGAGAATTTCTCAGTATGTTTGTAAGATCTTTGAAGGTCCTTGATGACATGAAGAAGCTCTTCCTTGCAATTTGACATGTTGTTGAGTGTTGTCTCTCCTCAAATAACGCAGAGTGTGGAATGCAAAACCTGCCGCGATGATCCTCAAGAAGGCATCGTATCACTCCAAAGAGCAGCCCTCATGTTTATACCCCAACACTTTCATCTCGCTCTGCATGCATCATATCACCGTCAGGAGGAGGGCTGACACTGCGAGCGCTGATATGGCTGCTCCCCCCTCGCAATCTCTCTCCATCTCTTTCGTGAGTGCATCATAAAAGTGGGGGTTTTGCTGGAGTAAATTAACAAGAGCCCTTGATATGCAGATCAGTGCCTATTAATCAAAGAAATGAGATTAGGATTTCAAATGGGGATGAAGAAAGCCTCCATTATCTTGCTGGAGTGTCATGTTTAATAACGTGGAACGACGGTGTAATTCACAGCCACGGCAGGCCCGGGAGGAGAGACCATCCCTCGGCAGCCCCCTGCTCAGCGTCAGGTGACCCAGCTAGCTCGCGCTGGGGTGAGGGGAGCCACTCGATGTAGAAAGAGAGTGTTGGATAATCAAAAGAGCACGCTCCTGCGGGAAAGTGGAGGCCCCTGCGTTCGGCTTTGATGTTAGTGTCTTGCCGTGCTCGGTGGGGCTGGGCCTACGCATAACATAAATAATGGCTGGCTAAATGTAGAATCTGCTCACTCATGCATCTGTCGAACAGACAGCTTGGTCGGCATGCAGACGCTTTTGCTCGCCGTGGCAAGCCCCGAGGTCGAAACGCACGTACGCACATCCGCACACAAATAAAGTCCTACATATGCAGATGTTTGTGCAAATGTATACAAAGCAACCTTTGCTTGCAAAGCCTTCATATAAGGAAAAAAAGAAGGCAGAGGTTTAGATTCAGTAGTCCATGGGGGATGCAGGAAGTCTCTGCCACATTAGTATCGCCATTCGCTCTTAAACACGCCTTTAACACAGAGTTGTCTCACTGCCCTGAACACAATTGATTTTGACAATCTTTCCGCCATTGGGAAAAACACATAACTCACCGATGACTGCAGGCATGCATTGCTCAGCTCCTTGGGAGCCACAGAAATTATACCAGCATTAATGTTTAATATTGCCAGGGACTCAGGAGATGCACATGTGTGCAAAGTCCTTTGTCTTTGTGTCAGGCGAAATGTGCTTCGATGCAGAGCGAAAATCATTTCAAATAAAGCACACACAGAGAGCAAGGGAGAGAAAAGAGAGTGTGTGTGTGCTTTCCTTTGGTCACTTCATGGTGAATAATGCAGAAAGAGAGCAAAAGACGACGATTGGGCCATGCAGGCCTCATGAAGGCTTGGCCCACTGAGAGCTGACCTGCACAATTTCCTGTTGAAAACAACATTTTGCAGTTCTAAAGGAATGTTGTTCTTACCGCATATAATCATAGGAGGAGGGATTATTGCGTGTCTGTTTGTGGCAAGTGGTCATTAAGGTGAGCAAAGCTGCCACTGCATGGATAGCCGACAAAAATCCTTAGACTGAACACTGCAGTGCAACATTTAACTAGAATTGTAGTTCTGATTATTAAATAAAATATCTGTATAGCAGATACTCTGCAAAAATTGAGAAACAAATTTTTTCTCAGCTTAGATATTGGAGTTTTGGTTTCTTGCCACTGCTGACTTTAGGTTTATGGTTTTATACTTTGATAAGCTTCATTCAGTTTCATTCTCACAGACACTTCACATTTTTTCTTAGTAAAACTAATTTAATAGTATTATTGCAGATTCTTCATGTATATTATAATCTAACATCACATCTTGATACATTGTGCTCCCATAAGGAAAAAAGTTAGATTCAAGCATTTGGATGAAATGACAGGTATTTTGATGCACCATTATTTGAATGTTTTAAATATGATGTCATCAGGTCAGTCATCTTGAAATGCAAAGACCACCATTCCATGTACAGTGTTTTACATTTCATGTTTTCCTTTTTCTTTTTTACTTATCCAGTTTTTCCCTCATGTCTCTACTGCCTGCGCGCTAATATGCATTTACTGTAAAGTTGCTTTGCAACAACGCAAACGTTTGCAAAGCGCTATAGACATACATTTGAATTGAATTTGAATTGAAAAACTCTAAAAAGAGAATGTCCCACCCCATCCAGCCTGCAACCGAATGTAACAAGTCAGTTTTCATGACATAACTAAAGCCTATTGGCTTGAGCCCTCTCTATATCCTTTCCTAAATTCTTGTTCCAATAAAAACAAAAATGAGCACAATTTCAAGATGGCAGATCAGGTGAGAAGACGCTTCATTATACACGTATATTTCCTGCTGCAAAGTATTGATACAAAATAATATTTTACCCAGCGTATGTAAATTAATAGCCTTTAGAAATGTTCTCTGCATTCTAAATCTCATTCATGCTCAACTTTCATATTATACAAGTTAATAGAACCTTTCATCTCTAAAATAAACTCAAAATGGTGTTTAATGTTATGTTATTCAAAGCTCTGCTCTAAAGAAATCATTTAAAGGAACCCAAAAATGAAAATTCTGTCTTCATTTCCTCACCCTTAAGTTGTACCAGACCTGTATAAATTACTTCGTTCTGTTGAACACAAAGAAAGATATTTGCAATTTTTAGTTCTGGGACATCATTCACTACCATATTGGAAAAATCTAAATGGTATAGTCAAAGGTGCCCCAGAATTGTTTGCTTTTCTAAATTTTTCAAAATATAACAACAACAAAACACAAAAATGTTTTCTACTATAGTGAATGATGTCCCAGAACTAAAAACTGCAAATATCTTTCTTTGTGTTCAACAGAATAAATTTATACAGATTTGGAACAACTTGAGGGTGAGTACATGATGACAGAATTTTCATTTTTGGGTGAACTGTCCCTTTAACCAACAAGACTTTCAACAGCATGCTTTATGTTTGTATACAAGTCAGAATGTCACCTCTTTACTGTTTTTATAAAACCTTCACTCCAGTCCTTAGCAGATCTTCCTGCTGTCCAAAACGAAACGCAATAACACATTAGCCGTCAACCTTCTTGACACCGCATCCTCCAGGCCGCTCTGATCATGTAAGTGGCTGTGGGAGAGTTTCTCGGGGGGCTCAGAGGGGAAGCTAAGACAGGCAATGACTGAGATTTGCTAACCTTTTTGTTAATCCTCTTTGTGTGAAAACCATGGCTCTCCTAAAGCATCATCATCAGCAGTTCATTTGCTGGTACTCGGGGCATGTGTGATTACTGACAGGCAGCGGTGAGGAGGTCTCAGCCCCTCTCTGAGTGATTACTAATTACAGTTCAGACTGAGAGGGCGGCGGCTTGTGGAGGAAAAAAACTTGAGCCCGAGCACAATAACACACTTAAGTTCACTGCAGAAGGAAAACACTGCACAGTGCAAAAATGTTTTCTTATCTTGCTTTCCAGTAACATTGTCTAAAGGTCTTTAAAACAAGCTAAATTTACTCAAGAAGCAGAAGTGTATGTTAAGAGGTTTTCAGAGAATAAATCTTAAAAATATCATTTACAAATTGTTTTAAAGATACATTTTAAGATTAAAAACTCATGTGAGGTTTATGTTCATAACACAGCCGCCAATTTGAAAATAGTCTAAGAAAGGTAAACCTACTTCAGCATATATTCTCTAAAGTCGACTTAATTTTACTTATTTAGCTTAAAGACACACCAAAGTTCCATAAAATCTGCAGCTTTGTTTGATGCATTGACATAATTTACCCTGAAATTAGGGCATGACATACTGAGTGGCTCCTGTTTTCTAAAATAGCCAATGTTAGATTATCCAGATTCTAGAGAGCTTTTGATTGGTCAGAAAAATTCGAAGTGCAGAATGATGTCATAAAAATCATCCATTTAGGTGGAAGTGAGAGACTGTGAGTTTTGAAAGCTTATATCTTCTAAATGTGAATTTGGTAAAGTTTTTGATCTCACAGTTTATCTATATCCCTAATGCTAACATATTCATAAAACACACAAAAAAAGATTTTAACAAGCAAATTTCTTGTTCTAAGAATTTTTAGCTCATTTGTTTTTTCAAGAAAATAAGACAAATATAATAAAAATTTTAACTATTATTTATTACTAGAACTTCTACAGATATGACTGAAAGGTAACATGGACATGAAAGCCCATGTCAGATAAGGAATACTGCTGACACGCTTTGCAAAGAAACCCAACAACTTTGTGACCATCAAATACAAAACTAAAGAGAAAACCGAGCAAGGGGAGGTGGATAGATTCCTCATCTTCTTTTCCTCTTTACAAGCATTGTAATTTCTGTCAGTCTGCATGAGAGGTATTCACATCCTGCTCTTTATGCACTTTTAACAAAGAGAGGCAGAAGAAAGAACGACTGCGACTTAAAGTGACAGCAACATTAAACTATTGCCTTCATCTGGCATCTCACAGAGAAAGTGACATTAAGAGGGGCTCTAAAAGCTGTCTGTTCACTGTAATGGACTATGGAGGGGCCATTTTATATTGTGTTGATGGCATTACAGGTAGCATACATTTTAACAGAGGAAGCGTTATCTGGGCACATTCTGTCAGATGACAGAATTTAGTCTACTGCTGCTTCCAGTAGAATAAAAAATGAAACTTCTCACTTGGTCTTTAGGAACGAATGCATAGCCTGCTCTGTGTATTTATGACATGCAGTATTTTACAAAAAAAACTATTTTGAAAGGCTAAGAATATTACAAATATTCAAACTGCATTACATTTAAGAAGTAATTTGGGAGAGCACTTCCAATTTTAAGTGCCTATAATGTCACCTAATTTTATGCAGGAGTCTAAAATACTCCAGTCTGAAATAGCCTGCAATTCCATGCCATTACCTTCCCCAGCAATGAAAGCACATTCCCACTGTTTTGACACATGTCACTCAGGTGACAAGAGCGCTTGCACTGTATTTTTGGAGTACACTTGCTATTCAGTTCAGCACAGAGCAGGCTGGACCCATTTTTCAAATGAAGTCTTGAAGTGCCAATTTTGTGCAATAATCAGGTTGTAACATGCATATGACTATACAAAATTCTTTAAAAGCATTCTTCAAGCTTGAATCCCTGTTATATTTAACCTGCCTATTTATCTTATTTTTAAAATAGTAACACTTTACAATACGGTTGTATTTGCTAACATGAACTAGCAATGAACAATACTTCTACGACATTTATTCATCTTAGTTCATGCTGATTGCAATGTTTACCAACACATTTAAAGTTAAGGGTTGTATCTGTTACAATTAGTTCATGCACAATGAACAAACATAAAGCAATTGGCATTGACATTAGCAAAGCTCACAAAATGCAGAAAAGCAATATTGCTCATTGCTAGTGCACATTCGCTAATGCATTTTCTAACGTTAAAAAATACGTTACCTAAACAATGTTGGTTTGTTAGAGCTAACGTCGTTCAAAAAGAGGCCAGCTGTACAAGAGGCAGAGCCCTAACTAAGACCCTCCCCCCAGCTATGCTCTGATTGGTTGACCTGGTCCAGCGAGTGGTAAAACAAATGAAGTGTCACTGTGGGAGATTAGATAAATAAGTCAGAGGGGAGCAGAAGGTGGACTCGGGTTTATTTCAATTTGGCCAGATCACTAGAGCATTGCAGGGTCTCAATCCCTAATGACCAATGGGGGAGGGGATCGTATGAACAATCGTCTGTTTGGAGGAGGGGAGAAGATACAGACAAATGGCTCAGAGATAACAGATTAAAAACAATCCTTCAGACAAGAGTCCTGAGCGCCGCATTCGGTATGAGATCTGGGTAGACAATATTTTTATTCAAACAATCAGGTGTGTACAGTGAGTTTGTACGTTTTGTGTTAGTGGTTATCATGTTCTCTTGGTCTTCTTGGCGAGGTAGCTCTGATAATAAAAGTTGCTAAACAAAGCGATTAGGCTGAAAGCGTAGGCAAGCACTACTGCATTCATTGAGTCGGGGAAGTCACAGTCAGCGATGAGGTTGACCGCAGAATGAATGGTCACAATAAAGAACTGCAGCTGAGGGGACAAACAGAGGCAATGACACAAATACAGTGAGTTATGAAGCAAAGCTAAAGGATGGTCATTTCTTGATTAATGATTGTTTTGATGGGTTTGCAATATAAGCATCATAATATATTACACAAACAGAAAATTATTCTATACACTATACACTTATTATGAAACTTTACATTTTATATAATATGTATTAGTAAAACTTTACAATAAGGTTTCATTTTAATTAACATGAACTAACAATGAACAATACTTCACTGGGTTATACTTGTTTAAATGTACAATACATATTTAAAGTTAACCATTGTATCTGTTACCATAACACATATTCATCTTTCAAGTTCCCCTAATATATTAATTTACTGTAAACTTATTGTAAACGATTGCCTATATATATTAGATCGGCAGTCTATATGCTTTATCGGATCAAAGAAGGTTGGAGAGTGGAGACCCTAATTTACAAATTTACCAGCTGGAGACAAGTGAGGTAGCGTTTCCAACTCAAGTATTTCTGCATTTGGGGTCCCAGTGCAGCCAGACCATAGTACATGTACATCACCACATGAACAAATGAATTAATGAGGCCAATGAGGAAAGCTGAGGAAGAGTATTGGTCAAAACCAACAAATAAAGCTTTTAAACTTGATAAAATACCAAAAATCCATGAAATACTGGGTGTTTCATTTGTCTAACATCAACATTTGATTTTCCGAAGCAGGTCACCGTCTAGTGGTGCCAGGGCGCAACTGCAACTACCATACTCGGAGACAAAAGTGTCTTCATCTCTCTAAATGTTCATGCATATAAAACCTCTAGTGAAAATAATTGTTATTGTTATGTATATTCAGCAAAACCTTTATTTGAGTCTTTTTATTAAACATTTTGAAAACCTATTTTTATTGGGGTCTCTAAAAAATGCTGGGTTCTTTTCAGTCCACGATTGGGTCAAAAAGGGATGAACCCAACCTGTTGGATTAAATGAACTCAGAAAATGTCCATACTGGACCCATGGGTGGAAACAACACAACAAGTGTTAATTTATAACCCAGCGGTCGGGTTTGTCTCCTTTTCACCCATGTGTATTAATATAAACCAGCATTGTTAGACTTGCCACCAAACTAAGATCCTGTTGATTACTTCTGCAAACTGAAAAGATCTGTTTAGTAGAACTACTTACACTGCCCTCCTGCCACATACTTGACTCCTGCCCACCAGTTGAAAATCATTGTGCCATGATGATACACGTGCAAAAGTGTCAGCTGATTGTTCTTTTTCCTCAGAATGAAGAACATCTGATGATAATAGCATTTACTTATTAATGTTCATAACACCTCATATAACAGGCAAATCGTTTTCAGAGCACTAGATTATTTACTATCGCTGAGTTCAATTACTTTGGAGAAATAAAACCACCAGCACACTCTGGCCATCTGTACAGCATCAATATTGCATCTCATTTGTTTGTTCAAATACATCATGTTACTTTATAGCCTTTTAACGTATGTTAGCTGATATCAATGCAAATCATGTATGAAGCAGTTGTGATTACCCGCATTGCCAGTGGGCTTTCTGAGTAGTCAACAGGCTGACAAAACAAACTGTAATTTGCCAACCAAGATGATGCAGTGAACTTTAAAAATGAAAAGGTTAAAGTTTACAAAAATGAATACAAAATTAATCTAACTTGTGTTTGCCATGTCAGTTCTTTTGGCCCATACCTCATAGCACATATAAGCAGAGAGGCACACCATGGAGAAATTGTAAATAATAAGAAGAGCCTTAATGTTGACTGGTCGTCTGTGTGCCATCAGCTTTGGACCAAGCCAGATGATGAAAAGGTAACACAGGAAGATGAAACTGACAGGCAACGGAGAGTAAACCAACAACCATCCATCTGTCCTCTTGTCTGTGAGAATGCATGAAGTCTTTCGTTAGCCTCTTAAACGACTTAACGCCCTGTAATTTGTAAAGCATTGGTGCTGTAACGTTACGTAAATGTGAAAAATGAAACTACTTTCTCGATTACATATTGTTTATATGAATATTATATGAAGAGATCACATTTGTGGAAAAAACACAGGCATGAAACTCTTGAGAAATACCTCCGTTTTGTAAGAACCATTGATACAGTAGCTGTAGTTTTTGCCATGACGGTGGCGATGCGGACACCTGATGCAAAGCGATTAACCAGATAAAACGGGTGTTTCAATATTTATGAGCAAAAGTAAAAAACAAAGTAGGCCTACCAGACAAACATAAATACAAACATATAAAAAAAAAACATTTATGAAAAACTTTGTTTAATCTATGAAATTAAATGTCTGTTAAATGACTTACCATTGCGCTACCTCAGTTTTCTCATTCAAGAATGTTTGAATGGCGCCATCTATCGGAAAACAGACGACAACTCGTTACTCGGGTGTGTTGGTGTGTAACAACGTAACTATGTCAATTATGATCGCAATTCAAGTTGCGAGACACACACACACACAGGAAGAGAGAGAGAGAGAGCGAGAGATTCCTCATGCTCTGATTAGGAATAAGTTAAGCATCACTGGGTCACTAAGTAGTTTACAAATCTTCTCTTAGAGGGATTAAACAAATCTCTAACTAGTTTCAGATGTGTGTCTGTTTTTTAGTCGCTAGCCTATAAATGCAGTAGGCCTACGTACGTGTCATAAGAAATTATCCAGTTTTTGTAAATTGGCCAAAGACAATATTTATTTATTTATTTATAATTATATGTATTACGGCAAAGGTGACTGCAAGATTTTTTGTCAGATTGATTACCTTTTGTATTACCACAGTTTTAATAAAAAATACCATGGTTAAACTATGGTTATTGTGGTGAGTCCATGTTAAATTTGTGCTTACTGTGCTTTTACTATAGGCTACAACCAAAGAATCTATGGATATACCTGTAGTTAAAATATGGCTAATGTTTATATGGTTAATTATATTTGCAATCATTGTTATGTTCCACAGTATGACACAATCTTATTACAGTAGATGCTTTGATGTACTGATGTAAATTTATTTGAGAACACTCTGTCACACTTAACATAAAATTTCAGATATATTAACAAACAAACAGCAGTTTTTGTGGACTGACAATAAGCAAAGCTCTTTGTTTCAGCAACTTTAGGAAACGTGAAAGGAAAACTGATGCACAGTGTTGCTGTCCCCTCTGCTCAACATCCATAAGCAGAGCCCTGTTCCAGGTTTAAAGTGCACACTTCATTAAGAGCAGTGAGGAAAACACTCATCAGAGGCATCAGAAGTCCCACCTAATACAAAATCTGATATAATAGCAGCTTTGTTGTGTTTTTATATCTAGACAAACAAATTATGTAAAAAATGGCAAATCTATTCTAGTTGCACATTCACATAGTCTAACAGTGTGTACAGTGGACATTCATCTGGTTCAAGGCCTTCATATCTCTACAAGTGAGTGTTTGTGTATGTTGCCTGTAGAAATGTCTGTTGTGAAACTCTGTTGCAAGTCATGTACTATATGATCGTATCTGAGAGAATAATGTAGTCCCTATCTCTTTCTATTGTGGTAACTATGTTTTGGATGAGAATGCTGGGTTGTGCTCGTTGATTTGCTGGACACTTCAGTATCACCTACACTGCTGTTACGGTTAGGTTGATGATGATGATGATGATGC
This sequence comes from Triplophysa rosa, assembly GCF_024868665.1. Taxonomy (NCBI): domain Eukaryota; kingdom Metazoa; phylum Chordata; class Actinopteri; order Cypriniformes; family Nemacheilidae; genus Triplophysa; species Triplophysa rosa. Next base: position 8,158,011 of record NC_079894.1, read on the forward strand.
TCATGTTGATGATGATAGTGATGATGATGATTCTGTTGAGGACTGGATTCCAATGGCTCAACTTCAGCAGGCTCTGTATTCTCAGCATGTCGACTATTGTCTCCAGTGGGTGCAGTGTCATTGTTTTTCATGCTTTTAATGTCCTCTGATACTGTAGAATTGACACTCGTCTAAAACAGCGTATGAACACTTTGTGATTATTGTGAATATTTAGTCAGTGTGACAGTTAAAAACACAGTGCTGTATATACAGTGGCACCTGAAAGTATTTGGATACTGAAGCCAATCTTATAAAAAACGAATTACATCATTAGAAGCAAAAACGGGGCAAAGTAAATGAAGTCCCGTCATTCAGAGTTTTGCTACAACTGTTATACCATGCATGCCAGTACTATAAGAATAATCATGAAGACGTTAATTGTACAAGTGTGTTTGGTTAGGATTGGAGCTAAACTCCAGGAATGTAGTTAAATAAGCTTGAAGTACGTTTGACTTAAACATGCCCATTTTTATAAATAGTTTTTGTTTAAATAAATGTTTTAATATTTAATTGTGCTACCTTTTCTTTCAAATAAATGCACTTTTGACATATTCATATTTATTGAATGATCTTTTTCAACTTTAGTGTCTAAATACTTTTTGGGGGGGCTCACTGTATTGCATATTGTTACTCACTGAGCAGTTGCATATGTCTGTATGGTATGTGGCCCTGATGGCAGCTTCTACATAAGGGTAGGTAAGATAGCTGTATGGCAGGACAATATGGAAGGTCAAATATCCACATCTGTGGAGAATAGAAATACAGTATAAAACACTGAGCAAAAACATTGAAATCAGTAAACAATACATACAAATTGTGTGTTTTCCTAAAGCTGCATTCTATGGCACCATCTCTATAAAAAAAATCACTTGAATTGCAGGTTATTTTATTTACTTAATTTCACGTGTGTTTACATCAAATAAAAGCAATCAGGCATTTCTTGGGGAATCCAAACCTGAACACTCAAATTATAAATCATTATTATAAGATGACCATTGTGAATCGGGGAAGGTAAAGAGAGAGTTTTAAACACCGACCCTTAAGTAGCTACTTGTTCAATAACTCATTTTGTTCATTTTTAACCAAACAATACAGGTTGCAGCTTAAAACACTTCTACATAAGAATACAGCTGAGTCATGTAACCCCAACTGGTCAAACTGGTCATATTAGTGTGTAGTATGGTTCAAAGTGTGTTTTGTTCATACCTATCATACACAAAGAAATCATCTTTGTCTCCATCCAAGATCTCCCAGACATCATTTTGCAGTGGGCTTTGCTGATATACAGGGATGCCCTGTGCCACCCTCCTCTTGAGCTCCCAGTACATGGCTCTGGACTGAGCGTCCTGCTCATTGACAATCATGAACGCAACGTCTGTCACATTTCCATGAGCTAACTTGTCACGCAGGTCCCCCAACCTTCAAAACAGAGATCAACTTATTTTTAATACTTATTTCAAGTGGAATAAATATTGCACAGGAACTGAAATACTCAACAAATATAGGAACAGACTGAGAGACAGACAAATCCTGCTCTGACCTGGCAGCCTGCGTGAGACAGAAGTGTCAGCTCGCTTTAAGAAGAGCCACGACGACTACATTTCCCACAAGCTCCTTCATTGGAGCCTTGTTAGCAATCTTCCAATGAGGAGCAGGCTTACAGATCCTCAAGCCAGTAGTTTCTTTCTCCACAAACAGTGGTGAAGCCTCCAGCAGAGCCAGAGAAGCAGACAACCATAGAGGCCAGAGAGCCGTCATTATGTCTGCTTAACTTCATCCACTGCAATACCTAAAAAACCCCAGAAACAATCAGCTTCTCATTGAGTAACCTAAAAATGTATATGCTCGGCACATTGTTAGTTCCAGCACATTCATGTTATTCCACATGTTTATGATACAGAAAAACCACACAAACCTCAATCGCTGTTCCTCCTCTTGGGGTTACAAATAAGAACTGAGGGTAAGTTATTTGGTCCACAGTTTTAAGGGCACATTGGACATCCCCTTCCCCCTTAACAAACAAAACAAAACAAACCGAGACCATGTGATTACGCTTGGACATACTACAAAGTTTACAGAAACGTCTTTCATGTGTGCGAGTAATACAAGATAAATGAACTTTTTGGATAACAAATTAAGTGGCATCTTCAGTACTTGGACATTTTATTTGTTCCCACGGTTAAAGAATATTAAACATCAATTGATTGAAAATACTAATGAATCACACACTAACAAGTGAAGCTGTATATACTGGAAACTGTTTTGTCTATATATCTGTCAGGGAAGCTTTCTCTTTAGCGACTCAAAATTTCCTTTGAGAGGAAAAGCTATAAAACTTAAGTATTAGTTGGATTAGTGGTTTTGTTTATTGTGATTTTAAATAGAATCCTGAATATTATTATTTCATTGAAAATTCGGGAAGAGATTTAAAGTGAAGAAAAAATTGTAGTTTATGAGCGACTAATTCTTATCCGGATTTTTTTTTCTCTGGCTTGATTTGTTAGCCGTGTGCTACTGTTTGCTTGAGCTAAATATTTGGTCATCACATCATGCGGAAAACAAGGACGTCTATAACATTCTTGACCTGGTCAAACAATTTAAACATTACTCTTGTCAGTTGCCATCATTTTAGAAAAATAATTCACTAAGTATACACTTAACTATATTTTTAATTTAAGTCAATGAATAGCTTGCTCATACCCTTTTATAAAAAAGCCTGGGGTCTCAGACATCCATTATTGAATTAAATGCAGCCTATATAAATAAGAACATCTTTATCTGGCTTCAGACTTGCAAAAGTTAATATAATTCCTTCATTTACACAGAACAAAACATTCTTTAAAGGGTCTTACACAATCCAATGGACAGAGTGATTGATTTTTAGTTTGCAAACAGCAGTGTTCACCTTTAAAATGACTGGACCAAAGTACAAACTCTGATTCATGGAGCAACAACCTTTAGAAGGCAAAATCTCCACGGAGGCATAAAAGCCAACAATTAAGGAACTTGTTTCTAGTGACGCAGTAAAACCCTGATGAAGATTATGCAAAATATAGTTAAGAGGGAGCATTTTTGAGAAACAGTTGTAATTGCTAATGTCAAAGAAAGGGATACGTCAATGAAACATCTTAAATTAATAAAAATCTGCTCAGACGGCAGTGGCAAAGTGTAAGTAAAGGGAAAGATAAAACCAGAAATTCTGGTTTCCTAACAGAATTATCAGTACCCTCAGTGGCAGTTGCATGTGGTGGTTCTAGAAATGTAAGATGTGAATCCTCTATGACAGCTAAACTCTTTCACTAGGTGATACAGGTCAAACATAATACAAGATACAGCATTACACTTTATATAACGCCAATTTCAACCTTTACCAATATCGCTTGTACCAATAACTTTCCAGGTCTGATTCTCAGCATTGATTCAACGATTCCAGCTAAAGTGATTCCCAAATGTTCCTTAATATTTACATAAACAACAAACAACTGTCTAGCTAAACGTAGCAAGAGCAAAATATTCCTTCCTTTCTTGGAGAAAAGAAAACAATAACTCAGAAAACAATGAACCAACTTCAGATTCGTGAAGGATTTATGTAAAAGGTTTTAAATGCAACCCAAAAATAAATTAACCCAGTTGACAGAAATGTCCTATGTGATTCTTGCTATATAGTATGGCCTTTGGCAGATTTAACAGTCAGTTCGAGCATTAGTGCAGTTTCTTATGTCATAATTCCAATGAGTCCTTCATCACCCGTCGTGTTGCCCTCTGGACTGTCACAAGCAGTTATGATGCCTAGGCCAAGTTCTGCCAGTTCATCCTGCATGCTTGTGGTCACCATCATTTTGGGCTCCAGGCGATTACACAGCGTCCTGTAAGATGGCAGGGGGTAGCCCAGTTCCCTGAGATATTCGTAGCCTTTAACTCCCACTGCGCAGCGGATTTTTCGGGCTGTCAGTAAAGTGTCATGGGACCACACTGCCCTTCGAGAACGTTTGGCTAACGTTAGGGCACGTATCTGATCCTCATACAGGAACATCTGAAGCCCTTTCTCGATTTTACTCAGTTTGTAAAGACGTTTCTTCATCTCTTCTGCCTGTATAAATAAGAAATGATAAATACAGAATACTAGACAAACTGGGTTGTTTTCAAAGCATGGTTGGGTAACGACAACTCAGCAAAGACTGTAAGGTGAAAACTTCCCAGTATACATTTCATGAATCATGTTTTGAACACCAATTATTCTAATGATAAAATGACCTCTCTCTGCAGTCTGACTGTGTGCTGCTGTTGCTGTTCCAGTTTGGTTTTGTAATGCTGGCAGAGAGAGCAGGGTCTTTCCTCCTCTGACCCCTGAACTCCATCCTCCTCTGAATCCACAGGGGGCTGGCGACGGGCATAACCATGGTCCCCCATGTTCAAGTCCTTCTCCACTAAATAAATGACATGACGCAAATAGAGAGACCACAAATGAACAGTTTAATCCAAAAATATATACAAATTCTGTCATTATTCATTCTCATGGTGTTTTCTTAAGTTGGTGTCATAATAAAAAATACCTTATGGGTCAAAAGAAAACATATGGGTGAACATATAATGAAAGGATTTTAAATTATGGGCGAACTGTTGCTTTTAGGGCATACTTACATGTACATTACTGCTTTAATTGGCAGACACTTTTATCCAAAGTGACTTTCAATCTACAGGTGCATCTCAATAAAGTCGTGGAAAAGATAATTTATTTCAGCAATTCAACTCAAATTTTGAAACTCGTGTATTAAATAAATTCAATGAACACAGACTGAAGTAGTTTAAGTCTTTGGTTCTTTTAATTGTGATGATTTTGGCTCACATTTAACAAAAACCCACCAATTCACCATCTCAACAAATTAGAATACTTCATAAGACCAATAAAAAAAACACATTTCAAGTGAATTGTTGGCCTTCTGGAAAGTATGTTCATTTACTGTATATGTACTCAATACTTGGTAGGGGCTCCTTTTGCTTTAATTACTGCCTCAATTTCGGCGTGGCATGGAGGTGATCAGTCTGTGGCACTGCTGAGGTGGTATGGAAGCCCAGGTTTCTTTGACAGTGGCCTTCAGCTCATCTGCATTTTTTGGTCTCTTGTTTCTCATTTTCCTCTTTACAATACCCCATAGATTCTCTATGGGATTCAGGTCTGGTGAGTTTGCTGGCCAGTCAAGCACAGTAACACCATGGTCATTTAACCAACTTTTGGTGCTTTTGGCAGTGTGAGCAGGTGCCAAATCCTGCTGGAAAATGAAATGTAGCCAAGTGAACCAAACTGAGAGACCATTTTGAAGGCTCAGGAAACCTTTGCAGGTGTTTTGAGTTGATTAGCATGTCACCATATTCTAATTTTTTGGTGGGGTTTTGTTAAATGTGAGCCAAAATCATCACAATTAAAAGAACCGAAGACTTAAACTACTTCAGTCTGTGTGCATTGAATTTATTTAATACACGAGTTTCACAATTTGAGTTGAATTACTGAAATAAATGAACTTTTCCACGACATTCTAATTTATTGAGATGCGCCTGTATATTTTTTAAGTGGTATGATGTGCATGCCCTGGAATCAAACCCATTGCCTTTCGACCAACACCAATTACCATTTGAGCTAAATCGACCATTATTATAATAAATTAGTAAGATTATATATTAGACATAATAGATAATCTTATTACATTATTAATTAAAGTTTGTATTACACTGAATTGTTTGGGGATGTTTTCTCTAAAAAACATAAACAAATGAATGCTTCAATAAGTTTACCTGGCTCATTTTTAACAGGTAACACCATCTGAGGGGTAACAGGAGAGGGAGGGTCCGGTACATTGAAAAGTGTTGGTATAGCATTGGGTTTGAGTTTCCTTCCCCCTGCTGGTGATCTGGCAATCTCCTCAAACTGACTCTCTTCGAAATGATCCTGCCAAGTCATTGAAATAATGATTTATGACAATAATATACATCGTTAACTTAAGAGGACATCAGGAAGATGACTTTATTTGCTTTAATTGATCAGTGTAGATTAATAAAGTGATCGGAATACTTTTCTGGTGCGTACTTGCCTGGCACAGTCTCGAGCAGGGAGTCGGTACAAAATCACGGCGACAGTTTACGAGCCACTTTCTCGTGCGCACGGGGTCTTTGGGAAAGCGAAACAGCTGCTTTCCTATAGATGTGGAGTTCGAGCAGTTTGGAGCGGAGCATCCACCCATTTTTATTTACAGTCGCCAAATGTGTAACTTTTCATCTGGGCAAAACAACGATAACACGTAACGATAGAGGTCTGCTAGCAGAGGACTTAGCAGGTGTATTAATAAAAACTTTTCGCTTCAAAAAATAGATCCTAGTTGCTTCAGTAAACAATAGCGTTGCAGGCCGTCTCTTTAATGTACTGAGTACGGCGATTTGCTTGAGACAAATATATTTTTTTAGTATTAAGTGAAATGCGGAGTTTGTTTGAGCCAAAATGGCGGCGGTAACTTCTTTTGGTGATTGGGATGACGTAAAATATGTGCGGTGACTTTAGATTTGCCTGTATAAAATTCGTTAATATTTGGCACATGTAAATTATTGTAAATCGTTGCACATAGGGCTTAGGTATGTGACGATAATACAATAATTTAAAAAAGTTATAAGTCAATTTTGGAATATTTGTTTTTTTAGAAAAACGATAGATCAAAATAGGGGCCACCTTTGCCAGTGACGTAAACTTCTGCCGGAAAGAAAATAGACACTCACATGATGCGCGGAAGGGTGCTTTATGAAAGTGTACGGAACGAAGTTAAGGGCATTAACGTTTATTCACTCTTAAGAAAATTAATAATCCGTTAAAAATTACTTATGTAACTGAACTATGAACAGTGTGCGTATATTGAAATGTGGGCTCGTCGATTAATTGCCGAAAATATTGTTTCTCCACATACAAGTAGAACAATCACCCAATTTATTTACCAAAAACATATCCGATATTTAGCGTTTAGAAATACTGCTCTTAAGTCAGGCCCAAAAGGAAAAACCTGTAACGTTATTCAGCGAAAATCAACACTGGTCATTTTAACTAGTGGGTTTAAATAATGACGTCCTCAATGATAATTCCAGTAATAGATGTGCAGGGCAATAATTTTAGGCAGCTGTGGGCAGCAATGGTTCTGGCCATTAAAACGTCTTCATTCATTGCAGTTGATACGGTGAGAACGACGTCATTGTTTATGAACGGAATAAATTGAATTGATGTGTTTAATACTCCAATGCAACATTATTTATGTTGTCTGGTCTCTTTTAGGAGCTAAGTGGTCTTGGGTCAAGGAAAGCTCTTCTATCAGAGTAAGTTATATTGGGGTTTGTGACTTTGCATTTTCTACCACGCAATTTTAGTTTAATTTACATGAGAAGATTCTCACTCTCTTTAAAGATCTATTGAAGACAGGTACAAAGCCATATGCCATGCAGCGCGCACACGATCAGTACTGTCTTTGGGGATTGCATGTTACAAAGAACTTGAAAACAAAGTAAGATTTAGATTTAATGTGCTTTACCTATGGTAACATAACATTGTCATTACCTCGATTCCTTATAATGTTCTGTTTCTAGGCAGACAGCACATACCTGGTCCAGGTTTACAACCTAACCTTGCTTTGCACAGAAGAATACATCATTGAACCCCAGTCAGTGCAGTTTCTTGTGCAGCATGGATTCGACTTCAACAAACAATACGCTGAAGGCATTCCTTATCATAAGGGGAATGACAAAGTAAGTATCTGTTAGTTATTCTATAAGGAAAACGCGGATTTAGTACAACATTAGCATTCATTGTAAACTTTATGTGCTTGTTTTATGTTTAGGGAGGTGATGCCCATGGGGTAAACATGCGATCATTATTCGTAGAGCTTCTTAGGGCAAACAAGCCTTTAGTGGTCCATAATGGGCTGATAGACATGGTGTTCTTGTACCAGTGCTTCTATGCCCATTTACCTGAGCGACTGGGCACCTTCACAGCAGATCTGTCCCAGATGTTTCCTTCAGGCATCTACGACACAAAATATGCAACAGAGTATGAGCTGCGATTTACAGCATCATACCTGGAATATGCCTATAAGAAGTGGTAAGTCTAATGTCTCAGTATGCAAGTTATAGGAAATGTGTTCGTGGTTCCAGAGCATTGCAATTACAATATGAAAAAGATGTAATGTACAATGTATCTATACGATCTTTTCTTTGTCCTCCACAGTAAGCTGGAAAATTCCAGAGCCATTGAAGGTGGCAGAAAAGGGACTCATGTGTTTCTGGAGTTTTGTAAATATACAGGGAACATGCAAAGCTACATAGACTACAGGCCTTGTGTGGACAACCAGGATCATGATAGTGCCCTCAGCATCTGTGTTCAGTTTTCAGTGAGTTCTTTCTTTTGTCCTAAAAAGCTTTGTAGAAATATACAACCATTTTTTTTCTTAAAGGTAAACATGCCAACTCTGGTGTAACGAGAAGTTTTTTTGGAGCACATCACAGAAAAAGTATAACAGCAGCAAAATAAAAAAACAGACATTCAATTGTCAGACAAATAAAGATGCCTGTTGGCCATTTATTATTATTTACTGTGGTAGTGATCTTCCATTATTATCCATTACAGGACGAAATTGTACAGTACAATTGCTACTGTATGTAGTTTTGCCAGTGTAGTAATCTATTTGTGCTCTGCTTTTAGTCATATGGATGGTGTCCCAATGGTTCTCAATGCCCCATGTCACATGACACAGACCTTATAATCCAGAATGACGAGATCAAACGAGACAAGAAAAAGAAGAGAAAGCGCAAGAATAAAACGAAAGATGGTGAAGAGCATACGGACCAGCCTCCTGATACATGCGAGTCCCCAGAGGGCAAGAGGACACATTTGGAAAACATGGAACTGGATCTGCTGGATCAGTCAGTGCCCATACAAGAACCCACACTCTCAGAACAACAGGAGACAGTGGATGAGGAGCCAGCCGATAGTGCAAATGCATCAGAGCCTACAAAAACAACTAAGAATGGGAATGAAGAATCTCAGCCACAAGGGTCCTCTATGGATCCCGATAGACCAAAGGAGAAGAAAGTTGAAGGAGGAACTCACAGGGCAGGCTTTGATGCGTTCATGACAGGTTACATTTTTGCTTTCGCCAGGAATCTGACCGCAATGACGGAAGAAAGCAAATCTGCAGACCACGTCCCCGGATGTCTCAATAAGCTGTACCTCAGTGGCAAGTCTGTCCCTTTACACATAGCCAAAAGCACCTTCACCAAATCTTCAAAGGCTCATGTGCACAAGATGGACTTTATCTGGGGGAAAAGCCCTGCTGTTCAGACTGAGGGAAGTGCATAAAAACTTATTTTCTAGATTTATTTTTGTGCACATTTTCGACAAATAAAATTTGAGTTTTTAAAGTAATTGACTGTTTTCTTTTGTTCTTGGCCTGACAGTTTTGTCTTGTATTGTATTTTAAAGAACTCATTGGATATTATGCCCTTGTGATTGTGTATATAATATAAAGAATCAAGAGGCTTCAGAGTTAAATGCATAAAGTACTGTTTGGTATATAGTTAACATATGTGGGGCAATAAGTAAAACCACTATAAAATAAGACATTTTGAATTTATTTAAAACAAATATAAACACACACATGCATTTCAACATTTAAAGCCATATAAATGGTAAAATAAGTCCTGATCTGTCTTTGGTAGAAATATACATCTCTGATTCCGATACAAATCTACAAACGCTGAGCAAACAGTCGGGACCAAACAAGCAGAAAGTTTGAGTTAAAAATACACTAGCAAAACATTTCCACATTTACATCTCTATTCATTAAACAGTAATAACAACACAGTTTTCACAGACATGTAGTAAGACATGGTAAAATTATTTTTTGCTCAATATAAATATCAAAATAAATCCTCTCTATAAAACTATCATGCCTCGGTTAAATTTATTGCATAGAAATGTAGTGACAAACAATAGATTAAAAAGTTCAAACCATTAACTTATTTCAAGTGCAATTATGATTTTAAGTAGATACAGACATGGACATTTGTGAAGACCTGAGAGGTCACAGAGTGAAAAAGATGTTCTGAAATCACAATGGCACGCACCACTGGCAGAGGACGCCAACTCCCAGGAGATTAAGCGAGAGCAAGATGTACTACAAAAACTTGGAATGTTTCTAGGATTTTTTTTGTCTAGGCCCATGCAGTGCAAAAAAATAAAAAACACCCTAACAAACACCCCAAATAACCTTTCTCCTAAAGATTTGTTCTTCAGTAACTTCTAAAAACAAATGGCAATAAATTGATGGCCAAAGCTGCTCCCTTAAATGTGCGTGGACAAACTAGAAGCATGTTTTAAAAGACAAAACAGCATATGTGGTATGTGCAATCAACAGCATATTGAGTTTTAAAGGGGTCACAGAATGTGTCTTATTTGTAACCCTGTGTAAGGTGACATCCCATATACCCTCAGTATGAGTTCTTCATAGTGTGATGGGTAACTAATACATGGACCGGATCAGTATCTCACACCCGTTTCTTGTTCTCATTTCAGACACTGTCGTTTACTCCAAGTCGTCCTGTATGCTTACGTTACAAGGATTACTCTTTTCACTCCAAGGAACAATATTTACATCTTTAAGCGCTTTAAATATTTACCAAGAATATGATCTCTGTTCACATGTCATCTCATCAGTTCAAACCTAAGGGAGTCAGACTCCAGTCTACCATCTAGATATCACATCTGGAGAAGCGGTCTGTCGCTGTGGACGCTTTGCCGGCTGTCAGGACAATTGGACACAGCTCCTGGGGTTCAACGGACATGCTCAGAGTGAGCGAGTTCTTATTGGAGATCAACACATCCTCCTGGTCTTCAGCCTCCATGTCCACACAAAGGCCCCCGACGCTTCCGTTCTGCATCTGGCTGAAGATTCTCTCTCTCTCATCTGCAGGGCTGCCTTTGCTGCTGGAGCAGTCCATGGCCTCTGCCTCTCCGCCATCAGAAGGGATCAGAGGTGGCCAGCTCTCTAGCGCCTCTCGTTCACCTCGTGGCCTGTACGGAGGGATCTCTGTTACCGCATACTTCCTAGCCCAGCTACTCAATGCCCTCTGCCTGCTTTCACCGCCGGGCTGTCCTGCTTCGCTCTTGGATGCGGTATGAGTTGAGAAGATGGTCTCCGAGTGGGGCAGCTGAGGGGAGACAGGGAGAGACCGACATTGCCGACCCGGAAGCTGCCAGGGCTCCGGCCAGGTGGCGGCGCAGTTGATGCCTGTGGCTCCTGTGCCGATGTTGGGCTGCGGCTGGTATGAACTCTGACTGCCATGGGGCGAGTGCAGATCGAACATGAGCGAGAAGACTGATTTGCTGGGCATGTCGTAGAATTTGATCTTACCACCCTTTAGGTCTTCTCTAGCATTAAATGGGTTGACTTTTGGGACCCCGTAAATGAACTCTCTAGGTCCTGGGTTGTAGTAAGGGTCCTGGACGTTCACTTTGCGGGCAGGCTTGCGAGAGAATATGTCTGACTGGCTGCGGGAGAGCCAGATGCTGCGACGTGGACGAGGCGACTTGGGTGGAATCTTATCATCTTGGAAACCGTGAGGATTTAACCTCTTTATTCCCTTATCAACAAGTCCTAGAACAAGAGTAGCGATTGAAACCACATTAGTTTTTGATTCTCATATAAAGCCTAAGAGTGCATTTAAAAAAAATACAAACTCAATCAAGGACATATTTTAAGTATTTAACAGGTATAATTTTGGTAAGATTTTTTCCTATGAAGAGACAACTATATATTTTTTACTTGATTGTTAGATTGATTCTCCCAATAACATAAGTTATGACAATGGAAGAACGCAAAAAACGTCTTGATGGCAAAATTACACACTTTAAAGTGATAGTTAACCCAAAATTAAAATTCTTTCATCATTTACTCACCTTCTTGTCATTTAAAACATTTATGACTTTTCTTTTGCAGAACACAAAAGAAGATATTTTGAAGAAAGTTGGCAACCGAACAGCACTGGACTCCATTCACTTCTATTGTACTGACACAAAACCAATGCAAGTGAATGGCGGCCAGTTGACAACATTCTTCAAAATATCTTCCTTTGTGTTCTGCAGAAGAAACTAAGTCATAGGTTTGAAATAACAAAAGGATGACAGGATTTTTATTTTTGGGTGAACTATCATTTTAAGCTTTAAAGGAGCAATCTTGAACACTAGGGGGTACCAAAGTAATGTTTGTTTGAGTGAAACTAAATACATGCAAAGCAAATGGCTCGGTCATGTTTACACATGCCCAAATCCAAAAATACAGCTGAGTTTCTCTACACATTAAAGTATTTTAGAGAAAAACAAACCTGAGCTACTAAAGTGGTAAACATTCCTGACAGCATATAGACCCAAATTTAAAGGCAGCCTGCATCTGGATATCTGACATCTTCATGCAGGCTATAATCTCGTCCAGCCACACAATATTTTGTTACTTATTCCTTCTATGTTCAGGATATAATTTAGTGCTAGGCGGAAACAGGGCTGCACGATTACCCTTACAGAAAAGACACACGAAATTCTCATGTGCAAAAAACACATGTGATCACACGTGAAATGTGTTTTTGGAACATTTTGGTCTGAATTCCATGTGAATTCCCATGTGAAACCCATGGGATAACATGTAAAAACCCATGGGATAACATGTGACATGTCTCCACATGTGATCACATGTTCTTCACATGTCATCACATGTTGCACAATGGGTTTTTACATGTTATCCTAATGTGTTTCACATGGGAATTCACATGGAATTCAGACCAAAATGTTCCAAAAACACACATTTCATGTGTTTTTTTGCACATGTTAAACACATGTTGTATACATGTGATCACATGCAAAAAACGTGTGAAATTCATGTGTCTTTTCTGTAAGGGTACAGAACAGCGAGGGAGTGAGAAAATCTGGCAACCAGACACTGTGTGTGTTATAAAGCAATTCCTATTAGAAAAGGAGAGTCCAGCTCATGAAAGCCCCTGGATATGAGATGCTACTGCCTTTGGCCCTGCTTGTTTACTAGCTACTCTGTATTACATGTGTGGGTGTTGGATAGCATGAGCATGGCCTTAGGGATGACTTGGGAAACCATGCAGTGGTTCAATACACATTTTGTGTTCACCACCACAGATAATGAATGAATGAACACCATTCGTAATACAATCATAATGATTTTAGTCCAATCACTATTTCACACGAGTTTGTGTGAATTAACACAACCCTACAGAACTCACCTTTAGGAATGGGTTTTTTGTCTACCTCCACTGCAGTTAACAGCATCCTCTCTCTCTCGGATTCATCGCCTTTCAGCTTTTTCTGGATCTCCTCTAGCCTCTTTACTATGTCTGGAAACGACGGCCTGAGCTTTGGATCCATCTGGGATGTGTGTGGAGGCAACAAGAACATAAAAATACATCAGCATCTAAATCTGTAGGTTTCTATCTCAAGTATGCTACGCTGCACAAAAATCATAGTGGGAGAATAATCTTAAACACTGTTGATGTGTAGTTGCTTTTCTGTTGTTCGACTGCTAAAATTTAATTGCAACAAGAACAATAAAACAATATAGAACTATTTTAAGTAGGGTTAAAAATCCGGAACTGGTTCTTTTTCAAACTTGATTCCATTACAAAACAAAAACAGTGATGCATGATGAAAACAGATCTTTGTAATGTTTGTTTGTTGTTGAGTTCAGCCAACAAGGTCAACACATCTTGCAGGGCTCTAGACTCATTTTTCCCACTGGTCGCACTGGTACGACCCACTCTTTCAGTTGGTCACGCCAACTTACAATTTGGTCGCACCCTTTTTTATAGTAATCATAAAGACCTTGCATAACTACCTCAGTTGATGAATCATTCTGTTATTTTGTCACTCTGTCTTTTAAAATAGTTGGATATAGACTGCTTCATATTTGCACTTTAACACTTGCGAGCCCAATAAATCCAAAATAAATGCAAAGAAACTTTGTATTTGTTATTTTATACAGTTACACTTACTAACCACTCTTGTTAAATGGTCTAAGCACGCTTGTGTTCTAATGTGTTTTGAGTGACAGACTTGATGGGTTCAGTCAGTGAGTCTCGTGAGTTCAGTGTTTGATATACGAGTTGTTTCAACAAAATGAATGTTCAAATGAGTCATTATGTCGCGAATCGGACATTAGCGGACATTGACGCGCTGTTTGTTTTTCACGGCTGTTAGGACATCGGTCAGATCAGACTTTAAATAAACCAAGAATGGTTACTGTTTTCTGCTATAAACATGGATTTAAGGGAACAAAATGTAATAACTGGAGTCAGAACCAGAGGTCATCCCATTTCCTACAATGCGAGATGCAATTTGATAAGAAGAAACCCTCTCACATTGCAGCAGTTAAAGGCGAGTTGTAGGAAGTCAGGTGGACAATCTCCAACCATGTGCTGGAAGGCGTGATAATCCAGACCAAAGTTCTGTAATGGAGAGACATGACTTTTTCATGACAGGACACTAAATGAGAAGTCATCATACAGAACTGTAAGATCAAGTTGTGGACTTACTTCAGTGCGTGGTAAATAGTCAGGATCAGCCTGTATCCTCGCAATGATCTCGCATAAAATAATTCCATATGAAAAGACATCAGCCTAGACATGAATACAGAGTAATGATAATGTGTTGTGATAAAGGCTGGAGGAAACCATTTAATAGTGTTGAGCGCACAGTACAGCTGAGAATCTAACCTTCTCGTTGTACGGCTCGTCTCTTAACACCTCTGGAGCCATCCAGAATGGAGATCCCACCACGGACAACTTCTCCCCCTCTGAACTGAACACATAGACACAAATGGTTAAACACCAAAGCCAGATGTGTACAACTGCTTACATATGGAAGAAAAATACAGGTACTTATTATGGATAAGTCCTATTAATATTATAGATGAGATCTATTAGTTGACCGGTGGTTCAGACAACCCATCGACTTGTTGATTTCAAAATATGTAGTTCAAGAAACAATTGAACCATCTGAATCACCTAAAAGTTCAGTAAGGCCAGAAGCACTCACAGGAAGTCTTTGATCAAGCTAATGTGTTGTGAGGTCATGGGAGAGAAAGGGTTTTCTTTGAGCCGCTCTGGTATTATTAGCTCTCTTAAAAGTTGACTTTGGACGGTATGTTCCTTCCAAATCAGATGTCCCCACCCCACGCTGGCCTTATCGTTTGCATCTCACAGTCAATTTTACTTTTATCAAGTTTGCACCGCAAATCATTGCATTTGTAACTGCTACTGGTGGTACATTTATTGCATTTTCCATAGATTTTCTAAACTGGAAGAAAAGCATCACCCCCACGTTGGCTCTTACTTACTCATCACTGGGGATTTTCTCTGCAAGGCCAAAGTCTCCGACGACCGCAGCATAACCATTCTCATCTGACTTGATCAGGCAGTTCTGAGATAACATTAAAGAGAAAAGACAATGAGTACTAGAACATATTGCGTCTCCTATGGGACACCCTACACTTGAGATTTCAACTGAAGTCAATTAGAATCACTTAAACAGAAAGTAATGATGTAGTGTGCAAGCCAAGGGGTGATTCCCAGAGCTAATAATTACAGTAAGTCCCATAGGTGCTAAAAGAGAGAATGCAACAGCCGGCGGTAGAAACAGCATGTCAGAGCATGCCACCGATAGAAGCACCTGTTTCAATGCTGGCTGGTATACTCCTCTTGTTTATTATGTAATGATATGAAACCTGTGGACAAGTGTACCATACAGGTTCTCTGAAGAGTCTTAAGAGAGATATACATTTTATTAGCTGCATGTTTCCTGGTAATCAAACCCATGATCTTGGTGTTGCATGCACCTTGCTTTACCAGTTGGGCTACATGAAATGAAAGTCATTTTTGTTTAGTAATGACAAACCATTTTGGTTCGGTGTTAGGTCCCCACTTATTATCCACTGTCAAATTTGGGTGCTAAAAAAACCTAGTTGAGAACCACTTCTATAACTTAAAAAATCAATCGATGTGATTATTGCTTACGATCACAATGTTAAAGAAGGCCTTTACCTTGGACGTGAGATCTCTGTGGAAAATGCCCTTTGAATGAAGGTAACTAAGGCCCATGGCAATCTCTAAGGCCAGTTTGACGCGCGTGGCCCAGCTCAGGTACTTATTGCTGTCCAGCAGCTGTTCCAAGTTGCCACCATTAATGTACTGAGAAAAAGAACACATCGGGATCAAGTTAATCCTTTATAAAATCCCAAATCATTAAATTAAAGAATGAGAAGTAGGCAATACAGTGTCCTCATTATCCCATAAGGAAATTAAACAATATACAGCCGCAGAAAAAAAATAAGAGACCGCTCCAAATTTTCATTTCAAATCAGTATTTCTAGACGTACTGTGGACATTTCAGTCCAGTGTCTGTTGAATTTCAACGGAATCAAACCTCAGAAGCAAATGTGAAAGACCGACAGCATGACAAGACACGTGAAAACTGTGATAAAAATCCAGGTTAGCATACAAAACATTTTTTTGAACTTTTCCTAAACAGATGTGTTGATTAAAAGTGAATACAAACTTGTTTTCTATGCAGTATTTGAGGTCTGAAAAAATACAGAGCATATTATTCTGTTATTTTGACCTGTTTCTCCAGTTTCCATTTTCTGCAAATAAATGCAAATAGAAACAATATTTTTACTTGAAATTTGGTAAAAATATTGTTAGTAACAAATGATAATTTTACCTAAACACATACCTGTATATAGTAAATTTTAAAATCAGGAAAACAGTCTCTGAAATGGTGATTTTTTTCCGTGACTATATTTATTACACTAAGGGCTGGAGCCTGGAAGTTCATTTTTATGGGTGGGGGGCAGATTTCCACCGTAAAATTTCTATCTTTTACCAATGAAATGGCCTCTGATCTGTATTGACATTTCATACATAAATATAGTGGTATTGTCTGCATCTATGGTTCAAAAATTTCTCAGTGAATCTCGCCCATTTCCACCACTGGTTACACTTGACAGAAACTTTTGCATTATGGGGATCATAATTGTTTTGATGGCCACACTATTTACTTTTTAAAACAAAGAAGTTCATCCAATCAATCTCCTGTGGTTAAATATGGTCAACTCTCTAGTGGACTGGTTTGAAAAAGTCATAAAAGCCTGCAAAACAGCAGTGCTCAGTAGGAGGCCTTTAAGTGCTTAAAAGCAGCCTTCTGTTTCACCGACCATATGCATGACAGCGCCATCCAATAATTAAAGAATTATTCTGCAGGAGACATTGCAGCACTGAATGGTTTGTGTGATTAACTAATCTCAAAGATTTGTTTCAAAGATAATGTGCCACACATGCTGCCACAGGACACCGTCTCATCTATGTCCTAATTTTGGGTTTTCTGAAATGATTTGCCACGGCTGACTTAAGGCAAAAGTATAGTCCGGCCGTCCGCGTCCGCCCACATGACGTAATTTTCGTCATCAGGAGGGTCCGTGGTCCATTTTTGAGACCGCGCAGACGGGACGTGTACAACAGCGCCTGCGCGAAAAAATGTTGAATCAGCCGAGTCCACTCGGTGACGAACTGCGCATATGTCGAACTCTATCTGCACGTATCCACAATTGAGTATGCTCAAGAAGCTGACCGGACATGTTTGTGCGCGAGAAGGACAAGGAAAGTCAAGTATATCCGGCGCTTTAGCTGAGGAGCCCTTAGTATGCCCTTAGTATCACTGCAGTGAGATATCAACAGAAAGACGAGACGGAGGGGTCGAAATGACAGCACCTAAGAGTCGGTACCATGACCCCACTTTGTTTATCAATAGACTGTACCTTTTCAATGCTTACTAGTAGGGCTGTGTATTGGCAAGGGCCTTTCGATACGATACATATCACGATAGATAAGTTACAATACAATATACTGAATACATTTCGATACGATACATAATTGCAATATATTGCAATACTTTTCAAATAAAAAAATGTTAAAAGAAAATAGAGCTGAAAATACAACTTTCTTTGGACCACCTGGGGTATTTTTAACATCCCACCAATAGAATCCATCACGTACCAGTAGACACCATTATAGTTTCAATTAAAACTAATACAATTTCTATTACAACCGTTCAATCAATAACATTTTCTATTGTGTTTTGGGCAGAGTTCTATTGTTTTTTTTCAGCAAGGTTGTTTTGCTGCTCTTCAGTTTGATAGCGTTAATGTCCGTTTGTGCATTCTTTAGATTGCATTTTAGGAGACAGAATATTTATTTACTCGCAGTTATTGTTTGACAGGGAGCACAAGGATAGAGTCACTTTCGCTTTTGCAACCTAATAGTCTCGTGTTACCGCAGCAACAACCTCATAGTCCGTCAATAAAAAAAAAACTGTCTTTGCTCCACATCGCACATCACAATGAACACGTTTCATGCGTGCTCTAAACATGCATCATTAAAATCAAAGCGTGCCCACGCATCGGCTCTGGAAGCTGGAGCGCCATTCTCACTCCTGCTTGAGACAATGGGCGTACAGTATGTACTGTATGTGACGTTAAAACGTGATTTTAATAAATGTATCGATAGTAGAGGTTGGACTATCAATACTATCATGAACAAAAATATTGCGATAGTTTACTGTATCGATATTTTTGCACGGCCCTACTTACTAGCATATGATGAAGATCACCGGTTACAGCGTTAGCACACTGCATGACTTCAAAGTTAAAAATTTAGGTAAAACTGGACAATAAATAAAGTCATTTCTCATTTAGCATGACAGTTATTGCATTACAATAAAGATACTAAGAGGCGTCTTGGATTTCCAAAACTAAATATATAGGTCCCACACTCTTTACCTCCTTGGGCATTGCTATTTTTGCTCAGTTTACTTAAAGAGACCAGAAAACCATGTCCATCAGTATTCAGAGGTCCAGACAAGTACTGGAATAAAACCTACTACTTATCAGGGTAGCATTGTAAATTATAGATGCACCGATATATCGGCAAATAATCGGTATCGGTCGATCGAAGCAATTTTTCCCACTATTGGCCGTTAGTTTAAAAACAGCACATAGTAAACGTTTAGCTAAACTGTGTGGTTGGCTACGCACTTTAATCCCATTCCTCTTTCTCTCATCATCCCGCAGACCTGATCTCTTGTCCAACATACATCCCCATTCCATCTCAGGGACTCCTGGAGCTGCCTGGCTTATGCCGTCAGTCTGCTTCCTCTCTCCAGGGTTGAACCTCTAACGCTGCTCTCTGCATTGCACCATTTGATCAGCGATGACTAAGTACTGCCTGGATGATGAAGCTCAACAGAATGAAAGACCCATGCTCACCCACCTTCTTTATAGGTCTATATGGAGCTATAATCCACTTGGTGAAACGGTAACCTAGAGTGCCGGAGATTTGCTCGGTGCTGCTGACGCAGACTAAAGCAGAAGATGGTGACAACCATCAAGTGGGTTGATTTCCTAGCTGCTGAGTGATAAGAGCTCATTTGAAACACGGTCAGCTCACTCAACAGCCTTTAAATGAGGTGGCTTTGCTGGTATAATAGCTATTGAAAAAGGAATTCTTAATGACAGGAGCAACATAAGGCCATTGTGGCTTTCAATATTAGTATAATCATTCAGCAGGCCAGTGATTACCCACGATTACTATAGCACTAATACCCTCTTTCCGTCAACATCCATCAGGAAAGCAGAGCGAAGGTCGAACGGCCACTGGCACGCACAATGCTGTGGTTTGAAAGCTATTGCTTATACTTACAGGGGCTTTGCACTTGCTATAAGTAAACTTCATACCAGATGTATCCAGGTGTCAAGACATTGAGCAGTTTACCAAGCTTGTATACTATAAACCAGGGGTCGGCAAGTAAGTTTGGCATCGGGCCAAAAAAACCAATTACGTCGCTAGATGGCGGGCCAGAACATAGTCAAAGTATAATTTAAGAAATTAATTGATGAAAAATGCAACTAGAATAGCCTACTTTAAAAAATATAGTTATTATATAATTATATATAATTACATATAGTCATAATTATTTAACGTAGCCTATTTAACGTAACGTAACGTATTTGACGTAATAGCGCTGGGGGGTACGCTATTACTTCGTGTCGTGTGATGATAACATTTAAGCTAGCTAGATGGTGAGAGAAAATGGCACTATCCTGACTTAAACTGAGACATTTATTCAAGAAGTTTATTATAAACTGAAAACAATTAGGCTTACTAGACACATTTTATGTCAGAGCGGGATCTGAGCGGGATTTTGTTTACCGGTGAGTGCGAGCGTTTGCTTGGTCCGTGAGCGACTGAGCGAAGCCCACAGTCATTGAGCGAAATATTAATAGTAGGCTGAAAAGAGCAGTTATGTTTCAGTCTGACATTCTGTGATATATTTTTTGTATTTTTTATTTAAAGTGTGCCTAAAATATCTGTATAATAACTGATAAAGTATATTTGATTTTCGTTACTTTATTTCCGTGAACATATAACTGCCATAGTGCAACATTCAAAATAAACGCACAAAAGATGAAATGCACTATGAACACCTTTATTATTACTGCGGTTAATAAAATAAACAGGCCCTAAAAAAAAAAAGACAAAACCAAGGGGAAATGCGGTCTTGTAACGTCAAACCTCAATCGTTACAGCATTTTAGAATGTACTTTTAGAAACTTGGACAAAGTAGCTGCGTCTTCGAAGGCTGCATGCATCCTCCGGAGATCACATTTGTCGGCTGAGGCCGGAGGTTTATTCAGGTTTTATTTCAGAAAAGCAACTGTTACATTGGGTAAGTGACACAATGTCTTCTTAAGAGAAATAAATATAAATGTTATAATGTTTTTTTAACTGAAATGAGCCTGTATCAAACCTCTTGTTGCCCGCGCACCTCCGCAAATGGACGAGGCGTTTGTAGTTGACGCGCATGCCGTTGCCGTTGCGCTATTATTCAGGCTTAAGGCTCATGCATTGTACATGGGACAATAATCCAGCAGCAAAAAAGTAAATCACCAAGAGGACTGAGCGAGCGACTCTGAGATTGAGCGAGCCTGTTGCCGACCCCTGCTATAAACTATAAAACTGGTCCCTTGTGATTTGATTCAGTTACTTCACAATGCATTAACACAACTCTTTAAAAAAAACCCCCAATTTACAATGCAAAACTTGGACAGTAGCCTCAAGAGTACTTTTGCTGTACATCTAGGACCTTAAAGGGATAGTTCACCCAAAAATATAAATTCTGTCATCACCATCATCATTCTGTCATGACCGCGAGCGCGTTTTCCAAAACAGACCAGGCATTTGTAAGTAAGCTAATGAATGGGAATTCACACAGTGTGTGCATGCGTGCCTTTGCGATCGCGTTCAGGGCAGGGGATGTAGCCTACCTCCTGCCGCTCACAGTCACGTTCAGTCCATTCACGATCATGTTCTGATGAAAGAGAAATGATAGAACGGGGTATTACAAATTGCCCTTATTGTAATCCGTCATAATGACGGACGGCCTTCAGATTTTTCCATCACTAGTAAAAAAAATCTGTCAATTATGGAGAATGTTCGGTTAATGCGACCTCGGAGTAAAACATGGGGGAAATTTTGTTTCTTGGCTGAAATATCCCTTTAACTGGCCCCCATTCAGTACAATAGAAGTGAATGGGTGCCAGTGCAGTTCGGTTACCAACTTTCTTCAAAATATCGTCTTTTGTGTTCTGCAAAAGAAAGAAATTCATAAAGGTTTGAAATGACAGAAGGTTGAGTAAATGATGACAGAATTTTCATTTTTGGGTGAACTCACACTTTAAGTACTTTAGAATGAACCATTAAGGGGTTTTGCATTAACAATTAGTAACCATATTATATTATATATTATCATATCATTTACAACCAACAACCCTACATAGTCTGAAATGTTAAAAATACGTTACGCCTTAGGGAACGGCTGGTGGGCTCTCTCTAATAGAAAACTTCCCCTCAAGCCATTCTGAACAGAGAATAAACTGTTCAATGTCACAGTAAGTCTTTTTTATTCACAGGGGGAAATGCCAGTGATTAAGAATCAAAAGTACCCTGCGAGCACACTTGGATCAACTTATTCCAGTCATGAATTAACATTGAGCAAGTCAAATGCTATACCCGATTTTTCAGCAAAAATATGACAAGATTTACAAAAGTTTAAAGTGTGTTTTTGGCTTCTCCTTGGTCTCAAACATCAACTCTTATTTAACATACATTCACAAATATTTGGATTGCATTCGTATGTAGCAAGAATAACAGTGAGGCTAGAAACCATGAAAACATGATCAGGTTTACATTTACAATTACATTTATTCATTTGGCAGACGCTTTTATCCAAAGCGACTTACAAGAGCATATAAACATTTTGTCAACACGCTAAACAGTACCGTTAGTTTACAAGGCCATGCTACTAGGAGGATTAAAGCTGGAGTAAGCCAAGGAGAGAATGAACAATATTTACAAGGTTATAGCATAAATTCTATTAAAAGGCATTTTGTTGTTGAATTGTTAAACTGCTGGTTCCAGTTAGTGTTGTCAAAAATATAGATATTTCGATAAGTATCGATACTGAAGAATCTGAAACGGTTCCAATACCCATGTCCCACGTATCGATATCAGCTGCACGGCGTTCCCGCTCTCTTTCTTTTTTCCGACAGTGAGTTAACGCACACTGCACGTGAACGCATAACAACAGAGCCCCGCCTCCTCTCACAGACTTGACTCGTTTGTGGCAGTTAAATCGTGTTTATGTTAGAAAAGATGGCCAGTCTCAGTAACACATCTGGCATGGTGCACATCAACAATTACAGTATGGGCCTATGTGAATAAAAGCCAATTTAGCCAAATAAAAATGTAGGCTATTAACTAACATTAATGAACAATGAATGAGCAATACATTTGTTCAAGTATTTATTAATCTCTTTTAAATGTTAGTTAAAAAATACAACTATTTATGTAAGCTCCCCTGTTGAAAAATCCAGTATATGCTGGGTAAGGTATGTTTTTATCGATGCTGGTTTGATCTTAAACCAGCTAAGAACCATCTTAAACCAGCATATGACCATCTTAAACCAGCACATGAACAGTTTAAACCAGCACAAACCAGCAAACCAGCATCAAAACATACCAAACCAGCATAGGCTGGTTTTTTCAACAGGGTCTGGTCCATTAATACTGACAAATACAACTTTGATTTTAAATAGTAAATGTATTCGTAAAATTAACATTAGATTAACAATGAATAAATAATGTAAAAATATATACCTCATTGTCTAGTCTTGTTCAATTTAACTTCAAATAAAAATAAAAAAGGCCTATATTGCTATTGCTTATTAGGGCCTTATTGCTATGGCAGTTTATTCCCCGTGGTATCGAAAATGGTATCGAATATCAATTTTTTTTAGGTATTGAATCGAAGTTAGAAATTCCAGTATCGCGACAACACTAGTTCCAGTGCAGGCAATGGGAAAGAGTATGGCCATGTTTAAGGTGCTGTCCGTGGTAAAGAGTCAAACTTATATTATTATATTTAAACCTATAGTATGTCACTTACCTCTGTGAGAGCATGAAGCTGACCTTCCTGCACACACACGCCCATAAATCTACACAAACACAACACAAGAGAGATGTTAGTTTAATGCTTTGCAATACACAAGTACAGCTCCAAAACATCAGCATCTACAAACCCGATTCCAAAAAAGTTGGGACACTGTACAAATTGTGAATAAAAACAGAATGCAATGATGTGGAAGTTTCAAATTTCAATATTTTATTCAGAATACAACATAGATGACATATCAAATGTTTAAACTGAGAGAATGTATCATTTTAAGGGAAAAATAAGTTGATTTTAAATTTCATGGCATCAACACATCTCAAAAAAGTTGGGACAAGGCCATGTTTACCACTGTGTGGCATCCCCTCTTCTTTTTATAACAGTCTGCAAACGTCTGGGGACTGAGGAGACAAGTTGCTCAAGTTTAGGAATAGGAATGTTGTCCCATTCTTGTCTAATACAGGCTTCTAGTTGCTCGACTGTCTTAGGTCTTCTTTGTCGCATCTTCCTCTTTATGATGCGCCAAATGTTTTCTATGGGTGAAAGATCTGGACTGCAGGCTGGCCATTTCAGTACCCGGATCCTTCTTCTACGCAGCCATGATGTTGTAATTGATGCAGTATGTGGTCTGGCATTGTCATGTTGGAAAATGCAAGGTCTTCCCTGAAAGAGACGACGTCTGGATGGGAGCATATGTTGTTCTAGAACTTGGATATACCTTTCAGCATTGATGGTGCCTTTCCAGATGTGTAAGCTGCCCATGCCACACGCACTCATGCAACCCCATACCATCAGAGATGCAGGCTTCTGAACTGAGCGCTGATAACAACTTGGGTTGTCCTTGTCCTCTTTAGTCCGGATGACATGGCGTCCCAGTTTTCCAAAAAGAACTTCAAATTTTGATTCGTCTGACCACAGAACAGTTTTCCACTTTGCCACAGTCCATTTTAAATGAGCCTTGGCCCAGAGAAAACGCCTGCGCTTCTGGATCATGTTTAGATATGGCTTCTTTTTTGACCTATAGAGTTTTAGCCGGCAACGGCGAATGGCACGGTGGATTGTGTTCACCGACAATGTTTTCTGGAAGTATTCCTGAGCCCATGTTGTGATTTCCATTACAGTAGCATTCCTGTATGTGATGCAGTGCCGTCTAAGGGCCCGAAGATCACGGGCATCCAGTATGGTTTTCCGGCCTTGACCCTTACGCACAGAGATTGTTCCAGATTCTCTGAATCTTTGGATGATATTATGCACTGTAGATGATGATAACTTCAAACTCTTTGCAATTTTTCTCTGAGAAACTCCTTTCTGATATTGCTCCACTATTTTTCGCCGCAGCATTGGGGGAATTGGTGATCCTCTGCCCATCTTGACTTCTGAGAGACACTGCCACTCTGAGAGGCTCTTTTTATACCCAATCATGTTGCCAATTGACCTAATAAGTTGCAAATTGGTCCTCCAGCTGTTCCTTATATGTACATTTAACTTTTCCGGCCTCTTATTGCTACCTGTCCCAACTTTTTTGGAATGTGTAGCTCTCATGAAATCCAAAATGAGCCAATATTTGGCATGACATTTCAAAATGTCTCACTTTCAACATTTGATATGTTATCTATATTCTATTGTGAATAAAATATAAGTTTATGAGATTCGTAAATTATTGCATTCCTTTTTTATTCACAATTTGTACAGTGTCCCAACTTTTTTGGAATCGGGTTTGTACTGTACAATTGAACAATTTTATGGGACATCCGTAAAATGTGAGCATAGAGGTACATTAAATGTGAGCATAGAGGTACATTAAATGTGAGCATAGAGGTACATAGTATACTACAAACTCTGATGCAATGACATAAGGACAGTATTAAAAGTCCTGACAATCTCTGAGGCATTTGCCTGAGAGGTTTAGTTTATGCTCTGTATTTGTTTCATCTGTCAAAAACTGCTTTTACAAATGACACCATAAACTCAGACAGGTTAATAGTGCTGTACATCATCACAAGCTCTAAAACATGAGAAAGTCTTCAGTACACAAGAGCAAAACTCTTATGTGAATAAGAACAATGGCACGGCAAAGCAAGATTTCCGCCATAAAAAAGTTTGCTACTTCATCACCGCCTCCTTTTGTTCAAAGGGTTTATATAACAATAAAAGAAGCAAAACAAAATGCTATGAGTTTTCTACTGGTACATCTTTACCATGTTCAATTTCATGTGGACATTTAGTAGTTAATTCACAATGGCTATGTTGAAGCAGGCAACAAAAATAAGATTCGTTTCACTAAGGGAGTATTCACACCAGGAATGTCCGCTAGTTCACTTGCTTTGGTCCGGACCAAAAACAATGTTGATTTTTTTTGTTTGGTGTGGTTCGCTTTCACACTGCCCTTTTTGCAAGTGAACCAAAATATGTAAACAAAACCACATGTGTGCCAAGGTCATCCATTCATTCATTGGTCAGAAATTCTCAGGCGGGGGCAAAAATTTGGAGCTCCAGGTCAAATTAGGGGTGTGCACAACTAGTCGAATGATCTGCAATAATTATTCGAAAATTAAAAATGCTATTCAAATAGCTATGTTTCATAAGATTTAAAAACTGCGTCACCACAGCAGACACTATTAGAATGCTCATTCTCATTTAACGATTCCTCGCTTCATCTGTAACGACTTTATAAAATGCTACATAAAAATTTACTTTTATTTGTTCCTAATCTTTGTTCACTCAGATCACAAGCTAATTTAAATATTTTAAATTTACACACCAGCTCTTACCCCAGATTGCATTATGCTTGGCTCACATCACCATATGAAAATGTTTAAAAAAACTAGTAAGCTGGTGAGCCACAGAATTTGTTAACATTACTTAATACATTAGCTATCAAAAAAATACCAATGTTATATTAAATGATACCATTATTTTATTTATTATCATTAAGAGCGGTTGTTCTTTGTAAATTCATGTTTGTTCGTTAAAAGTACATAATAAAACGTTAAAAGTTATTGCCTGTAAATAACTTTCTAATTGAAGTTTGCACAGATATTTTTCATTTCAAAACGACAGACACTGATAATAAATGACAAAGAGAAAAACATTTATATGCTGTGGTGATCAGTGAATTAGTAAATATCTCAAATGACGGTCACATAATAAACAGACTAACAAGCACTAATGTCTTGGTTGCGGGATGTTTTAGGATCTTAACTCACACAGTCAGCATGGAGGAATGAAGCCTGTTTACTTTATTTATATCAACATTATAAATTAATATAAACGAGTGTTCTTGTCAGATCCGGTTATTGTTACTGAACAAACGAACAGCAGCGCTTTTTCTCCGCTGTCAGCCTTATTGTTAGGGTTTAAATGCTGTTTTTATGTATTTGTTTTCTTTTTCTTTTTCCCAACGTCGCTAATCTTTTCAACTTAAAAAACACATATACAGGATATAATATTAGTGCGATAGGAATATGTAATTATAAGTATAAGCTTGATGTGAAATTGTGACGTAAAATGACATTTTCATTAACTTAAATTAAATAAACGAATATTCGTTTTTATGAGCTCAAATATTGTAAAATGCCCATCCCTATGTCAAACCAGTGAGCTGTGTTGCAATTAGAAAACTGCGTTCTCCCCAGTTCGGGCTCTACATCATTGACGTTTATTTTGTCAGGTTTTATTTCAGAAAAGCAAGCGTTACATTTCAGGTTAATGAAATTAAAAGATTGAAACTACAATGATTAGGCTTCGTCTTAAGAGAAATAAAAGTTGATTTTATATTGTTTTTTAACTGAAAGGAGACAACCTGATGACGTGAGCAGTGGACAAAAGCCTCCAGAGGAGCGCAATATTTCGCTATGGGTAGCAAACAACACTTTCCCATAACGCAACTCTGACTACAGGAGCTTGTTAACTCTAAAAAGGTGCAGTTTCGGCATTTGGGTCGGATCGAGGTCAGGCCATGTTCACACCTTAAACGAACCGCACCAGAGGTCGTTTTGAACCGGACCGAGACCACCTCCTCAGCTGGGTCTTGGTAGGGTTGTTTGGTCCACACTCGAGTGCGATTGCTGTATTCACACATGCCCAAAAGATCCGCACCAAAGATGGAAACGAACTTGAGTTCGATCCAATCGAACCAAACAAGACAAGTGTGAATACCCCCTTAGTTATACAGTATAGGGCAGTATAGCAAAAAAAGGCTAAAGTGTACATTTTTATAATGCTGGATCGTTTCATTCTGAATTGAGTATAGAATTGAATGGTTTCGCACACAGCCAATGCGTGAAGAGCAACGTGGCATGTTATTCTCAGTCTCCCATCCTCTCTTCCACAGTGACGGCTGCTCCTTTATGTCTCTTGACCAGTGTTGGGTGTAACTAGTTACTAAGTAATTAGTTACTGTAATTTAATTACTTTCCCCTTGAAAAAGTAAAGTAAGAGATTACTCTTTTTTCTGTAATTTAATTAGTTACTTTTGATGTAATTAAACTAAATACTTTGTGTAATATATGTGTGCGTAATAGTGGAATTGACATCAAAATTCAAAGTCTAACTTTAAAATGTATGCTTTAATGTATAATTCTCACATTTGTAATACTTTGGTCAGTTAATAAGAGTACTTTATGTGGTTTTATATTATATATTTGAATTAATTAAAAGAGCTCTTTCATGTCTATCCTTGAATCACTTAACTAATCACGGTTGATATAGGATATAGAAAGCAATTAGTAATAAGTAACTAAATACTTTTTGGAGAGAGTAATTTGTACAGTAATCTAATTACACTATTGAATATGTAATTAGTAACTAGTAATTACTTTTTGAGAGTAACTTACCCAACACTGCTCTTGACATCTAAAGCATTACTATAGTAACTAATGTATCTATACCAACCACTGTCAAAGCTGTCTGAACAAACAGATCTGATTTCAACACTTTCAAACACTAGCATGAACAGCAACACATCACATTTACGATCAGACTGAACACCGAAAAAAGGCACGATATAGACATGCAATACAGTTAGGTCCATAAATATTTGGACAGAAGCACATTTTTTGTT
Organism: Triplophysa rosa; assembly: GCF_024868665.1. Lineage (NCBI taxonomy): Eukaryota > Metazoa > Chordata > Actinopteri > Cypriniformes > Nemacheilidae > Triplophysa > Triplophysa rosa. The sequence continues at coordinate 8,186,768 of NC_079894.1, forward strand.
ATTAAATATTTATGGACCTAACTGTAGCCTTTTAATTTGCTCTCAGTGTATCAATGTCCGCCTTGCACGACTCATTAGACAGGGTACAAATTTGTTGCTGTTTTGGGACTTACAGCCTCATAAACTCAAGGCATGATTTTTATTGTGGCTCTGTGTGTTTGGATTTCATTAACAAAGACCCCCTCAGCTCTCTCCTGTCTGCAATACAGTCTCTCCACCCCCGTTCGACAACACGCAACAATGGTGAAATTGTCAAATGCGCACAGCCTCTCGCTCTCTCTCCCTCTCGTCCACCAACAAACTCATATTCTGCTGTACACACAATAAGCAATGTGCCACAAAAATGGAAACGATACTAAATGTATTTAAAAAAAGACATTCAAATGTGAATAACAACATTGCTTCTGTAATAAAACAACCATTCTAGGTGGCCTACTGACAGACAAACACATTGAATTAGGCATTAAAACCAAATTTTGACTAAGGTAAAGGATCTGAAGATCTGAACTACATGTCCAACATTCAGTTAAATTCTCATGTGCCATGTTCTGTTTCAGCCCCAGGTAATCTCATCTGACAAAACTCACTAGCTTAACTCGGCTGATGTGAAGAACCAAGACGACAGTTTTTCCAAGGACCCTGATCTCAATGAAATCTACACTGGATATGTAGTTTCAGTCCATCTATTGTTAATGGATTTCTGACCTGAGACTGGAGGCAGAGGTCATCACTGCATTTCCATCCAAAGTGGAAAAAGATTTAAATTGAAAGCAACGCTCCAAAGCCTCACCGTGTAAAAACCTGCAGTCATTTGGAGACACTGGCAGTACATAAAACTCCTTGTTCAAAGAGTGGGGAATCTAATATTGATATTAAACTACATCAGCCACTGCTTTTTTGTGCATGTTGGTGCCACATTTTCCTTTGAAGTCTATGTTAGCTTCATTTTCCTATTTAGTTACAAGCTTGTTAAATGTACTTTTATTGCATCAGCTCCTTAGTTTGTTACTGTAAACCTCAACTGAAATAAAAGCACTTCATAAAGTAACCACACAGACACACAATGAGCAGAGCCATAGACTGAATTTACGATTTGTGGTGTTCTTTTTGGTCTTGAAGTTCTCATTGCATGTTTAATTTTAACTTATTCTCTAAAAGTAAAGCAGATGAACTTCTTAAATTAATTTCTCAGAGTGAGTTCGTCAACTGTAGTATAAAGCAGAAGACCCTACTGGTACATTCAAAAGGGGCGTCAGCGTTAACGCTTATCATTTACTTTGAATGGGTGATGTCATGCGTTGCCGAACTGAATTGTGGGTCCATCGCCATTGTGTCACTGGCGGTGCTCGCAGCGAAAATTGAACATTTCTCAACTTTTCAAGCGCCAACACAGACGTCAGCCATTCAGATTCGCCATATGCAAATAACCTACTGCAGGCACTAGCCAATTGTGACCATGCAAGACCGGAGAACAATGTGATTGGCTGTTGTCACTATGACGATCGTGTCAGGGCCACACTTCAGACACGCCCTCCGTCAAGCGTTGACACCCCGTGTAAATGCAGGGTAATAGATTAATACAAAAACAACACTTTAATAGATTAACAGGGAGAGAGAGAACTGTATACATAAATACAGTGGTGGCCAAAAGTCAAAATGTCAAACTTTGGAAAATTGACAACTTTACTTTTTATTCAAATTTAGTATAATAGAAAAAAAATTTGTATGCATGTTAAACAGTGCTCAGAGTTGTGATAAAATTTTAGAACACATAAACAAAGCTTAATGACTAAATGGTCAAATGGTCACAAAATATTACTAGAAAATCTACAACTTTCCTGTGAGCTTTTTTGTATATTTGTAAATTTTTGTATATTTCTGCTAAGAAATAAATGTGGTTTGCCTTTTTGCCAAATAATGTCCAATAAGTACCTTAAAAGTTTTGTCCATTTTGTACCATACAACGCTACATACAACTAATCTAACCAGAGGGAGCATTAAAAGCAAATAAATCATAAATCCTACGGTGTCACCGCAAACATGTGAAGATGGTAAAAAAATGAAGATAAATCTCTCTATTAGGGAGTGTACAAACCTGAGAATGTTGGGATGGGAGAGTCTGTTCATGAGCTGAACCTCTCGCAGCATGTTGGCACGATTACTGCTCAGCGTGTTCATCTTCAGAGCCATGACCTGGCCTGACGCTCTATGACGCACCTACAACACACAGACCAAAAGCCATTGCTCATGTTGCGTCATGCAAAGATTATTCAAATACAAACCAAAGAAATGTGTAAATGGAATGTATTTGCACATAATACATCTTAAAATGAATAAAAACAATGCAACAGTGCAACTAGACCCATACCTCTCACATGATACTATGATTTTCGACTAGAGATTGTTAAATTGCATGGGAGTCAAGTAAAATCCATAACATTCAACTGCCAACAGCACTCATAAGAGAAGTGGGGCCCTATTTTAACAATATAAGCACATGGTCTAAAGCGCAAGTACATTTGGGGTGTGTCTGAATCCACTTTTGCTAGTTTAAGAACGGGAAAACTGGTCGGTGCGCCAGGCACGTGGTCTAAAAGGGTTGTCCCTATTCTCTTAATGAGTCATGGGTGTGTTTTGGGCAAAACGTGCAGTAAACTATTCTGAGTCGTTGCGCTCGCACCTTTTACATGGCGAAATTTGCAAGTTTCTCCTGAGAGACCATCTACAGGACAAGCCGGATTTTTTATCTTTACGTAGCCTACACAATAATAATATTTTAAATTGTAATCCATTTATTTTTTATATTTGGCATGTTTGTGTGCTGCTGCGCATTCCTCTGTGTGTAATAAGCAGAATGTACGTGGGCTGTGCACCCGCCTATTACTAACGTGCTCTATAAATAACAAAAAAATATTGCGCCGTTGACTTTAGACCAGGTTTCAGTTTCAGTTGCCTCAAAAAAGCAACGCGCCAACAATGCACATGAACACAACTCGTTTTCAGACCAGCACGCCCATGGGCGCAATTGCATTTGCTATTTAAACAACGTGGCTCAGGACATGAAAATGCGTCAAGCTGAAACTAGCAAAAAACACTTGCGTCGCACCTGGCGCCGCATTGCGCCGATTGTATGATAGAGCCCAAGTGCCATACATTTCTAAACAAAGATATTTGTTAAAGATCATTCTAAAGCAACCAATATTTTAACACGATAGAAAGAAAGGAAAGTAACAAACAACAAACGCTGCACAAGAATGGATGTTAGGGCTTTCACAACAACTGGGAAATGTGCTTCTGCAGAACAGTTTCCTTGTTCCCTATTTCATCTTGCTGACCAATAACAAGTCATTCAGGAAATAGATATCAACCACAGGATGTCCTCATGAGTAAAAAAATAATAATAATCTATTCCTGTAAAATGCTGAATTTTTCTGAAACTGCATGGGAGTCAAAACACTGAGATCTGTTGTTAAATTATGTGAACATACAGCCAAACATTCATTGCTTTTTACTATAAATACATGATGCTTACATAACTAGTTGATATGCAATGAAAACAATTCATCATTTCCTGTACTGCAACCATAACACCCCACTCCTGTTCTGCTATGCCCACCTGCAGTGAGAGCCGACTGCCAGACATGGACCCAGATGTTGCCTCCTTTATACAACTCAAACTCGCAATCTGTTCTGCTATTATCAGGTCGCAGCTTGTTGCCCAATGAGCTTGTCTCTACGCAACAAATCCAGTGTCTTAGGGAAATATTACAGTTCCGCAAATTTAGATGGATTACAATATTGCACAACATGATTATTTAGGGATTCTCTATCTTGCAGTGGGGGTGTTGATATTTGTTCAAGCTCCTGAAGTGGGTAGAGATTCAAAGTCATTTGTTCCAATCAACTGAATAAGACTATTGTTGCATTCGCTTCCTAGACATGTTCGAACAGATCCAACAAAGCAGCTGGCATTTGGCTCATCTCATTACCCCTACCTGTGCCACATGCAGACACCCCCTGCCTGCCACCCTAAAGCCATCCGCTCAGTTCTAGGTCTAAGCCACCTGTGGGAGGAATAAATATAATGAAGGGAACCAGTATAATGGATTTCCTTTCTGGACGGGTAATATCCCATCAATTCCAGGATAATTGGGTTCAGGGTTACAAACTGAAACAAAAGTCCTACTCACTAGTTTGACAGGGCTCTAAAATTAACTATTTACGCTGCTAAAATTAGCTGTTTGCATGTTGAATTCAAAGACCTCAATATTTACATATCTCAGAAACTTGCCTTATCAGGGCTCTAGACTGCGACCAAATGCTCGCATTTTGCGACTATATTTCAGGCCGGTGCAGCCATTAAGAAAAACTGGTCGCACATGCTGGAAAAACAGTTGCAAAATGTGACTGCCAAACTGATCATCAATAATTTTTGCGTGTTATAAATTTAATGTGCAGAAATGTTATATTGCACAAGCGACGCATCCAGTCACGCCAATTCGTCTCCCCTCCTTCAGCCATTCCCTTATATGTCAGTGCCCCCACCCGCCAATGATGTAATTTGCACGCTTGCAGAGCTGGTGAGAGACGCATTTAATGCTATTGATGATGAAGCAGAAGGTACAAAACAGCAACGATAACAAATTGTGTTGCGTGTCTTGTATGCAGTGTGAGGCTAATGCAGAAAACATGTGTATAAACGGAGAGTCCGAGAACAAACTACTAAACTGAGTTCTCTTCAATGTCTTCTTACTCTAAAACGGACATATAAACACAAAATTACGTCAAATGTGTATACTTGCTCTTGAAGGGGCAGCAGCATAATAAAGACCTCGGTTTATAATGTTCATCAGAGAACAAAAGGATGGGCCCAAAACACTCACTGATATTAAAGGCGCAGTTCTTGAAAATCAGCGGCCACTAGCTTTGTATTATAGTTTTGCAACGAATCTCTGAGTCATTTGCCCACCCCTCCCTTTCGAATTACGACGGAGGTCGCAACAGTAAAAAAAGATGTCGTCTACTGAGACAGCGGATAGTAGTGATACAAGCAGGTAAGGCAATATATTAACGTAATTAATCATTTAACATGTATTCTATTGCGAAAGTTACTGTTACAATTCTATAATTAGATATATTTCTTGCGTGCTATCTAGTACACGCTGAGAGTAGTGAAGTAACTAAAGTTAGCTAATCATAAATAGCAACGCTGTTCAAAGCGTTTGATCTGACAGCGACATAGGCAGTTAGGTGCAAGTTAGTAGACGTTTGTCTCCCCCTTTGTAAAGTCAGGAACAACCGGAGTACGTACCGCAGGGACGGAAAAACATTATTATTCGGAGGTTATATGGCCATTTGTATAAAATGCTAACGTTACCGTTTCAACAAAACAGTTGTTTGGTAAACATTGAAAAAGTGGAAACATTGAAAATGTTGAATTATCTTACCAGTCTAGCAGAAAACAGACAACTTCGGCATCGCCTTGAAAACATTTGTCTTTCAACAGTGCCTTCCATCTGGTAATAGATACACCGATGTTTATCCTGGATTTCTGCCGCCGTTTGTCTCTAATTCGTCTGGCAGCATCACGTTTGCGCTTCTTTGACGACGGAGATTCACGCTCTGTCGGCGCTTGTGCACAATACGCATGGTCCTCCATTTTATCAAAACTTCTAAGACAGAACAATCAGTTGCTTCAGCTAGACGACGACTACTCCTCCTCCTCTCCGTACTACGACTTACTACTTTGTGCGTCTTCAACTCAGTGATGACGCAAGCTGCGTCTAAAAACAGACACGAAGACCAACATATACGAAACGCGCTCTGTAGAGCTGTTTGTCCGTTAGAGATTACTGTACAAAACATGGCTGCGCAACATAAATTCGATGTAGATAGGCCCGCTCCCTATGTAGATACAACTGGTTTATTCTAAGGTAATAAAAACATAACTTTTCATTACGTAAGGTTTTTATACACATCTAAAGACACAGTTTTGTATGTTATATTGCATTTCTGTTAATAGATCATACAAAACATCCCGCACTGTACCTTTAAAGGAAATGTGTTCTCCTTATGACTTGTTTAGATAAAGAAAAAAGTAGCATAAAATATAATTTAGTTGTTAGTTGTTAAAATATAATTTAGTTGTAGTAGTAAAGTCGATTACGATTATTGAACAATTATTTTGTTTTTGTTTATTTTTCTTTGTTTTTTGCCCACGTAGATCACTGACAAGGTTTGTAGTGTAAATATGCCCAACTTATTTATCATTTACATAACATTTATCTCATGTTATTTTTAGATAATCAAAGAAAATACAAAGTATTTATGGTTATTTATTGACCATTTCGAATAATAGACATCCTTGTTGTTATTTTTTGGAAACATTTCCTCTGCCACTGAAGACAGGAGAACAAACGCAACACAAATCATCTGTCTGCATGTGTCGTGAGAAATCGGGTGTACTTTGGGACCCTGCCTGGAGACCAGTCCTGCCGTCATAAGAGCTGTCACCTGAAAGAAACAGACGGAGTTTAACCGAGTTTTTATTAGTTGAACGGATCTTAAAACTCATCAGTCTGTCTAAAGAAATATTTAGTAAATGTGTTTCAGTATATCTATATTTCTCACAATATGCACATTTTTGGACTAAAGTTCTGGAAGAATGTCTCGTATCAACTGTACCCGTTTTTCACGTATATTACATAAACACAGAATATTTGATTTCCATTTGAATCAGGTCATTTAAAAGTAGAGATTTTAAGCTTTCTTTAGACATACATTTCATGTTTGTGTGATAAGTATTTGCAGAGTTTTGGATCAGTGATGCATTTCAGAAATGACTTATGTGAGCGGAGTGGAGGCGGCTTATAACGCGCCCTGTTTATTTTCTTTATTTTACAAAATAACAACACTTTGATGTTATTGTAAGCGTACACATGTAAAAGTAGACAACTTACAGTTTCTAATAATGTCTTGCATATATGTGTATGCCTAAAATAAATAGAATATTTGAAGTCTCTTTTGCTCTGATAAGAAAAAAGTGAGGTATAGCGGCACGCGTCAAAATGGATATTAAAGGGAAAGTAATCGAAATAACGACATTAAGAAGCTCTAACCGACATAATTTTCCAAAGTCGCTTTCGATTACTTTTCGATTAATCACACAGCCCTACTTGAAGGCAAGGAACAGAGTCTTGAATTTGATGCGAGCGACTATAGGGAGCCAATGTAACTTGGAGGAGTGACGTGTGCTCTCTTCGGTTCATTGAAGACCACTCTTGCCGCTGCAAGGATCATCTGTAGAGGTTTGGTTGTGCAAGCTGGAAGTCCAGCCAGTAGTGTATTGCAGTAGTCCAGTCTGGACAGAACAAGAGCCTGGACTAGGACTTGCGTAGCATGCTCAGATAAGAAAGGTCTAATTTTCCTAATATTGTAGAGGATGAATCTACAGGATCAGGTGGTGCTGGCAACATGACCCGTGAAGTTTAGCTGATCATCGATCACCACTCCCAGGTTTCTGGCCGTTCTGGAAGATGTGATGGTTGATGAGCCAAGTTGAATGGAGAAGTTGTGATGAATCTTTGTGTCGGCTGGGATTAGAAGCAGTTCTGTTTTTGCAAGGTTCAGCTGCAGGTGATGGTCCTTCATCCAGAGCGAAATGTCACCTAGGCATGCTGAAATGCATGCAGAAACAGTCGGATCGTCAGGCTGAAATGACAGGTGGAGTTGTGTATCATCCGCATAGCAGCAGTTATAGGAAAAGCCATGTTTCCGAATGACAAAGCCTAGGGATGTCATGTATATAGAAAATAGCAACGGACCAAGCACTGAGCCACCCCTGTGTCGAGATGTTCGGACTCCGAGACCTCACCTCTTCAGGATACTCTAAATGACCTACCTGAGAGGTACGACCTGAACCATTGTAGCACCATTCCAGAGAAACCTATAGCCTTGAGGGTCGACAGGAGGATGTGGTGGTTAACGGTGTCAAAGGCAGCAGATAGATCTAATAGGATAGGTACAGATGAGTTAGAGGCGGTGCTTGCCAGTCTCAGGGCTTCTATGACAGAGAGCGGTGCAGTCTCAGTGGAATGACCACTCTTGAAACCAGACTGGTTTTTGTCCAGGAGGTTGTTCTGCATGAGAAAGGATGAGAGCTGGGTTACACACAACACGTTCAAGAGTTTTAGCAATGAAGGGGAGGAGAGATACCGGTCTGTAGTTACCTAACAGTGCAGGATTAAGAGTGGGTTTCTTCAGTAGTAGGGTAATACAGGCCTCTTTGAAGACTGTGGGAAATGTACTAGTGGTGAGAGATGAGTTGATAATGTGGGTCAGAGCGGGAACCACCGATGGAGAGATGGCCTGGAGGAGACGAGTGGGGATGGGATCTAGCGGGCAGGTAGTTGGGTGGTTAGAAGACATGACCTTGGAAACGTCATCTTCAGATAGGAGAGAGAAAGAGGAGAGCGGGCATGTGTCGGGGGTTTGGGCGTGATCAAGAGGCAGCGGCGCAGAGAACTGACTGCTGATGGTGGTCGTTTTACTAAGAAAGACGCAAAATCATCAGCTGTAAGTCCGATGGAGGTGAGGGGGCAGGCGGGCAAAGATGAGCAGAGAAGGTTTTAAAGAGAGTACGAGAGTCAGGCGCGTTGTTGATTTTAACGTGGTAGAACTGAGTTTTCTCAGAGGAGACATCAGCAGAGAAAGAAGAGAGGAGAGACCGAGGTAGTAGGTTCTTTAGATTTGCGCCACTATCTCTCAGCAAACCTGAGTGTGGCACGATGCTCACACAGAACATCAGATAACCAGGGGGCAGAAGGGGATGCACAAGATGGCCTAGATGTAAGAGGGCATAAGATGTCTAAACAGGAGGTTAGTGTGGAGCAAAGAGTGTCGGTGGCGCTGTTAGTGTCCAAGAGAGCTGTTCAGAGGGAAGGAGCATGGCGGATAAGCGGGAGGGAGAGAGTGTTCGTAGGTTGCGCCAGAATGTGACCAGTGGGGAAGCATGTGTAGTGTCTGGAGAAATTAGGTCGAGATCAAGAGTGATGAGTAAATGATCCGACGTGTGTAGCGGGGTGACCTGGGAGTGATGAGTGGAGCAGTATCGTGTGTAGATAAGATCTAGTTGATTACCAGACTTATGGGTTGCTGAAGTGGGGACTCGCTTGAGGTCAAATGACGCAGTCAGGTTGTTGAAGTCGGCAGCCTGTGGTTTTCCAAGGTGGATGTACCACCAGAGGAGTACCATCCTCAGGGAAGGATGACAGAAGAGTATCCAACTCCTCCAAGAAATGTCCATTTATATCTATGGAGCCAATTATTAAATTGGTACTATAGCTATTGTATTCTTTATAGATTGAGTCACTTAATGTTGCTCTTAAAATGCACCAGGTTGCAGCATTTACTTTTAAAATATGCAAAATTTTCTTCGGAAGGACCATGCCCCTGGACCCCCCTAGCGGAAAATACATTTAGCCCCCACAGTCTCACAAAATTTCTGTGGGAAACACTGCAATGCATACCACAAACAACACAGAGTGAGAACTTCACAAGGCACAAAACCACAAGCCTGCTACTTTCACTTTACGAAGCTAGTGAGAAACAGAACTTCCTCACACAAACCCTAAAAGCTACTTTAAGCAAAAAACTAATTAAATCAATGGGATATATAAACACTGGCAGAAAACTTTTGGAGTGAGAGAATGGGATCAGGGCATGACCCAGGTAAGATTTGAACACTATGTCCATGTGAGCCAATGACTCTAAGTTAAACATTGTGATCACGTGCACTTCTGCACCACAGCTTAAACAATATCTTAACAGATTTAAAGCCAGAGTAACTCTGACAGCCAAAACCATCAAATAGATTGTATGGGTGGGTTGCACCAACAAGGATTAAAGTAAACCGAGTTTAAAGCTAATCTAGGGTTTGTTGATACTAGTTTTATTTTAATTCGAGTTGTGTTTCACCACTTAAATTTAAACAAAGATCAACAAATCATAAAACATTAGGGCCCGGTTTCACAGACACGGTTTAGCTTAAGCCAGGACTATGTCTTGGTTGAATTATCGCTTTTATAAAAATCCCTTAGAAGAATACATTACTGGTGTGCATCTTGAGACAAAACAGTGGCACTGATATATTTTAAGATATGTCTGGGCAAGTTATATTAAGTTAAGACAGGTCACACATCCATTTTAGTCTTTTCCTTTTTGGTCACACTAGCCTTAAGCCTTTTCTGTGAAACCGGGCCTAGATGTTAACTTTTTATATACATATTCGACTGGGCTCAACTGATTTAATATTATTTATTAAAAAAAGGATTGTCCGGACCTCGGCTGCAAAGAAAAGATAGAGAGCACACTCCCAACCCCCCCCCCCCCAAAGCCGTAAACCTAGGGGAAACACTGAAATTATTATATTATAATTAAAATAACAAGCATCAAAGATTAATTTCAAGCATTAATTCTTCAAAGACTTCAATCTTTGAAATGGCATTATTCAGTCAATGTTGAAGATGTTGTTATATTTTCACAGAATATTCTATAGGATGATTTTATGTAGAAAACAGAAAAAAGACTTTTGATGGGTTTTCACAAGCAGGGTCACCTTTTGTAATGAACAACGTTCTTATTGGGAAATTATTTAAAGATAGAAATATTTCTGGTATGAATGGCATGGAAAGGCCAATTTAGTAAGTAATTTTGTTTTCTGTTTATGATGAGAGCATTTTAATTGTTACATCACATTTGTTGTTTGTATGTTGTCAGTATTTTTTTATTTACAAATATTAATTATCAGACTTCTATTAAGAGGGCATCCCTCTAGCCACAGAGCCTACAATACAAACACATACACACACACACAGAATCACGAGCAGGTGGGCCTCTGGTGGCCGATTGCGACTGACCCTGGCCACTGGTGCGGGAAAAACAACTTTCCTCTTCTCAGGATGTCAGTCTTTTTCCGTTTAATCACAGACGTTGTGCTTGTATGTATTGGATAAGAAAGCAGGGCATCTTGAACTTGATGCTTCACAGCCGACCACCCAGTTTACCACCCAGAGGGCCATGCTCTCACTTCAGCACACATTACATTTTATTATAGATGTGTGTTTTTTTATTATGTAAACCTCATCAGAAGCTAGTTTAAAGTTAATCCCTAACTGAGAGATAAATCAGGTTGCTCCATGCTCCATTAATGGTTGCTCCATTAAAATAATGGAGCAACAGAATTAAAGTTGATCCAGATTTACTGTAAAATTAAAACTTGTATCAAATGATAGCTTAAATATAAACCTGATTATCTTTAAACACGGTTTACAGTTTGGTGCAACAGAATTATTAAATAAACCTTGATTTAATCTAGATTTAAGACTAATCCTTGTTGGTGCAACCCACTTTATGTCTACAGCTTTCAAAACAAATCTATCTGTTCAAAAAATAGCTTGTTTTACCACATTTAAAACAAAACACAGATATCAACTTGTATCAGGAACAAGTTTAGGGGTAAAATGTTCTGGCATCAATTTAAAGGATTATTTTAGCCAAAGCTATGTTGGTTTTTACTAAAAATACCAAAAGTTGATATCAAAACGGACAAGGGATTCCCAGATCTGCACCTTTGTGCTCGACTTATCACTTGGTTTTCAGATCAAAAAACAAGTTATACTGAACGGCTCACTTTCCTCACAACAATACCACAGGGAACAGTACTTGGTACGTTACTGTTTTCCAATAACATGTCTTCTATTAGGGCTTGGCGGTATGACGGAATATTCCGTTACCACGGAATAAAATGTCAACCGTAAGAGATTTTTCTATTCGGTGGAATGTAAATAAGTAGGCGTGGTTAACGCAGCGCTCTGCAAGTTGGGCGTTATTCTGAAAAAACAAGTGAATTAATCCACCCATAACAAATTAACGTATCAAATATTCTTTTGACCTTCTTTCAGTCTGTAGTTTTGTGATCTGCTCCAGTCCGGCGCTTTCTCTCTCACCTGCAGTGTTCGTGCAGGGATCTGCGCTGTTAATAGTTTTAATAAAGTTTAACTTCGGGAGAGCCAAGGTGAAACTTGTGTTGAAACGCGTCATGATGCTAGCCGGGTGAGCGTTTTGACGTGACACGCCACTTTCCCTCGTTTTGGGAGACGCATGTGGAGTCACCAGAGACTCGCAGTGCAAAGACAAGCGCCACAATAAACAAACCTAAAGACGCAACACACTAAAAATGCGCATCTAATAGAGAGTCAAGAGCGATAAAGACCTTCAGAGACCTACACCTACGTTTTATAACACCAGTCATATACTGTACTCTCATTGTTTGTGCATATATTCATAATTAATTGTTATACTTGTTGTCTATCTTCCTTCTGTATACATATGATATAGTTAGAAGATAAATATAAATAAATAATAAATCTCATTATCAGAACTTAATCTGATATCTTCAGTACATTTTCATAACTTGGCTGTTTTAACTACAGTATGGTGAGCATTTAAATTAACTGTAATAAATAAATAAAGGAAATCAATCTAAGAAAAATGAGGTATAAGATATAGAATTATAATGGAATACTGTTACCGTGAAATATATCGTTACCGTAAAATAAAATTACTCATTCCATGAAAAAGATTTTTGGCCATTCCGCCCACCTCTATCTTTTATTATTACTGCAGTCTGCAGGCAACATTGAATTTTATTAATTGTACACTTCCATTTCTATCAGGGTAATCTCAGAAAATGTCCATTCCATCTAACCTGCATGACTACGATCATCTCAATTTAAATCATAAGACTGATCTCCTAACACTGTGTCTACACCTGACAAAATTTTAAATTATAATGGGTTCTAATGAGTTTTATCTTTTGCCGAAAGACAGTAAAACGCCTTAGAACCCATTATAATTTAAAATTTTGTCCACACTGGATGCGATGCGGCACGGAGCACCGGTCGCGTCGGGTGTAGACAGTGTTATTCTCCTAATTAAGACCTCTTGCACTAAATCTCTCAGTTATGGAAGCCACACAACTATCAACATAAGGGGCCTCATGTAGAAAAGTTGTAGAGATTTTATCCATATGAGTGTATGCATATATTTACTGTATGTTTAGAAATCTCGATATATTCATGACATCATCATCATCGTACCTTGTAGACTTCAGAAAAGAACCCAGAGCCAATCCATTCGCAGATAAAGTCATCAAGTCGGGTCAAGCAAGAAAAGGCACTGATGAGAGCTCGGTATGAAGAGGAACACACTCTGTCCAGCTGTGCCGGGCTGGTATCCACTCCTCCTCCCCCACCATCAAGGTCCTCCAGTCGATCTGGCCTTGTGGGGAACCCAGCAATGGAGTTGCGTTTGCTCCGCTCCATCGCTACCGTTGCACAACTAATCTGGTAGAGTCCTAGTCAATCACCTGTTCACATATTTGACTGTCCTTGCCAGACCTAGAGAAACAAAAAGATAAGCAAAATATTTCAACATGTTTTTGAGCACATTCACACACAGCTGTAATGCAGGTAAAAAATATCTGAACTATCAGTTTATAATATCTGAATGCGCCACGTGATTCAGATACTACAATTATCAGCTTATAATATCTGAATGTGTAAATATAGGTCACTAATAACAACAAATTGCGCTATTTAGCCACCTAAAAACACAGCAAGGAAGTATAGTTCACAGTGATCAACCCAATTTTCACGACAAAAAAAAATGCACATAACATTACATTGCAGTATATATCGTCAGGTGTCTTTACGGGATCTTCAAGGGATGTGTGTGAACGCACGCACAGATTCCAGAAAATCACTGGTAGTGTGAATGAACAAAATCTAACGATCGTATTTTCCAGGATCTCTGTGTGAAAAGGGCTCAAATTAAGTCAAACGCACACTTTAGTTTGGAGACAGAGGGAGTGCACGAGCTCTCTGCTTTCCTGCACTTATCACAAGCGTGTCATTCACCACTCATAAATCGCATTAAATGTTCAAATAAATCTTTGGCGGGGCAACTAGCACCAATGCAACACATCGATCGCATTCGAATATAGAGCCCCGATTCATCTAAATAATATAAAATCCAATTGTGGATACAAGTTGTCCAAGTACATTCCATTTTTAGGCTTACACATAAAATGGGGTGACAAAACACAAGACTTTGCCAGTATCTAAAAATTGCCTTTCAACTCTTGCAGTGGTGCACCCAAAGTAAAAAGCCACTTTAAAAATATCAAACACCCATGCAGTCCATACAGCGTTTAACAGATGAGTCCAAGGCTCTATACTGCATACTGCATTTTGCGACTATTTTTCCTGCCAGTGCGACAAGTTTTTCTTAATGCAATGCGATACAATGAGATTTAAAATTACGCCCACCTTAACTACGTGTAGATTTGGGCGGTCTTAGTCAAATCATGTTACGAAGTTACGTAGATTCGCCGGGGTGTGGTTACACGAGGTGTTTCAGGCAAGTCTGGTTGAGCATTCGCTTTTAGATAGACTGCATCTTTTGTTCCCACACTTTCAGTTGTGCAATTTCACGTGTCTAATTATGCATGGGCAACTTATAACACACCAAAAACACAGAAAAACACATACTTCCGCCAAATGACCCCTTTAAACTTTAAGCACTAAACTATTGTATAAAGCTCTCTAACAATACTGCAAAGCATACAAAACGTTATACATCACGCTACATACTATTTATTTGTATGTCGCTATTGATAGAAGCCAAACGTGTATCAATGCAGCTTTCATGAAGAATAATCACTGAAAGCCTTCAGGTCTCGCGGGTTGTTTGAGATATGCGCGCGCCCAGAGAGTCAGAGCACAAAATACTAAACGGAGTTTTCTTTCATGCCTTCTTGCTCTGAAACGGACATATAAACACAAAATAACGTCAAAATTCCCATATCAACAAGAAACCTTGTAAAGGTATTCAGTTTCGTGACCAAACAGTTGGGTAACAAAACATGTGTGTTCCAGTATATTGCGCAAGCTCTTAAAGGGGCAGCAGCATAATAACAAAGGACGGCCCCAAAACACTCACTGATATTAAAGGAATTGTGTTCTCTTATAGGGGTTGTTCACAACAAATAAAGGAAGAAAGTAGCTTTAAGAAAGATGTGCTTTAAATATGGTAAAGTGTTGAAAGAGAGTTTACATATACAATAAAAATAATTAAATCATAAACAATTGTATTAATTTCTAATTGATTTATTAATGTATTAAATACATTTTAATTGAGTTTTAGTGATTCTTTTTTCTTATCTCACCCCACGACTCTGGTGCTATCAAATTAAGGGCTGGTGCCACCAAGTGCCACCTCTCTCAAGTGTTAGTCTAGAGCCCTGTGGGTCTACTCGCTAAAGTGAGATAAATCAACAAAGTCCATTTCAGTAGTTATCTGCTGTAATGAAAGAGACACTCATTTGGCAAACTTATGATATAAGACTATGCAGGCAGCCTTTCTGTTTCCATTTAAGAAAATGTTGAGCTGAGAATGTGGATCTGTGCAATTTACTGTAAAAACTATCAAACCCAGGGCACCAAACTTGAGGGTTTAAGAAATATTTTATTACAAATTTAGTAACAACTAGGGATGGGCGATATTATATCATTTGCGATATACCGGTAGAAATTCCCCACGATAAATTCTAGTTGATGACGTATTTCTTTGTGAGACCCATTCACAGCTCACATGTGAAGTGAAAACGGGTATAGCGGAGGGCGGACGTGAAGCTGAGAACTGTTTAATTCGATTTCTTTTATCCGCATTTTTCTGTTCTCTTTCTGTAGCGCGAGTCATAGACAGATTCAGTGTATGTTGCTGTGAGAAGAGAAGGTTCACACAGTTCAAGAGAGAGTGATTGACAGCATCATGCGATCGATCGTTTCCACCCAACAATAGAATATATACAGTTTTAGGTATGACATGATGTGTTTATTGAGCTTTAGTTCATTTAACTTTTCTTTACTACAACCTTTTGAAGTCGAATCTCACTATTATATTTTATATTTACAAAAAAACTGTAGGTATATTTTAGGAGCTGTTTGATTTGGGGTAAGTTTTACTTTTTGATAATATTTGTTTTTCTGAGGGTCTAGACTACATGCAGCTACTATCACTTGACACAAAAAACAGCGGTGGATGGCGTTATGGATATATCGTCATTTTTATCGTTATCGCAACAAATACCAGGAATTATCGTGATAGAGTTTTAGGGCCATATCGCCCATCCCTAGTAACAACCTTTCAATGAGTGGCAACTTTCAAACTTCAATTATTACATATTGAGGAGTACCTTAAAGGGACAGTTCACCCAAAAGTGAAAATTGTTCCAAAGTCCAAACCTGTATAAATCTCTGTCCTGCTGAACACAAAGGACGATATTTGGAAGAATGTCAGCTACCAAACAAATCTCATACCCTATTTACTGCCATAGTAGGGAAAAAATATTATGGGAGTCAATGGGATGAGATATGTTTGGTTACTGACATAATTCCAAATATATTCCTTTGAGCTCAGAAGAACAAAGAAATGTATACAGGTTTGGAACAATCTGAAGATAAGTAAATGATGACAGATTTTTCACTTTTGGGTGAACTGTCCCTTTAAGGGCACACATGTTCACCTTACAAAGTTATCCGACATGTAGCTATAACCATATGTCTATGGCCACGACAATCTCTCATCTGTCAAAACAACAATATACACCTTTAAATGACAACATCACGAAGCAGGGCAACAATGATTCAGTAACACTAACAAAACAACATTTTGCTGACTCTAACCTTTGCACAGTTACTGCACAGTTATTTTGATCCAGCACTACTCCTATAAAAATATCTGACTCATGATGATATGTAACAGCTAAGCAAGACCAGTTAAGAGCAAACAAATGAGGAAAAAGACAAACATAAATTCCAACAGAGACTGTAATGGCTTGATTTACAGAAGGTCATAAGTATTTTAAATCCAGTGAACAGTTGGTGTGACTCTTACAGGCAGAGGATGTGAACAACAGCATGCCTGACATTCCACAGATGTGAAAAAAGTAATGAGAAGGACTTAGCTACCTTGTAAAGCTCATACCTGAGATGTCTGCTTGCATTTGATAAAGATTACACTGGGAGAACAGAAAGGCAGTGTTTTAAAAACAAATCTTCTTAGGATGTTATTGTAATTTACAACGTCAAAAATGTAATATATACAGGATTATGAGCACATATAAAATGTAAATAGAGGATGTTCAGCCAAGATCACCATAAGGTAACCAAGGCTTCGATGTAGGCCACAAACGACGAACTTTTTAACTCGTATACATTTCCTACGAATCTAGGTGAACATGTAAGCAGGTTTATGCACTAGACAGGAAGTCCAATAATTTAGCACACGTTTGAGCGTTACATGGTTACCAAGGAAGCCAACAGCAAGGCGACGCGAGATACAACTCGGAAGTGCAAGTGTTGCAATCCGAGATCGCATAATAGATGCCGACCGAAAGTAAACTCTGTTGCTGCGTCCCTGTTGCCTGAGCTGCAAAACAATAACTAAGTTATCTCAATACCGCTGAGAATAGCGATCAGGTGCAACAGCATGCTGCCATTAAACAAGATCCCAAAACGCTTTTTAATTGTTTACTGACACGAGCAACTGAACGCCTGGTTAAAAAAATACTTCCTTCCAACTAAATACTTTGTAATCAAGACACCCGGTAATTCCTTTCAAAATGAAATGTCTCACCTGTTCACCATGCTCGAAACTGAAGCAAAGCAAAGATACGCTGATGGTCGACAGGCCTCATTTAGTTCCATTGCATTTAGGCAAAACAGACGAGGCCCGTACACTGCAATCCATCTTTTTACATGCAGAGATAATTGCTTGTTTTGACCGTGCGTCAACTGGGCTATATTTAAACTCCTACACGACTGAAACACGAACGCCCCATGACCTTCTTAAAACCTAACTTAAGGCGAAAAACACAAGCTTTCCAAAAACGAACTCGATATACAACGAGTGTTCAAGCATGCACAAACACACAACTGCGTATGTTTTGCTGTCCGGTGAAAGAAATGAAGTGGTCAAGGGAAGATAAATAACGCGCGAGTTCTTTCTGCCTCCTTCCAGGCGCTGCTCTTTGCCCAGTTTCTATTATGTACGACTAATTTAACGATCAATGCATTCCCAAATGCGTTATTCCCGCTCAGAGTGAGTAAAAATACAGTGAAGTAAATTCAACACTTCCAAAACAGTTGCCTCTCCCCACGGACCAAACTTACGTTTTCTTTGATAGAGAGATTGACGTCAGCGTCGGCCATACAGATACAAGGGACTTCTTAAACGCTATTATTTTTAACCAATCAGCGAGGAGGGTATACCAGGATGGGCGTACACTTATATGGATTGATGTGTCTTCGCGCCAATCAAAATGGTATCTGAAGAAACCGTTGTCCAATGGTATGTTAAAAGGTCTGGTACAACTACAAACACGGAATATGATGGCAGTAATGCGTTCCACGGCACGTAGGCTTTTAATCGCATTTTATTATACTGTGAAGGATAATAACGACAAAATTGAACTAGATAAACAATTGGCAACATTTTTTCAAGCAAAACAGTAACGTTACTATAGTCGTAGGATCAATGCATGATACTTTTCTTTAAGCCCAGTTATGCATCCGAAAGGAATGCAGAATTGCAAATGGATTATAATGGCGCCATCTATTGGTAGACAACGCGGTGTTTTCCAGTCAACATTGTATAAATGATCGATAGACGATTAGTCACTGGGTTATTAACAAGTCAAGTATTCGCAAATCATTTGTATAAAATGATACAAGCCTTTGCTTATGCAAAGGCTTCTCCCTTATCAATGTCAGTTAAAATAGCCAACGAGTGGTGTAACAAGCATTATGCAACGATTTAACGTCTGACCACTGAACATAGTATCCCCAGGCCCATCTGATGAAGAGTGATCTTATTTAATTAAATGTATTTATTTAAGAGTTATTTTATATTTAAATCTGAACTTTAATTTAAGCCCTATTTAAATGTTTATTATATATTCATTACTTTATACACCTATTATACAATGTGTTGAATTGACATGCATAGCGCAAATGTGGATAAAATAAATGCATCGAGTTCAATAAAGTGGAGGCTCGTCCAGAACCCGCCCCAATTCTGTAAATTCCTATTCAATGGGGTTAATCTGTCAATCGGCCAAGAGCTTTACAACCAGTCTTCAATGTCACTAACCTCACACACCTTGTGTGACATTTAAAATATACGGAGACAGGACAACAAGATGAGGAACGTAATAATTTCAGGTATTGTAATGGCACCCTTCTAATCTGTAGCATACAACTGCAAAATGTTATATTTAACTTAATTATTTAAAACGATATGTTTGATAGCGCTTCTGGCGGTCGTTGCTGTGGTGTCAGGATACGTGGAGGAGCTCGATGAGAAGTGAGTGATACATAGGCCTATTGTAAAGAAACAGATCGTGTTTTTTTATAGATAGATAGATAGATAGATAGATAGATAGATAGATAGATAGATAGATAGATAGATAGATAGATAGATAGATAGATAGATAGATTTAATTTAATTTAATTTAATTGACTGCAACATTCAACTATTACAGGTTTATGGAACACCGTCAGAATGAGCTTTGGCTGGTGGAGGTGAGGGAGCACATTACGATTAATATAGATTCTGTAATAGAGTTATAATTATAAATTTGTGTCATTTTAGCTGTGCGATATAATGATGTGTTATATTGCAGTTTTATGCTCCATGGTGTGCATACTGTCACACATTTGAGCCAATATGGTATGAAGTGGGTGCAGAGCTGAAGAGTATGGGCTCTCCTGTTAACGTTGGCAAAATTGATACCACAGCTCACAAGTAGGTTAAACTCAAGTGTCTACATACATGTTAAGATTTCCTCATAGATTGCATTTCTGAAATTATATTAAACATTAGCTAAATGTGTGGCATAGTCCATGTGGGATATTAATATAGTATGTAGGATATTAAGTTTGTATTCTTTTGTAGTATGTAGTAGATGACAGTATGGTAAGGCCACACCAGGCCATTGCTTAGCAACTAATTAGTAGGCTACTTAAATGGCAGGATAGGCTTACCCGCTGTTTAATAGGATTAGTTATGCAAGCCTCATGCTCTCGTGAGAGTCAGTTCGTCAGACTATTTACTTATTCTGTATTGAGCTGAGTGTCTTGTTAACCACATGGCCATATGGCACAAGTTACATTTTCAGCAATTAGAAATCCTTTGACGTTTTTGGAAATGAGCTTTTCCGGGTCTGCCTATTGCAGACACTGTTTTCTCAGTTTAATTCCTTATTAAATCCTGGCATAAATCCTGGCATAATCCTTATAAGTAAAATGTAGCTCACAGCCTTACACCTTATGTTTAACCCCTCTATAAAACATTATTTTGAAGGGATAGTTCACCCAAAAATGAAAATTCTGTCATCATTTACTCCCCTTTAGATTGTTCCAAACCTGTATACATTTCTTTGTTCTGCTAAACACAAAGGAAAATATTTGGAAGAATGTCAGTAACCAAGCGGATCTCATCCCCCATTGACTATAGCATTTATTTTCCCTACTATGGGAGTCAATGGGGGATGAGATCTGTTACTGACATTCTTCCATATATATTTCTCTGTGTTCATCAGAACAAATAAATGTATACAGATTTTGAACAATCTGAGGGTGAGGAAATGAACTTTCATTTTTGGGTGAACTATCCCTTTAAACACAATATTTTTTTCTCCCTCTTTAGGTATTGCCTCAGAGTTTAATATTCATGGATATCCAACGATAAAACTGTGAGTGTTTACAGAAGCTTAACTATAATCACATGAGAATTATGTGCAGTATATACTCTGTATTCTTCTTTTCATATTATATGAAGAATAGTGTATTGTTATTGATGGATTTCTACTTTATTTTTCTATATTTTAAAAAGCTTTAAAGGAGAGCTGTCTTTTGACTACAAAGGACCACGAACAAAAGATGCTATTATAGAATTCACCAATAGAGTTGCAGGGTAATGCTTAAATTAATATCATCAATGAATTGTCTTTTGTGTTGCGCAGACTTGCATAGTGTTATTCCAATGCTAAATCTAATGCTGTCTCTTTTCCTCCATTGAATCTAGACCTACGGTAAGACATCTCTCTAGTGTACAGTTGTTCCAGCATGCCATGAGTCATCATGATCTTTTCTTTGTCTACATTGGAGGGAAGTCGCTCCTTAAGGTAAAAATAAATGTGAATGAATAGGGACTATGCATGTGCAATGAATTAATTACTTGTTGATAATTATGAAACATTAGAATTAAACATTGTGTTTATTATTGTATTTATTCCCATGTAATGCAATGTTATACAGTACACAGATGGTTCAGTGTATTTACTGAATTCATTTAATGGTAACACTTGAAAAAAATCTCTTGAGAAGTCATTACTGTTATGTGGTATTACATTTATTCTTGTTATTTATTAGGCACAATACCACAAAGTTGCAACTGAGTATATTATCCACACATATTTTTTCTCTGCCTCTGTGGACGTTCTTCCAAAAGTAAGACATTATTTTCTATTTATACTGATTATTATTCTTTATCAAAATCAAATGAATTAATATTGTAACATAAACATGTTTATTCATGGTCATTGCAGGCAGTGACTCTTGATGAAGTTCCTGTCATTGCTGTTTTTAAAGATGGGACGTACTACCTGTACAACGGTAAGATTTCCTGCAGTCCGACTGCAATGTATCTTTTTAGTAAGCGATATCAGAAACTCGCAGGGTTTCCAAGCAACAAAATCAAACTCGCTGTCAGCGTCTGAGCTCCAGGCTATTTCCCCTCATTGCCTCCCGAAGGGTACCGTTCCATTGGGGCACAGATGGCAGGTGGTAGCGGAATGCTAGGGCATCAAGGCAGAGTGTAACTAGGAAAGGGCACCAGTAATGGGAATTAGGCAGGCGTGAAGAACGATGCAGCACCCTCAATACAAATACCAAGCCACGACAGCCATGTACCATCAGGGTGTTTGTTTGCTGCACTTCTCCATTGTTAAAGAAAGTCTTATTGAGCCAGTGGTTGAGCAGGAAGGGATTAGCACACTGAACCTGGACATGGAACACTGAGCTGTCAGATGAGTCCTCCAAAACATGAATAGTTAGCACATCCATGAAGCCAGGTTAAAAGATTGGCCAATTTGCAACAGGTATTATGTACAGCATCTTTTGTCTTGCCTTAAAATAAATACAAAATAGAATTTAATTATTTTAAAATGTAATTGTTTTTTGGTTTGAGCATAGATACAGCAGTGTTATAGCCCAGAGTTCTTGTTTTATCACTCCAAAGAATTTCCTGGCATCCATGCAGCAGTGTAATGTTCAGTTGGCTCAATATGTGTTTGACACAGACACACAGGCTGTGTGATTTCGTCAACAGACAGGCTGTGGTGCACTGTTAAGAAATTGCTTTCATGACATAGTTTCTTAGTAATTTGTGACAGTCATTTTTCATAACATGCATCACACTCCTTCTGACTGACAAGATGTGTTAAAGTAACAAAACATTATTGTGAAAAAACATGTCACAGCACACAAATCAAAATGGAAGCACATATACATTTTCCCAGCATCATATGAGTATAGCTTATATAGCAATATATGAATAACAGTTATCTTGAAATAGTATAATATACTGTAAGTACTTACCCAAAGCTTTGCACAGGTTCTTGCATTTATGAAATAAACAAATGAAAAGTCGTAGTACGTGAAGACATTATTATTGCAGTAATGGGCTTTTACCATTCTAATCCAAAGAATGAACAGAGCGCAGAGAGATAATAAAGTGCTTCATGTGTCACATGGCCTTTCTGAATATTTTGTATAAGCTATCATCCAATACCCACCCTATAAGTTAACAACTCGACTGTGTGTACTCTGTATAACCTATTTTGCATGATGTAATACATAGTCAATAAAGAAAAACACCAGTCTGGTAATAAAATGTGAGATAATTTGTTGCTTATGAAAAGATGTGAAACATTCAGAGAAATTTGCATAGACTGTAAATTCATTCTTATTATTTGGGAATTTTAACTAGAAAAACCCGTGGAACTAGTTATAAATAATTGCACATTGGGGTTGTTACCAAAAAATATTAACTGGAATCTTTCAAGTCACAAAAAAGTAAACCACACAAATAAACCAATAGCTTTTAATTCATAACAATCACTTGTCATATAGACTGAACATACATGATTAAGCGCTCCTGTTGACAGACATTACATTTGAAATACAACATCAAACTTATTTGCTGAACTACAAAAAAGGCCTATTGAAAAAAAAAACGACGCAAAAGATAGGTATTTTGAGTTTGTGAATTCCTGTGGAGAAAATCACTTGCTGCCCTCCATCGATGCATGGCTATATATGTGGTCTGCAATAAAGAAAACATAGGTTAAAATATAGAAAATTAATTTATTTGAGAACAGTGTGCATGTGTGCCTCATCTACGTTAGGCTTGTTAGTATAGCATTTAACTCATCTTGACTATCACCTCTTCTGGATTGATATGTCCTGATCAGATGTTTAGCACGGACTTCCAAGGCTTTGTGGAAAGTTGAGTGCAGATTCCTCCAGTGATTCTTTTAAATTCTGCATAGACCTGGAAATAACATTGGAAAACAGAGGAAAACATGAAGGAATAATTCACCCAAGTTCTCAAATAAATTACTCAAAACCTCATGCCATCTTAGCTGAATAAACTGTGCTGGCAAAAACACAAAGCAAGCCCACCTTACCCTAATATAACTTATTATTATAAGTTTAATAGATTTCAGTCAGTCGCATCGAAATGGAGCACCATACAGCAACATAACGTACACAACTTGGCTTTTGAGAGAAAAAGCACATGCATATCTTAACTTTAAAAATATATATATCATACACGGCAAAATTACATTTAAAACCTTCATTATACAGATTTAAACATTGCGTGTTATTAATTAGCAGGGTGAAAGACTTTGTTCCATTGACTAAAATTGAAAGGTACAGTGCGGGATGTTTTGTATGATCTATTAACAGAAATGCAATATAACATACAAAACTGTGTCTTTAGATGTGTATAAAAACCTTACGTAATGAAAAGTTATGTTTTTATTACCTTAGAATAAACCAGTTGTATCTACATAGGGAGCAGGCCTATCTACATCGAATTTGTTATGTTGCGCAGCCATGTTTTGTACAGTAATCTCTAACGGACAAACAGCTCTACAGAGCGCGTTTCGTATATGTTGGTCTTCGTGTGTGTTTTTAGACGCTGCTTGCGTCATCACTGAGTTGAAGAAGCACAAAGTAGTAAGTCGTAGTACGGAGAGGAGGAGGAGTAGTCGTCATCTAGCTGAAGCAAATGATTGTTCTGTCTTAGAAGTTTTGATAAAATGGAGGACCACGCGTATTGTGCACAAGCGCCGACAGAGCGTGAATCTCCGTCGTCAAAGAAGCGCAAACGTGATGCTGCCAGACGAATTAGAGACAAACGGCGGCAGAAATCCAGGATAAACATCGGTGTATCTATTACCAGATGGAAGGCACTGTTGAAAGACAATGTTTTCAAGGCGACGCCGAAGTTGCCTGTTTTCTGCTAGACTGGTAAGATAATTCAACATTTTCAATGTTTCCACTTTTTCAATGTTTACCAAACAACTGTTTTGTTGAAACGGTAACGTTAGCATTTTATACAAATGGCCATATAACCTCCGAATGATGTTTTTCCGTCCCTGCGGTACGTACTCCGGTTGTTCCTGACTTTACAAAGGGGGAGACAAACGTCTACTAACTTACACCCAACTGCCTATGTCGCTGTCAGATCAAACGCTTTGGACAGCGTTGCTATTTATGATTAACTAACTTTAGTTACTTCACTACTCTCAGCATGTACTAGATAGCACGCAAGAAATATATCTAATTATAGAATTGTAACAGTAACTTTCGCAATAGAATACATGTTAAATGATTAATAACGTTAATATATTGCCTTACCTGCTTGTATCACTACTATCCGCTGTCTCAGTAGACGACATCTTTTTTTACTGTTGCGGCCACCGTCGTAATTCGAAAGGGAGGGGTGGGCAAATGACTCAGAGATTCGTTGCAAAACTATAATACAAAGCTAGTGGCCGCTGAATTTCAAGAACTGCGCCTTTAATTTCTGTCAGACATACAACGTAAACACTTAGGCCTAACGTTATATCTTAACTAAAATCTTTACTTTCCCTCGGGCACATACCATATAACACACCCTTATATACAGTATATCTTCACAAAAACATGGAATATTTGTGTCTTTGTCAATTAATTTAGTCAAAAATTAACATTTATTTACTGCTATACTTACCTGACGTGAACTTGAGAAAACGGCTGGCTGACTTAAAACCGGCGGAAAGTGACTCCGGCAGTTATGTGCGGATTGATCCCGAATGAGCAGTGATCCTTCCAACTAAAGACATCTTAAATTCAATAGCATATACACTCTCACAAATGTACACACACATACAGTATATGTTCTCCTAAATATTCATCTAAATATATATATTCAGAAGAAGGTTTATTTCAATTGTGGTATATTGGGGATTATTTCTCCATCCGCTCCTTCAGACTAAAGTTAAAGAAAAGATAAGTTATGAATGTTAACTTTGCCCTAGGGCCCAGTTGCATAAACTTAGCCGCTAAGTTAAGACAGCGTCTTAACAACTAGTCTCACTCACTAGCAATTAGTTAGGACTAATCAGCATAGGCGGAGTTTCAAATTTTTGCCTGGAGGGGCACCTATCCGTCTATCCATGAGCTCAGATATTTTTTAAATACCATACCATATTTTCTACATTTCAATTAGTTATTAGTTATTACCTATATAATTTATACATTTAAAATACATTTACCAATAACAAGGCTAAACAAAGGAGAAATAAAAACGTATATCTTACCTAATGTAGGAGAATTCGCCTCTTTTTCCGATTTGCGTAGATGTCCACGATCTTCTCTTCAGGTAAATTTGCAGTCAAATCGTTCTCTATGTGCCATTGCAGACCAGAGCCAGTTTCTGATTCTTCTCATAACTGAGAAACTTCTTTCTGATGTAACAGAACCAACGGGCAGTGTGAGAGCAAGCTGCAGGAGTCGGTAAAAGTTTGGATATTGATCCTTCCGCACTTCATTTTTAAGCTTTTCAAGGGTGATCGGCGATGCAATCGCACATTTCACTACATCCATTTCAGCAGTCACAAGCTGAAAGCTCACATACGTGCTTAGTAAAGGACCGATGCCGTTCTTGTCACAACTGAATACAGCATCACATGCCATGCTCAGGGCCATTGCGTCAGTTGAGAATCGCCTGTCCAATTCGGCCAGCATAGTGTCTAAAACAGGGAGATACAACTGACATTTAAACGTCTGTGATTCTGATTTGCGGTGCAAATCAGATATAATTGAAATAATATATAAATGAAATAATTTTCATCACGCTGGCCAAGTGTGGTTGGTACCAAGTACTGCGAAAGCCCGGAAGGTGGTCGCAAGGTTCTTTTTCGTTTTCTCACAGTTTGAGGGGAACTCTCTGCACAAACACCAGAAAAATCCTCACAAAACCTTTTCACCTGCATTCATATTGCCTCCCATGAAATCTCCTCTCTGCAATGCTGGAGATGTGTTCTCAGGCTCCTTACTGCTGTGGCTGCATCGGCCATGGTTGTACTTGCACCTTGCAGTCTTTTGTGTGTTACGTGTACAACTCTAAGAACTTCCTCAAGAATAACTATGGAAGTAATGAAGCGGAGACTTGTAATGTAGTGATACAATCCACTTGCCTCCACGGACCACTTTTCTCCCTCTTCTTCCATCTCTTTCAAACAGCGAGTGATGGCAGCATACTGTGATTTGACAGCATAAACACATCTAAATTTGCAAGCCCAACGTGTTTCGCTTTGCTGTACTAACTCCTTTGATTAAAGAGCCAGTGTTTTCTGCATCATCAGAAACCTGCAATGGTTGCTTGGCTCTGCAAACATAGAGTACAGTTTGTCAATCACATTTAAAGACGTTTTAATATCTCTGTTCACAGTGCATGATTCAACCAGGACAAGATTCAGCTTATGCGCCATGCAATGCACATACACAGCAAAGGGGAATTCCTCTTTGATTCGTTGCTGAACACCACTCAAATGTCCCGACATTACAGAGGCTCCATCGTATGCCTGGGCAATTATGGGAATGTCCTTCAGCCCACACGACTGCAATCCTTCTTTAATGCCAGAAACAATTCCTGCAGCATCACGAGAATTGGAACAGTCAACAAAGCAAATAAAACGCTCCTTTATCTGAAGCCCCTCTGTGTATCTAATGCAAACAGAAAGTTGCATTAAAAAAAGTTGAAAGTCTTTGACGACTTCGCTTCATCAGCAATAACAGCAAGAAAACCTGTCTCGTGTACTTTCTTGGATATTTCTTCACGAACGAGCTCTGCACACAATGCAATAATTTCATTCTGAAAATCTCGGCTTGTACAGTTAAAATATTTGGACTGCATGGATTTGAAATCAGGGTCGTATTTTGAGAACAAATCGCATATACTCAAATAATTCCCCCTTGTTTCTGCATCAGCATCTTCACGATGTGAAGTCAGTATTAGCGGCAGTAGAACAAAAATCAGACGTTTCAGAGTTAGGTACCTCCACTCCTTTAGCTGTAGGTTTGTAAAAAAAACGTTGAATATCCATTTTGCATATCTCTTTTGCGTTTAGACTTAAGCGGGAACAGAACGAGAGGAGAGGGTCTTGACGTTTAGACTAAAGCGGGAACAGAACGAGAGGAGAGTCTACTCAGGCGATACTTTGAGTTTCGTGCCAGAGGAGAAAACATTAATTTTAAAATAATTTAGGCTTAACTTACTTACACTAAAATAATAAGATAATATAAAAAATTGAGAAAATGTGAAAAAAAAAATTTAATCATAGCTCTGGCAAAATCAATTGGCTCTTGTCTGGGGCGGTGCCCCTCCAAACTCCGCCTATGCTAATCAGTCTTACTTTTCATATTTCAGTTAGCCCAATGTACCTTTTTATGTAACGGATTTAAAGAAGGTATGACCAGTCTTGAAGAAAAAAAATAGATGACTAACTTCTAAGACTAGTCTAAGCAGTTTATGCAACCGGCCATGGCATGGACTACATTTGTCTTAATTAGTTCAGCCAACATTCGCCATTCTGAATGTTGACTGGATTTGAAAATAACCCTTCGTTTAATGCTTTTCAAATATATTTATGCTAACTTAAAATAATATGTCTTCCTAACTAAGCCTGAACAAGAATATTGGTTCAACTTGTATATTTTTGCCCTTCCAACATTTAATTCCGTTTTTACAGTGTATGACGCTCTATGACATTTTATGAAGTACATTCGTAAACTCTAATCCTTCATTTTCTTATTTACACAGAAGTTCTTGATGGTGATCTGTCGCCCTGGGTAAACCGAGAACGCTTTCCCTCTTACTTCCAAATTGATAACTTCAGTCTCTACCAGATGGGAGAACTAAGTAAGCCTGTTTTTCATCATCATGAGCGCAAAGCCAACTGTTTTTTTAATATATATTTACTTGATCTTTTTTACTCGAGTCTTATATTTACACACTTCATTATCATTAATTAACAGCATGTTTATGACTGCAAACGTTCTGCCACTAGGTGATAAATCATAAGTGTGCTGATGCTTTGACATTGTGTGAGCATTTGCATGCATGCATAATCAAATGCACTGTTCAACACATCTCACACTTCCCTCACAGGTAAACTTGTGGCATTGGCAGTAGTAGATGAGATGACGCCATCTGAAGAAAGCATTCTGTAAGAGACCACTAACGCAAAAACACCTCTGGGTTTTCCAGCACGAAATATTTGACATCTCTATTCTTACTCGTAAACATCAAAATTTCCTTCCTTTTAGTTACAAAACTCTGATTGAAAGGTTATCTACAGAATACAGAGATCAATACAAAAAGTATGCAACAAATCCATATTTATTTTGAAAGTGTGAATATATCATGTACTTTATCATATCATTGAATTGTTATTCTTTCTTTAACTGAAACAATGATGCGTTCACACATTCAAATGTGTTTTATCTCAGCGATTACCAGTTTGGTTATGTGACTGATACTGAATACATCAACGGAATTATTATGGGGTGAGTTAAACTGACCACTTCAGCAGTTACAAAGAAAAACAGTAACATACTAAAGGTGAATATCAAATACTACATAATATACACATATAATAATATAATTTGTTTCCTTCTTAGAGAAATCATGATGCCATCCATCATTGTGTTGAACATGTCCGTTGATGGATACTTTCTACCAGGAAGTAAGATTGAGACCATTGAGGATGTAATTCACTTTCTCAACAGTGTATTGAGGGGCAGTGTAAAGGTACAAAGAGTTAGAGGAATCTTTCCGTAATTGTCTGCTTGTGAAATACAATGTTTTAAATGAATTATCTACTCTTACTCTGATCAGTTACTCGGAGGAAATGGAATATTGCAGCAAACTAAAAGACTTTTCTATAAAACAAAGTCTACCGTGGTGGTAAGACTCACATACTTTGTGATAGATTCATTTTTATTGTTTTTCATCGATACATGAACTTACGTAAATATTTACCAGATTCACTAAAACACACTGCTGCTGTACTCTTTACCTGTAATATTTACCTGTGTCTGATATTTAGGTCACTGGTGTCCTACTAACTAATGTAAATCTCTCTGATCTCAGACGTTGTTCCAGACAGCTCCGGCCTTCTGCTGTGTTGTGTGTGCACTGCCAGTGGGTATAGTTGTAATAATTATCTGGGGTACGTGTACCGCTCTACCAGCAGATGACGAGAGACTTGCTGAAGAAGCCACAAGCAGCGCTGCATCTGATGGCAAGAGGGCAAAATTATTACAACCTGACAACAGAGAAAAAACCTCAGAAGAAAAGAAAGAGGATTAATGTGGAATGTGATTATAGGATTGTGTTGACAATGTTGTCATATACATACTACTGCTGTTCTCATTTCATTTTATAAATTATTCCAAAGCCCTGTCATTGGTCTGTATATTCCATTTTTACGGTCATGAGTCCAACTTTCTAACCATTAGGCCACGACTGCCTGAAAAAAAAGGTTTATTGCTTCTGTATAGGCTATTCAGTGGTGAACAGTACTTAAGTAGTTTTACTCTGTCTGTTCTGTTCTGTAGTTTTTACTTTGAAATTTTTTACTTCACTATTCACCATTTTTTATTCAATTTATCCTACATTTCATACAAAGTAAATACATTTTACCTGTAATACTTGAATACATAAAACTTAGTACTTTCTTACTTTTACTCGAATAATATTTCTGAGTAAAAATACTTGAGTAAAAGTAAGAACTGCTACATTTTTAACTTACTGAAGTATTAAAGGTAAAACGACATGCATTTATGAAATGTAATTGAGTAAAAGTATATATGCTTTAGTAAATAAATTACCTGAAAATTTTCTTGAGATTAAAATAGTACTGTCCTGGCTATATTTATTTACCCTTATTTTCTTCGTTTTCAATAGCATGAACTATATTCTAACCTGTGCCTAATAAAAATGAACATGAAACTGCAGTTTAATATACCAATTTTATTGAACAAATCATTAAACTCATAAACGACCTGGATGCGATTTTAAGGCGCCATCTATTGACCACAATAAGACTAGCAATACTGATGGTTCTACTAGATAACTCGAGGAAGATGGAAAAAGTGACATGCTTTAACTATAGCTCACAGAGACAGTGCTGTGACGGGAGAAGAACTCAGATTTATTTACACAAACCTCCAGTAATCGCGTAAAAGACCCAACGGACTATTTTATTTGCCACAAATCAAATCAGGAAGGATCACCATCCGGACGAGCCTCCGAGCAAACGATGAGTTGTCTTCAGTTTAAAGTAAAGTGGATTAGCGGATTATCTCGCCTCTCGTGTCACAGAAGCACTAAAATACGTTAACGTCGATGTTACAAACAGCGAGGGAAATGAACTGGCGAACACTGCGACTTTTTCTGGGACTCTTTTTCATCGAAACCAGCAATAACCTTACGGTCAGAAATGGATCGACGGCTTCTGTGTCACTGCAGAAAAGAAAAGTTTCTTCTGCGTTCCTGGTATCCGCTAACGCATGAGACTAAACATATATATAAAAAAAACATTTCCGGGAAATTATTAAAATGACGTGCAAACAAATGCGAGGATTTTGTTAAGATTGCTGACAGACGCATTTCTTTTGTGGACTCTTATGAGGTTTTTGCTTTTTATTTAGTTTTTCAAACACAAATCTATTTTATGCGAGTTGGATGCAGTTTCTCAAGGGAATTTGAACAGAGCTTAAACACCCGGGAAAAGAGGTCTAGAAAAGAAAAATAAATGCCGCCCTACATGTAACTATAACTTTGACTCATTTTTTGGTTTCTGTGAAGGAGGAGCTATTCAAGAGAAGCCTTCACATCTGTTTCTTGGATCATGGCTGTGGAGTGCACACAGAGGTCTGCGTCTCTGCTCTGTCTCTTGGCTGTGATTCAAGTTTTCTTTGGCATCTCCTCTGCGTCTGATAGATCTTTGAATGAGGACGCTGAACAGCGAGCAGGCAATATCACCATGTCAGCACATCTTCACCCCAAACTATACTTTGATCAGAACGAGGTGCATTTGATGAAAAAAAGGGCCGGCACCACACACGGACACATATTCACAGTTATCCACAATGCTGTTTCCACCATGTTATCCAATGCAGCCGTTTACCAGCCGCCGGAGAACCACGAAGATTTCGGCAAGAAATGGAATGAGATTTACGGCAACAATTTACCCCCCCTCGCTCTATACTGTCTGCTCCAGCCCAACGATGCGGCCGCCTCTCAGTTTCTGATCGAGTACATGGATCGAATGGTGAAGTATCCAGACTGGATGGTATCCAGTGCTCCGAACGATGAGGTGCCGGTGGCCCACTCGCTCACTGGGTTTGCCACAGCATATGATTTCATTTACCCCTTTCTCGACACGCAGAGACGATTCCGCTATCTGAAGAAAATCAGATCGGTTACGGAGGAACTTTTTGAGTTATCTAAGCACAGAGGATGGGGGAGGCAGTTTCTCCAGAACCACCAGACAACCAATATACTAGCCATTCTCATCGGCGCTCTCGTGGCGGGGGAACATAATGACCCCGTGACCATGATATGGAAGCAAGTCTCAGTCAACTACATGGAAAAGACGATGTTTCTTCTCAGCCACATTGTTGATGGTTCTCTCGACGAGGGTGTCGCGTATGGAAGCTATACGGCAAAATCTATAACTCAGTATGTTTACTTGGCATTGCGTCATTTTCAAATAGACAACACGCAAAACAACTGGTTGAGGATGCACTTTATGTTTTATTACGCTACTTTGCTTCCTGGATTTCAGAGGACGGTTGGCATCGCCGACTCCAACTACAACTGGTTCTACGGGCCAGAGAGTCAGCTTGTGTTTTTGGATACGTACGTGCTCCGCAATGGCTCGGGGAACTGGCTGGCACAGCAGATCAGGAAGCATCGTCCAAAAGACGGACCCATGACGCAATCGGCAGCACAGCGCTGGGCTACTTTACATACGGAGTACATATGGTATGAGCCTGAGTTAACTCCTCAGCCTCCGGCGGACTTTAATAAAGCAAACATGCACATATTCTCCAACTGGGGTGTGGTGACATATGGAGCGGGGTTACCTCGAGCTCAGGGTAATACGTTTGTGTCCTTTAAATCTGGAAAATTAGGAGGCCGGGCCGTGTATGATATCGTCCACGCCCAACCTTATTCTTGGGTGGACGGCTGGATGAACTTCAACCCAGGGCACGAACACCCTGATCAGAATTCTTTCACCTTTGCTCCGAATGGACAGGTATTC
Source organism: Triplophysa rosa (assembly GCF_024868665.1). Taxonomy (NCBI): domain Eukaryota; kingdom Metazoa; phylum Chordata; class Actinopteri; order Cypriniformes; family Nemacheilidae; genus Triplophysa; species Triplophysa rosa. Next base: position 8,219,841 of record NC_079894.1, read on the forward strand.
GTGTCTGAGGCCTTGTATGGCCCTAAATACAGTCACCTGAACAATGTACTGGTATTTGCCCCCTCCCCCACGAGTCAGTGTAACCAGCCCTGGGAGGGGCAGTTAGGCGAATGTTCAAAGTGGCTGCGATGGGGAGAGAAAGAAGTCGGAGATACAGAGGGGGAGGTCATTGCTGCCTCGAAGCACGTGGACATGTTATTTGTGAGCGGAGAGTCCGTGTCAGCCTATTCATCTGCCATGAAGCTAAAGAGCGTGTATCGAGCGCTGGTGCTTCTCAACTCGCAAACATTACTAGTTGTAGACCACGTGGAGAAACAAGAGCACTCGCCTATCAATTCTATGAGTGCGTTTTTTCACAACCTAGACATTGACTTCAGGTACGCTCTTCAAAGATCTTTCGAAAAGTACAACGGAGCTTTTATGGATGTGTGGGATGCCCATTACAAAATGTTTTGGCTAGACATGCAAGGATCCAGCCCCGTTGCCAGGATACAGGAGGCAGAGCAGGCTGCCGAGTTCAAGAAAAGATGGACGCAATACATAAACGTGACCTTTACTATGGAGAGCCCTGTCACCAGAGTGGCGTTTCTGATGCATGGCCCATATGTGAAGGTCTCGGACTGTAAATTCACAGACGTCAGTAAAAACGGAGTGCGGCTATCCGTGATTATTAATGACACGGAGACTGTTGTGTCGGTTGTTACAAACTATAAAGATATCGAGGCTAGACAGAGGTACTTGGGCTTTGCAGGATTTGCTAAAACAGAGAACAAGAATAAAATAGTTCAGTTCGGCCAAGGAGTTCAACACTTGCCGAGTCATGTCACAAATATTCACAGGCAAATATTTGACTTTGGACTGGTGGTAAACATCTCTGCCGTACTGACTCTGTATTTTGCAATAGGTTTTATGATAAGGAAAAGAAAGTTTCACATGTCTTTTAAAATGCTCATTCGTTGCACTCTCATCTGCGTGCTGTTTTTGTGGGTGACTGAACTTCTCTCAATGTTTTATGGCTGTGAACAGCTCCTGTGCAATATTAAACTGAAAGACCAAAGCTTGTACGATAAAACAGACGCCAGTGAAGAAATCCCTGATGGTTTACCTGTGATCAGCATCACATCTATACCAGGCTCGGGTATGGAGATCCTCCAGCACCTTTTCGATAACAGCTCTGACTTCGTATTCCTCCGAGTCCCATCCATGTACCTCCGATTCCCTTCATCTCCATTGGTCTCTCTGGTGGACTCGTGTGAGTGGTCCAGAACAGATGCACAGAATGGACGATTTAGAGTCATTCAAGGATGGTTCCACTCCATAGTGCACAATGCGAAACTGCATCTGCAGAACATTCAGTTGTACAAGAGCAATGATGAGACGGGGCGTAAGGTCAAGAGAAAGAAAAGGATGCTGCTGTCAGATCAAAGGAGCGCTGGAGGACGCAAGGCTGTCCACATGGACACAAGCTACATACAGGAGCTGAGACGGCACCTGCTGAAGTACCCAAATGCCCGGCCGGTGTTGAGCATGGGCACTGGCGGGTGGTTCTTAAAGCTGCCGTTTCTTCAAGAGGTCATTGGGCGTTCTCTTCGCTCGGTTCATGTGGTCAGAGACCCCCGGGCGTGGATTTACATCATGCTGTATGGCAGTAAACCCAGCTTGTACTCAAGCAAGAATATTAAAAGACACATAGCCAACATGTTTAACAGCGATGGTCATGGACACGGGGGCGCTAGGACGAACCCAGAGTTTCTATCTTTAAAGAAAATCCTCTCTCAGTCAGACCCCAATCCTGTACGGCTGCTTGCTGAACTGTGGCTGGCTCATAATTCTGCAGGGTTTAGGGTGAGCCAAAGCCTCCCATCAAACACTTATCTAATAGTCAAATTTGAGGATATTGTACATTTTCCTGAAGAAACAGCTGGAAGGATCCATGACTTTATTGGAATACCTTTGGCACCGGCGGCTTTAAACCAGCTGACATTTGCCACATCCACAAATCTGTATAATCTGATATATGAAGGAGATATATCACCTGCCAAAGTCAACGTTTGGAAAGAGAATTTGGAATCAAATGAGATTAAACTCATTGAGGACACATGCTGGCCTGTTATGGAAAGGCTGGGTTATACAAGACATACTGTCAGTCACTCTTTCTTGTGAATCAATGTCAGTGTTTTATATGCATTTTTCATTATTTACAGACAGATTGTGTTTTTGAGGAAATTTGCATTCAAGACCCTTTGCAATTTTTCTTGTGAAGGATTTCAAAAACGACTTGTTTTGTGCTCTGATTCCAGTATATTAAAACAATGTTTACATGCTCCTTCAAGTGTTATACACAAAACTGATTCGTGAATATATGGTATGTGGTCACGGCTCACCGACAATCATGGAAGTATTTCCCACCAGATGGGTTTCTTTCGGGTATGATCACTATTGTTTTTAGGTCTGTTGAAAGATATTAGCTACAGTATTTATGGTAATGTTATAGTTTTGTTCATTGTAACTGTTCTATAGAACGGTAATGTGAAAAATAATTGACTCAAAAATATTGAAGTCTGGTGAGTTCAGTAGTCAGTCAATCTTGTTCATTGTTCATTTTTAAAGCGTCACCAGCACTGCCATGCAAGGTATCATATATGTCTACTAATGTTGTTCTCTCTGCGTTCCTACAGTTAATGGCTAGAAGAAAAATGTCTTGACACCATGTATTTTTTTAATAAACAAATGTACATAAACTCAACAGCAATAGCAAACCTGTGTTAGTTTGTAAAACAGTATGCTCATGTAATCCTAAATGGAGCATTTCACAAGCAAAATAAGTACCTTCTGTAAAATCACTAAACATCGTATTTCTCATTTTAATGGGAAGAGTTTTAATGCGGTTTGAGGAGACTACTAATGTGAAATGTTTTAAAAGGCACAATGCAAATGGGTTTTCCACTGGCTCTGTGTGCATATGGAGTGTGATTATCACTGGGATAACTGAAATGGAGGAAAATAAAGAGAATTTATGTGATTTTCCATATGCATATGCAGAGGCTGTATGTATGTGTGTGTGTGTGGTCAAAGTCTTTGTGCTCAGCATCTGTGAACTCGACAGCAAGCAATTTTTCAAAGAATAGAATCTGTTTTAGAGAATCTGTATTATATTACACGCAGGTATAGTCAGCTCATTCATTTGGTCATATAGTGTGGAAAAGACTCCTGGTTGCTACTGTATGTGTAATGTGTATGTTTCCTCTGTGATTGGCATGAAGTGATTCTCACAAATTATGCAATAAAATGCACTTAAATTCTTAACTAAAACGACTAATATGCATATACACAGGTAAAAGAAATACATCAGTGATTGTAAATTAAAGATACATTGAAATGACAAAAACAGTAGCCAGTACACTTTCATGAGTAATAATGACTCGTGGTAGTGTACCTTTGCTAATCCAGAGTTCAATCAACTCTGTCGATGCATGTTTTTAGTCCAAATAGACTCCATATATGTTGTGATGTAACATTCTATGAAAAACTTTAATTATTTTACTTTGAAGTGAAAAATGATGTCATCATTTATTCACCATACCATGGAAGTCAATGGAGTTCAATATTGTTTGGTTACCAACATTCTTCAAGATATCGTTTTTGTGTTCTGCAGAAGAAAGAAAGTCATACATGTTTGGAATTTCATGAGGTTGAGTAAATGATGAAAGAATGTTCATTTTGGGCGGAACTGTTCCTTTTAGACATGGGCAGTTGTGGCCTAATGGTTAGAGAGTCGGACTCATGGCCAGAAGGTTGCCGGTTCGATTCCCAGGGCCGGCGGGTAACAACTGAGGTGCCCTTGAGCAAGGCACCTTACCCCTACTTGCTCCCCGGGCGCTGTAGTGATAGCTGCCCACTGCTCCGGGGGTACGTGTGTTCACTACTCTCTGGATGGGTTAAATGCAGAGGTCACATTTCGTTGCCTTGTACATGTGCAATGACAATAAATTGAATCTAATTCTAATTTTAGACGAGACACTTTATTCTATAGATTCAAAAATGTATTTAAGCCCACATAATTTCATTATTGTCCTTTTGCTTTTATCTTAGGTGATAAATCTTGCAAATTTTGCTTGTTTTTTTGTAATAAAGTAGTTAAAAGTCAGCAGCAAATCTCTGGTGTGAAACAGAAGGTAATAAAACATCTTATTATAACTCATAAAAGTTTCACCAGCAGAGGGCAGCAGATAAATAAATATCCCACACATGTACTTGAGCTGAATTAATTTTGTTCCTAAGTAGTGAGTACCTTACTACTGTATACAGAACATTCCTTAATATTTAAAGCATTAGTGCTAAACTTTTTTTTAACACCAAAGTTCATCATTACAGCTAAAAAGAGTGTGACATTGTGGTTTCATAAAGGTGTTAACGTATTAGCGACGTGTTTAATTCACTATAGTGTTTTAGGCAGAGGCAAACAGTGACTGTGTAAAAGACAGATACAGCAACAGCTCCTGCATTCAAATGAACAAATCCTGCCTTGATGCTAGATCACTTGCTCCGAGCCGCCAGAAAAATGTATTTGTTTCCAGATGACGGTATTGAAACCCTAGAATCGTGCCCCTCTAATGGGTCTCATGAAAGGGATTGATAGTTTTCCTGATTAGCAGACAGTTCTCGTGCCTTCTAATGCGCCAATGCCTTTAGTGAGAGTCAAGAGCCCAGCCTGTATTTGATCATTCACACTGGGCATGTACCCGTTGCAGCGACTTTGATGAATTAGGTGGTGTTGTGAAACCGGTGCTATTTATTCTTCTTAATGTCAAGCCTTTGGAAAGAGCCTACTGATAGAAACATGTTTTAGCATTATCTATTGCAATGAAGAATTCACATTCGCAAGATGAATGAAGTTTATTCGGTTTATGGTCATGTGGTTGCAGCAGATGTTAAATTTATACTAATAAATGTATCATATGATCAAATTAGTCTCCGCGATCAGACTTAGTGGTTTAGGCTCATCCCAAAAGAGGAATATGGCATGACGTGGTTGAATGCTATGAACTAAAAAATATGATAAGCGAGTAATGGTAAAGCCCAGATTGCTTTAGATAACAGAGCATTCCATTAAAACAACAACAACAATAAAATGGCAGAAAAATACAATCCTAGAGGAAAACATAAAATTGATGCCCATGTAAACGCATCCATTTACTGTCCGTTTTCAAAATCCACTTCTAAATCTGCTGCTTTCAAACCATCTGTAGCCTCTCCTCTGAATCAAACGCAATACAATCTAAATGCTAATCAATTTCACCAACAAGCCCTTTTAGTACTGAAGGATTTTCTTCTGCGCTCTGGTGTCCAGGAATCACGAGGCATCGCTGACATGCTGGAGATCAGAGGACCTTTAACATTTTTCTTTCGGGAATTAAAAGGTTTCGCTACTTGTGCTGCCAACACCTCCCACACATTATTATGAGAATATAAAACATTTTGTGATTATTTTCAATCGTACATCTGGAAAATAAAACTCACATTTTACATCCGCACTCAAAAGTGGGTCTACAGAGCACGTATTATTATAGCTTTAAATATATCTAGTGTCCGTGAAGGGAAGGGCCAGCGCGCAAGGTGAGGTAGAGCTGTTGTAAGACAGTGGATAAAGTGAGATCCATACTCCATTTTGGAGGATCAATGATTCAGGAGACCGTGAGGAGAGTGGGATTAAGTTAATAACACTAATAACCACGGCCCTCCCTTTAACTATGCCAATCTCTAAAACTCAGCTCACGATAAGCCCCTGTACCCTTTGTTTCAACTGTGTAAATAATTAATGTTATTGTCAAGACTTATGTTTACACTGTCAATTCCACTATATTCCTGATTGCAATTATACGGTAATGATTAGCACTTATTGTTTACTAAATATGCTATTTAATGGAAAATGAGCCTATTATTATAACCTAATGACTCAGAATCTGCAAACTCCCTATTAACACGAGGCACAACACACCCGGCATTAATTAAATCCGGATCTGTGTCCTCCGAGCACTGCAGTCCAGTTCTCCCTGTGGCTGGAGAAGGGCAAATTGAACACAACCTCAATCCAGGATTTTTTCCCAAATGAAATAGTGAAAGCAGCGCACACAGTAATTAAGGAGACAGCGCCCCCTGAGTGCCCTCGCTCTGGCCCTGCATCAGCTCACAGCCCTTTAATATTTCATCAACATCTCTCCAGACCTCACCTCTGCTCATAGAGAAGCTACAACAAAGCTGTCTTCTGTCACTCTCTCCAAACCATTGACTTGACCCCACAGACTACAACTGACTTTCTCAAAACTACTTCTAATTACCTGTTACACGTCTTTTCAACATGGAAGAGTCTTTTCCGAGGATATATTCATAAACTTACACAGGACAAGAGAATTGCCTGAGATCATTTAAAATGAAATGGCGCAGCTATAGGGAAGAAATAAATTGAAAATCGCAATGTACAATTTTGGTCTTTACAGTATCGGAATGAGCGTATCCTAAACCCATGGGCGAGGACCCATTGGAGGGCAAGTCTGGTGCCAGCAGCCACGGTAATTCCAGCTCCAATAGCATATATTAAAGTTGCTGCAGTTAAAATGCTCGTAGTTGGACCTCGGGCGCGGGCCGGCGGATCCCCGGATGCCCTTGGTTGGGTGTCCGCCGCGGGGTCCGAAGCGTTTACTTTGAAAAAATTAGAGTGTTCAAAGCAGGCCGAGCGCCCGCCCGAATACCCCAGCTAGGAATAATGGAATAGGACTCCGGTTCTATTTTGTGGGTTTCACGAACCAGGGCCATGATTGAGAGGGACAGCCGGGGGAATTCGTATTGCGCCCCTAGAGGTGAAATTCTTGGACCGGCGCAAGACGGACGAGAGCGAAAGCATTCGCCAAGAACGTTTTCATTAATCGATGAAGTTGAAATGAAAGTCGGAGGTTCGAAGACGATCAGATACCATCGTAGTTCCGACCGTAAATGATGCCGACCCGGCAGCGTGGGGTAAACCACGAGTCTTTGGGTTCCGGGGGGAGTATGGTTGCAAAGCTGAAACTTAAAGGAATTGACAGAAGGGCACCACCAGGAGTGGAGCCTGCGGCTTAATTTGACTCAACACGGGGAACCTCACCCGGCCCGGACACGGAAAGGATTGACAGATCGATAGCTCTTTCTCGATACCGTGGGTGGTGGTGCATGGCCGTTCTTAGTTGGTGGAGCGATTTGTCTGGTTGATTCTGATAACGAACGAGATTCCCTCCTGCTAAATAATTACGCGGCCCGTGCGGTCGACGTCCAACTTCTTAGAGGGACAAGTGTCAGCCACGCGAGATGGAGCGACCGGCTATCCGTGGCCTTCCCACGGCGCTGCGGTATCGCTGCCTTCAGGAGGGATTCCGACTTAGAGGCATTCAGTCGCAATCCCGCAGATGGTAGCCTCACGCCAGTGGCTCATCAGCCAAGCGCACAAACCAAATGTCTGAACCTGCGGTTCCTTTCGTACTGAGCAGGATTACTGTCGCAACAACACGGCATCAGTAGGGTAAAACTAACATAAAAAGATGATAAAAAGGTGATTAAAAGATGTCCAAAGGCATTTCCTAGATTCTAGAACGTGTTATGGTCTTCTACTGCAGTGCGTATTTGGAGTTTCCGCACGAGAGCGCCCTCTGGCTTTCACATGCAGCAGCATTTTCCCGTACTTCACTCAAAAGCTGTGCATACATCACGTGATATTTATCGTCGGTTTATCGTGACAGCCCTAATCATGAGGCCCCGCTTTCGTAGTCCGTACTCATACTGAAGATCAAGCGAGCTTTTGCCCTTCTGCTCCGCGGGAGGTGAGGGAGGCTGCTCCCTGAGCTCGCCTTAGGACACCTGCATTACGGTTTGACAGGTGTACAGCCCCAGTCAAACTCGCCACCTGCCACCTCACCGGGTGAGTGAGGAAACGATAAGAGTAGTGGTATTTCACCGGCAGCGCCTGCGCGAGGCGGGCTTCCCACTTTTCCTACATCCCTCATGTCTCTTCACGGTGCCAGACTAGAGTCAAGCTCAACAGGGTCTTCTTTCCCAGCTGATTCCACCAAGCCCGTTCCCTTGGCTGTGGTTTCGCTAGATGGCAGGAAGGGACAGTGGGAATCTCGTTCATACATTCATGCGCGTCACTAATTAGATAACGAGGCATTTGGCTAGGTTTCACTGGACGAAAGTGAGGAGGGCTCCCCCTTCCGGCGGTGTTCAGTAGGAGGCCGTCTCCCATGCTACTACAAAACGCTAATCCGAGGTAGTCTGTAGCATACTCACATCAGCCGAGGGGGGCCAGTTGCCCGAGCCGAGCAACACAGCGAGGCCGCGTCTTGACTACTCACGGTTGTGAGAGCAACCGTAACCAGGACTCCCGTCCAGTTTCCGCATAGAGGCCTGGATGGCGGTTCCCCGCCATCGTACCTCCGTTAGGCAACCAGCACCTGACAAGAATTACCTCAATCAGGGCCAGCCCACCCCCAATACAAGGTCGTTCGATCACATATGGGGCGTTCTTGCTACCGTAACGACACAAGGCATCCGAGACTGCTATAGTGCCATCACAGCCCGAACTGTTAACCTGGGGCGACAAGCCCCACACTCACTGCCAGTGCCAAGACACTAGACCACGGGCGGGGCACACCATTGCCCCTATGCCGGATGCTAGTTTTGGGTCAGAAGATGGTAGGTATGGCAATACCTGAGAAGACCCGTACCCCGGAGGAGGCCATTCCAGCGAGCTAACTCCCATAGAAATTTGAATAACTATTGGCAGACCACTCGACCATCAGCCTAGGTGACTACCCAGCACCCCATTCCTAGTGCTGTGTACCCGTGGTAGCCACACTGGACCCCGACCCAAGTGTGTGATCACCCACAATCACTATCTCCGGGTAAGAGTCCAGCTACTAGATGGTTTGTTTAGTCTTCCGCCCCTATAGCCAGGTCTGATGACCAATTTGCACGTCAGGACCGCTGCGGGCCTCCACCAGAGTTTCCTCTGGCTTCGCCCTGCCCAGGCATAGTTCACCATCTTTCGGGTACAGTTGCGCGCGCGCGCGCTCTCGCTCCGCCTTCACCTTCATTGTGCCTCGGGGGCTCTCTCGCACCCTGCGACTCTCGCGTCAGACTCCTTGGTCCATGTTTCAAGACAGGTCGGGTAGGTGGCCATCTTTGACGCGGACCCTGTGCACCCTTGTCGAGGGCCTGGCTCCGCCCTGGCCGCCCGACCGAGGAAGGTCCACTCCGGTCGACGTCCGAGCGGGGAGCGGGGGGCCCCGTCCCTCCCCCGCGAGGGGGAGAGAAGGCGCGGAGACACTGCCCGCGGCCCCGGGGGAAGCGGCGAAGTCGGGGCGAGGGGGCGCTGTAAAGCTAAACCAGAGCCCCGACCCTTCCTGTCCGACCTGGACCCGGTTGCGGCGCACCGCCGTGGAGGAAGTGCAGTAATTAAAAATACTTTGCTTAAATATGCTTAATAAAATGAACTTAAGTAAACTTATTTTTTTGTAGAGCAACGTGATCTCATTCATTTCAATGTAGAGCCGGTGACACGAGCGGCAGGAAGTGGGCATGTCTAACGACGCGACAAAGTTGATTTGCTCAACTTTATGCAAATGATGAGCGACTTTCGGGAGCGCCTACCAATAGGAATAAAGCAGCGGAGCTCACGTCATCTGTCTCTCCTGAGTTACTGCAGGGTTTGTTTATAAATGTTCCTAGAGCTACCAAAGCTAGGAATGCCTTCTGACGACCTTGTAACAAGAAAGCACAGTTAGGATGTATATAGCTAAAATTATTAATCATTTTTATATGCTTACCATTGTGAGGTAAGGAGGTGGTTTTGAACAGTGACTTATGTTCTTGATCATTTGCAGTTTTTTATATTGTTAACAAAAACAGCTAATTATAATAATCAATAATAATGTGTATCTTTTTGAATGGATATATTGACAGAAATGCAATATAAACTATGTACATATATACATATATATATATATGTATATGTATACATGTTTTTTTATCTTAGAATGGGCTATTTCTATACACCGCGGGTCCCCTTACATGAAATTCACCATGTTGTTTCTACAGTAGACCTAAACGGACAAACTCTACAGAGAGTAAATACGTTATCTCCTTCGGCAAAGAATCGAAAACTTGACGACATCTTAGGACTGTGTCAGACAGCCACCGTAATGCTTTGAAATGGAGGGGTGGAGTGAGCTGTTTGTTGCAATTTGCAAACCCGACTGCTAGATGCCACTAAAATCTCCACATTGCTCCTTTAATGTGAAAAAATAATGAGTGTTTGCAAACAGGTTTCTTGAACACCTCTCGCCCAAGCATTTACATTTTTACTGCATGTACATTAAACTAGGATAATAATTTAGGATTTTAACATAATGTGCCATCTAGCACCTTTAAGCAACATCTATTTGAACCACACTGTCATAACAGTTCAGTAATTGATGAAATGCAGAACGTCGTGACAAAGAGGTAGTCTGCAATATTTATACAGCAACCATGCGGCAATTTGGGGATCACAACCATTTGATCTCTAAACTGAGCTCTCAAAAAAGCTTTCAGCGTGAAGAGAGCATCGGGTCTCAGCAGTGCACTGAGATCTAGTGGCAGCAGCGTTAGTAAATCATCAGAGTAAACAGAGATGCTGTGCTATGGCAGTCATCTGAGTGAGAGCCGCACTCCTCTGGCCAGAAACTACTCCTGCGCACCTATCAATCACAGCCGGTGATGACTGCTGAAAACATCCACTCAGTGAGTGCTACCCCTGCACATCAAAGTTATGGGTCACTCGTATGGAGCGCTCTACCTCCCGGATATTGCACTTCTGAGGCACAATGCCGCTTTTATCACCTGTGTTGGAAGCGTCTGCCTAAAGGAGACAGGTTATGGTAGATCGGTTGATCTGTTTCCTGTTTCGCTTAAAACCCTTTGCAGCCTGGCTGGTGACATAGAAGACATAAACAAAAAGAAACTAACAAACCACTTTTATTGTTTAATTTATGTATTCATTTTGTGCTGGTATGGTGTCAATGGAGCATAACTTTGTAACATACGCAAAGAAAACAGAAGTGGTAGATCTTTAAACCTTGCATTCAACACACATTACTTTTCACCAAGGTCTCGTTCAACCAGGAAACCCGGTATAGGCTTTGGTAACAACATAATGGTCTGAAAACTCCTTGACATACACTGTACATCTTAAACAGAGTCCATGTGTTCTCCCTCAGAACGGGGACTACATGTCCTATACTGTCTCTGCGGGTAGCATAACCTCCACTTACTCCAGTGGGTATGGAGACCAGTATTCCAAGGACATGCACTACAAGCTTGTCAAGCCACTACTCTGAACAAGCCTACTGTCTTTTAAAATATGGACAACCTTATTTTAAAGGGGAAGTAGTCTACATATCACACGCTTTCCATTAGTAATTTTAACATGCATAAACTTATACCTTTATTGTTTAGTGCAGGGGTCTTCAAAGTTTTTCGGGGCAAGGACCCCTTAGATGAGAGATGCACGGAGCAGGGACCCCCTGATACTAAATGTGTAAAAACAGAGCTATTTAAATAGAAACAACCCATATTGTCACATTAATATTATGTTAAGACGGTACATTAGGACTGTTATGCATGTTATAGTTGCACACACATCATTTTCTGTGTATAATTTTTTATGTTAAAATAGATTGCTTGATTATTTTAAGGGATTCACAGCATCATACATTTTCATTTTACTGTGAGATGGACAATTTAACATTTACTTGCTCCTTTTTCCTCTCTCGTGGATCAGTGTTGTCACACCTGTTACATGCAGAGCACCATATCAGACTAACGAGAGCAACTGCAACGAGTCCGTGGCATTTTTGGGGGAACTTGGTTGACTTATACCATCAGTACCACAGTGCACATTTCATTGATTTTAAAAGCGAGTGATAGTTTTGTCACAGTTTATAATTCAGACACGGTGTGTCATTTGCCTGTCAAATTTAAATTTGAACAGCCTTCCAAGTTTAGAAATATATGAGAAAGCTGTTCATTTTCGTGTGCACTCTGAACTCATTGGGAGGGAGAATGCAGTGATTCTAAACCGTGTGTAAGTTGATAGATATATATGACAGCATCCACCGTAAACTTCCATGGTGTATCCAGATTAAAAAACATGACTTTGAATTAAGTGTAGGACAACACAGAAATAAAATTATAAACCTTTTCTGTAACGTGTCCACAGATGATGGTTTCAAGGAACGGATGGTGAGTAAAAAAAGGTTTAATAATAAAAGGTGTGAACAGGAACAAAACAGGGAAATCCAATAAACAAGACATCCACGGAACAAGAAAACACAAAGAGCAAAAACATCCACAGAACAAGGGGTAATCCACAACAGCAAACCATGAACCAAGTAACATTACATTAATAACCGATCATGAACTGACCTAGAGGGAGAACTTAAACAGAACACATAACAAGGGCTAAACAGGTGATGGGGATGAACTAGATGATGGGGTGCAGGTGCAAAAGTCAATGAGGGACTCGTGAGGGAGCGTGGGAAAAGGACATCCTTGGGGCAAAAACGGGGAAAAAAAGACCAGGGGCAAACGGGAGTGTCACATTTTCAGGACTAAACATAATAGCTGAAAAGAAGGTACTATTTAAATTATACTTTATCTGTAGTTTTGATGTTAGGATGGTACTTCAAAACACTTGATGCTTACATGAAGTTATATTAGCCTAGCCTATTAAAAGAGTTAAAAAAAAAACATACCATCCCTTCCAGTGCATTCAGGGCCCATACTCATGAAAAATCTTAGCGCAAAGAGTTGCTCCTAGTGACAAAATTCTAAGAAAATTCTTAGAAATGTGGGCGTTTCCCCTTAAAATTACAGAAAAGATCCCAGTAAAGAAGAAAGTAAATCATAAAGCATCTTAACCCTTAAAAGAGCTCTTAAGGTCCAAAATTTTAGGAGTAGCGAGGAGGACTTTTAAGAGACTTAAGAGTTTCTTTAGCAGCAGAGAAAATGGACAAAACACAAAAAGTGAGAAGAAATGTGTTGCAATCAGTGGTGGACAGTAACGAAGTAAATTTGCCTGAGTACTGTACTTAAGTACACTTTTTGAGTATCTGTACTTTACTTGAGTATTATTTTTTCTGAGTACTTGTACTTTAACTTGACTACATTTGAAAGACAAATATCATACTTTTTACTCCACTACATTTATAAAAAGGTCCAAAAGTAGAAAATGGTTTCTATGCAGCGGGTTTTCCTGTGTGCGCAATTTATCTGGCTTGCGATCTTCCAGGACCTTTTACTGTTGCCAAGTATTTCAGTTTTTCTAAGCTCGCGTTTTTCCGGCAAGTTTTGAATGGCCATTTGGCAGATTGTTTTAACGCAAATCTGGCAACTCTGGGATCTTCCCCGCTAAACTAATGTAAACGTACGCGCTGCTACACCATTGATAGCGCTCTAAAAAGGCAAATAGAACAATAAAAGACGAAAAAGGCACATGTTAAAGTGTGGTGTAATCATCTGTGAGTTACGATCAGTCAAAGATCGTAGAAACATTGTCATGAAAATGATCGGCATAACGGCTAAACGGTAAATAAGCATCACATACACCCTGAGCTACCGTGCATGTTAACTTCTGATCTGCTGCTTATCATTAAAGCGATTTGGAAATGAATGATGTTTTTACTGAAGTAACTATAGTTGAAGTATTCCTGTTGAAATAAAAACAATAGAACCCTGCCCAAAATACAACATAAAATGTAATGGATTTAATGGTTATAATGGGAATTGTACTATGGATACTTGTTGTCTACTTGTATGTGAGGATTTATTGGTGGGATGGTAAATCCTATTGGAATAAAACCCCAAACACACTACAAAGAGGAATTTTATTTAAAAATCTCATTCTAATTAAAAAATTCATTGTTTTTTTTCAGCAGGGATGGTATTTGCAGTAAAACCACAGTATCCACAAATTTACCATTTTCTAAATATAGGAACCATACTCCAATTAATAATCTTTAGTAAAACCACAGCAACTAAAAATACCATAGTTTCATTATACTAGCTATAGTTTATGTTTGTAGTTAAATTATGGTAATACAAATGGTAATAAATCCAACAAACACATGGCTTCTACACTTTACTATTTACAAGAACCTTACTACTTACTGGTAAATTGCTGCTAAAACTGGTAAAGGAATATACAAAATAAAAGAACACTGCTCATAAATACATATAGGCTAGGGGGCTAATGAGGATAATTAGGCTAAATGATCATACAGGATTATATCTAAACTAAACATATATGTGCTAAACATATAAAGCTCTTAAAGGAGTTGCTCACTGCAAAATTTGCCCCCATTGACTTTCCATAGTAGGAATAAAAATGACTATGGAAAGTCAATGGGGGCAAATTTGAAGTGAACTACTCCTTTAATACCACTGATACTGTGAGCTACTCGTGTATTCAGTAGGTTGCTTCAGAGGCATAAGGTATACGACAATAAAACAATGCACAACTGACATAAAGGAAATTTACTTTTAATACTTGAGTACTTTTAAAAGCACGTACTTCTGTACTTTTACTTAAGTAAGAATCTGTCTTTACAACTTTTACTTGTAGTGGAGTAATATTTGACCAGTAGTATCTGTACTTTCACTCAAGTAAGGAAGTTGTGTACTTCGTCCACCTCTGGTTGCAATGCATGACAATTTCCATATTACTTTTAAGGTTTTCAGATTGTGTGTGTGTGTGTGTGTGTTCAACTTTTGATTATCTTGGTTTTGGTTTTCTTCTATAGCTGCTTTGATGCAATGCAAATTGTAAAAGCGCTATAAAATAAAATGACATTGAATTGAATGACAGTGAGTTAATAAGACACAACACATTAGATGTTTGTGACCGATCCTATTAGAGACACGCTAACATCTCCAAAACAGCGCAGAAATGCTAGGCCAGAAATAGAAGAAATCACTACATTAACATATTTAGCAACTGGAGAAATGCAGCTATGCAGCAGAATGATTTGGTTCTGTCACAATCTTCTATAGTGATCACACAAACAGTTACAGCACTTACAGAGACTTATTGTGTCACTGTTCATTTTCTATCAGATATGTTGACATTAACAGCATGGTAAATAAAAAAATAAAGAATATATGTGTGTGTCTGTGTGTGTACGTGAGTATGGTAAAACAGAAAAAAATGACGTGCAATTTCAAACTAATGACCCTATACTTAAAAGCGCTCTTCTTCCTTCTTGGCCAACCAATCAATCACAGTCTTCAAAAGACATAGCAACGGGGTCAGCCCCGCCTCCTCACTAAGATAAAAGTTGTTGTCTTTTCCTTGCTCAGAGTTGCTCTCAGATTGATCCTGAATCACTTTTAAGCTAAGACTCCTACGTAGAAGTTTTTAAGCTAAATTAAGAGCTTTCTTAGAGGATTCTTAGAAGCTTTAAGAATACGGGCCCTGGTCTTTATAAAACATTCCTGGGGGTCATAAATCACTTTGTATTTCTCTACCTCAATAATTAGCCGAGCGTCATCCATCGCGCTGCCGTCTTGTACTTTCTGGACCACCTGCTCGTCTGCATAGAAGCACGCAATATAAACACTGTTGAATATTAATTTTGTACTACACAACATTTGAATCAGCTTTTATTGCTTAATTAAACAAATAACATAAATAAAAAAGGTAATAAACTTCATTTATATGCATTTATGGTGATATATATTTTGTGTCAATTCGTGTTCATTTTGAGCATGATACGTGTGCTATCGCTTTAAATCAGTCCGTGCTGTACAGCAAAAATAGACTCGATGCGTAAACGATCGCTGCACTGACACACCGCATCTGCAACGGACGGACCGCATCCGCAATGATCTAATCCATGGGCACTTAAAAAAATATGCACCGCATACGGAGTATGTGTGAAACAGGCATAAATGGGATTGTAGCCACGCATCCAGTGTGGACAAAATTTAAAATTATAATGGGTTCTAATGCGTTCTATTGTCTTTTGTCGTGCCGCAGTTACAGTCTTGAAAGAAAGACATACTGTAGGACAGGTACTTATATGATTTAGGCACTACCTGTTTTTTACGATGCAGATGTAGATGGACGTTTTTGTCCGCACGCATAGTTAAAATTGCAATGCGCGCGACCTTCAATCAGTCAGGGAACATTTTCACATTTTCAACAAAAAGTTGTCTGAGAGTAAACATTGATTAGTGGACCCCCTGCAGTTCCACCCCCGGTTGAAGACTCATGGTTTAGTGTACTTAGTGAACAAGGCACAAAACAGTAAGCTTATAATGATTTAAAGGATTCCTAGGGCATATCAGTTTCACGTCATTGTTTGTGGTTTCATGTAGAGATGCAACACAGAGGCTAAAGTTATGGATTGCAGCTTTTATGTTAGTGTTAGAGTTATAATATGCTTTAACTGTATATTATTGGAACAGCATTTTGGATGTGACTTTTTCAGTCAAAACTTGAAATAAAAACTCAGAGAGTGTAATTATTACCAATATATTGAACCATTTGTTTATATTTTCCTAAACCCCTGATGATAGAGTCCAGACATCAGGAAAACATCAGTCTATACACGGTTTATATTTATGATGAGGGAAATAAACATGGGTTACAGATATTACAAAAATAACTCTTTTTTTTTGCAAGACAACACTGTAGGATTTCTGTGAATTAAAATGTAGAAAGCAGAAGCAACAATACCAAACAAATGAAGATGTGTTGTCCTTAACTTAACACATGTGTTATTTCTTCGGACAACACAAGTAACGGTTTTATGTTATAACTTGTGTTAGAAATCAACAAGATGTGTGTTGAAAGTAACACATGATGTGTTAAATAAATAACACAAAACCAGGTCTTTATTATTAACACAGGAGTGTAGAAGGAGTGTAGAAAATAAAACAGTTAATAATACATAATAATATTTTATTCATAATTTTCATGTGCCTATTTATGAGGAATATGGGCTGTTATGGTTTTTGAAAGCAGAATTTGTTTGATTATGGAAATAATGCTTTAAAATTAAAAAAGGGCTTTAAAAATGTAAGAGAGACTTCACATTTAAACTACCAAATATTGACATCTAACCCATCAAAATGAACAAAAACTTATTTCATGGTAAGGTTGGAAAGACCAGTGTTTACATATTAATTGAAAACACACACCAATCATTTATTATGACTTTTATTTGAAAGCCATACATTCTATCATTGTTCCAGCCTACACTCACCTAAAGGATTATTAGGAACACCTGTTCAATTTCTCATTAATGCAATTATCTAATCAACCAATCACATGGCAGTTGCTTCAATGCATTTAGGGGTGTGGTCCTGGTCAAGACAATCTCCTGAACTCCAAACTGAATGTCAGAATGGGAAAGAAAGGTGATTTAAGCAATTTTGAGCGTGGCATGGTTGTTGGTGCCAGACGGGCCGGTCTGAGTATTTCACAATCTGCTCAGTTACTGGGATTTTCACGCACAACCATTTCTAGGGTTTACAAAGAATGGTGTGAAAAGGGAAAAACATCCAGTATGCGGCAGTCCTGTGGGCGAAAATGCCTTGTTGATGCTAGAGGTCAGAGGAGAATGGGCCGACTGATTCAAGCTGATAGAAGAGCAACTTTGACTGAAATAACCACTCGTTACAACCGAGGTATGCAGCAAAGCATTTGTGAAGCCACAACACGCACAACCTTGAGGCAGATGGGCTACAACAGCAGAAGACCCCACCGGGTACCACTCATCTCCACTACAAATAGGAAAAAGAGGCTACAATTTGCACGAGCTCACCAAAATTGGACAGTTGAAGACTGGAAAAATGTTGCCTGGTCTGATGAGTCTCGATTTCTGTTGAGACATTCAAATGGTAGAGTCAGAATTTGGCGTAAACAGAATGAGAACATGGATCCATCATGCCTTGTTACCACTGTGCAGGCTGGTGGTGGTGGTGTAATGGTGTGGGGGATGTTTTCTTGGCACACTTTAGGCCCCTTAGTGCCAATTGGGCATCGTTTAAATGCCACGGCCTACCTGAGCATTGTTTCTGACCATGTCCATCCCTTTATGACCACCATGTACCCATCCTCTAATGGCTACTTCCAGCAGGATAATGCACCATGTCACAAAGCTCGAATCATTTCAAATTGGTTTCTTGAACATGACAATGAGTTCACTGTACTAGAATGGCCCCCACAGTCACCAGATCTCAACCCGATAGAACATCTTTGGGATGTGGTGGAACGGGAGCTTCGTGCCCTGGATGTGCATCCCACAAATCTCCATCAACTGCAAGATGCTATCCTATCAATATGGGCCAACATTTCTAAAGAATGCTTTCAGCACCTTGTTGAATCAATGCCACGTAGAATTAAGGCAGTTCTGAAGGCGAAAGGGGGTCAAACACCGTATTAGTATGGTGTTCCTAATAATCCTTTAGGTGAGTGTATTTCTTCACTTACAGTACAGCAGCATTGTAATTTTGTGGTCTGTGGTATTCTGGCACTGCTAATATTGTTGACTCCGAATGACTTATTGCTTGTGTTGAAATTTTAATCATTTCTATATCACATTAAAAACCATCTGCTAGAAAGAATTAATGTAAACACATTCAAAATATTCTATGCTTGAAATACTGGTTAATTTACCATTTTTCATATTATACAACAAGGTACAAAACAAAATTAGGTGTTTTTGAAAAAACATGCAGCTCTTTAGCAGCAATTATAGCAATTTGTGGTGTAGCTGACCTTCTATACTGATTCAAGATCAACCAAGTTCAGCACGCTACATTCAGTTCTTTGTACTTCACCTTCAAAAGACTATAAACCTCTTGTTAATTCATGAACTGTACATCAACAACAATGTTCTTAATTAAATTTATCAAATCAAAGGAAACAAATTAGGGCTGTCAAAAGATTAATCGCGATTAATCACATCCAGAATAAAAGTTTGTGTTTAATAGGGCTGTCACGATTATGAAATTTGATTGACGATTAATTGTCTAATAAATCATTGCGGTTATGGCGATTAATTGTCTGTTTTAGGGCTTTGACATTTAATTCTCATACATTTTTGATTCAGCGATTGAAACGACCATATTGTTCTGAATACAAGACTATGTTTTTTTCTTGGAAATACATCGGAAAACATTGGGTCATCATATATTTAAGGTTTAGGCTTTTACCTGTCAATAATACAAACACCAAATACTTGTAAATGAAGTAAATTGATCAGGTGTGAATTGAAGCCACCATTAAAATGCTATCAGTCATAGAAAAGCTTCTAGTCTGTTTTTTTCTCAATTGCAAGACTACAGTAAAATTTTACTTGTGTGTTAATGAAATTTTGGTAGACTGGTTTTCACACTGAGATTTGCTTAAATAATATTAAATTGTACTGCAGGTAATTTGTATATGTTTTAGTCTTTTTTAAGTGATTGTGTTGTGGTGGTACATTTGACAAGTATTACCATGCTTTAGTAACAATATATACACTAAAATATGCAATATGCAGATGCACTACAGCTCCCCCTAGTGTCTTCTATAGAGATGTGAA
Organism: Triplophysa rosa; assembly: GCF_024868665.1. NCBI lineage: Eukaryota > Metazoa > Chordata > Actinopteri > Cypriniformes > Nemacheilidae > Triplophysa > Triplophysa rosa. Next base: position 8,239,499 of record NC_079894.1, read on the forward strand.
ATAATTGCGATGATCCGAAATCATCGCGATGAGGTCAAACAATCGCGATGAGACGATTATTTAATAATCGTGACAGCCCTAGTGTTTACATAATATTTATCTGTGTACTGTGCATAATAATTTTGTATTTATTAACACATACACATCCATGCATATATTTAAGAAAAATCTAAATATTAATAAACATTTATATATAATTTCCATTATTGGTAAATATAAATAAATACATGTAAATATTTCCTAAATATGTATACTTGTGTATGTGTTTGTATTTATAAATACAAAATTAATATGCACAGTAGATAGACATATATTATGTAAACACAAACTTTTATTCTGGATGCAATTAATCACGATTAATCTTTTGACAGCCCTAAAACAAATATTATTTTGCTGCTGTCCTTCTGAAACCGTATTGCTATATTTTGTGATGTTGCCATAAACCTTCATTGTAAGTCACCCTCTATGTTTGTCAGTGGGTTTTGCAAATATCTAACAAATAAAAAGTATTAAAAAGTGTTTGTTAACTTTGACAACACAGTATGTAATTATTTTAAAAACAAATTGGGCCTCATTCTTGAAACATGAGCAGTACTAATTTTTGTGTAAATCGTTCTGAAATAAATTTTTGGATTCATAAAAATGTTCGTATTTTCAAAATGTTAGTTAGAAAAAAATGTACCTGCTCCCTACCACGTGTAAATGGTGCGTAAAACATTCAAATGTTCTGTGTTCTTTTTGACAAACTGATTACACTGAATTTTTGATGCACTCTATATTTCACGAGTTCCTTTGCCCTGTCTTTTGGTTGTGGTTAGAAGGGATACAGCTACCTCCACTGGGCATGAGCACTTCAATACGGCATAATTTATCACGCTGACAACAGTTAATTACTATTTTTTTTAAATTGTAAGGTTAGGTTTAGGGTTGGGGAGGTGTAGGCGTTAGCTAATGTAATTTATTGTAATTTTAAGGTGAGATTTTGAATCACTTCCAGCCGTAGCTGTATCCCTTCTAGCCACAACTATAGATATTAATAACTAGATGCCGCATTAGCATCTCTTTCTATGGGCCGCTATACATAGGAAACGGTGCAAGCCGGTCTGTGTTGCCAAGTCTGCAGCTTTTAGCCAATCACGAGTGATAGTTTGCCACCGCCAAAGACAGTTTTGCAACCACCAAAAAAGAAGCAGCAGCCAGCACTCAATATAAACAGGAAATATAAACAGTCAATATGACGAAGTCTAAGTGGGCAAAATATAAAAAATGTTATAAAAAGGTGTGGGAGAGTGATTCTGAAAAGTTGCGTTCAGCTGTTTTCTTCAGCATCCTGTCAAGTTACAACCGACACCCTGCTACTGTTCTGCATTTAAAGGTAAGCTTAAGATCTCCCTCTCTCTGTCTGTCTGTCTCGCTCTTACTTACACACCTGTTTATAATGAGTAAAATGTAGTAACAGTAATAGTTAAAATAATATTTGAAGTATAAAATATCATTTCAATACACATTGTTGAACTCGTTATTAACGAATTGGGTATATGAATGATCTTTAAACTAAATCTACACTGTAAAAGTGCATTGTGTGTGGTGTGAGGGCGGGGCCATGGGCCATAGATGTGAACGTCTTATGTTGTCATTTTGTTACTGTGGTTCCGTTGCTGCTGGTGTATGTCGCTAGCCATAGCATGGTACATTAATTGTGACATTTAAAATAGCTAAAAATATTAATTAAATATTTTGGGCGGTTTTGTGTGCGTTTGGGCGGGTTTTGGACCGTTTTTGGGCTGGAAACCTTCAACTCTATCTGGCAATACTGTTTGCGAGTCGTTCTGATCACAATGTGCGTTCATACTGGCGAACTCGCGGTGTACAGAATAACGCTGATTCAACGAGCCAACTTCACAGCTAAAAATATTACAATGATGTACAGCAAGTTAATTTAGGAAATCTTTTCAAGACATTTAACGTAAAACACCTGAACAGCCGTGAAACACAGCTAATACAGCTCCTAATATAGCTCTTTTACCTAACTCGTTTCACTGTGCTGGTAACGAAACAGCGCCTCCATTGTGGCGTAATGCTGCAACTGCAGTCACAAATGACTCTTTGTTTGACAGATGTTTTGGTCGTCAGTCATTATATCATATTATATCATATTATAACTGTGTTGTCGGTGCTCATGGAGAAATACTCACCAGCACATTATCATTGCTCGTGGCCGGAGAGTGCTGTGTCTGGCGGGAGAGAGAGGCGCTGCTGAGGTAGGAGCAGCGGTGGAGTTTGTGTGCAGAAAAAGCAGAGACTTTGGCAACAATCTTTAATAAATCATCTTTTTTCCTCTCCGCTGGTGTAGCTGCGTTTCTTTGTTGTTTTATTTCCCTGCGACTTTAACTTCGTTTTGCAGCTAATGTACCACACAATGACACCGCTGTGGGCAGTTCTACGTTACTAATTCCGCCGCTGCGTTAACTTTCTCTAGATAGGCCCTGTCCCAAATGGCACACTTGCGGTCTCATGGACTTAAACTGCGCGTTCTCGCCAAGTCTATGAGTCTGTAGGGTGTCCCATTTGTCTTTTTAGCGCTCAGAAGTCTGCTCACTAGGGCTGTAGTCAAGTCCACCATTGTCAAGTCCAAGTCCAAAGAGGTTCGAGTCCAAGTCAAGACCGAGTCCAAAGAGGTTCGAGTCCAAGTCAAGTCCAAGTCCAAAGAGGTTCGAGTCCAAGTCAAGACCGAGTCCAATTGAGACAGTCAAGACAGAGACAGAAAAAAAATATTACTACAAGACCACATACTTAACTATTGAGAATTTTTGTGATGCAAGAGACAGCATATCTTCTATTTTCATTATTGGTAATGATCAAAAAGACAATTTTACTTTACCTTAAAATAAGGTAATTTTATTTACTTTAGGTATAGTCACAAAGCCGAAGTGCAACTTCACATTTTTTTTATTGAAGTGTAACAATCCTATTCTGCCAATAGAAAATGTAACAAATAACCAGCAAACACTTGAATATGTTCCCATTCTTGAACATATGACTTAATGTCCCCCAAAGTAACCAAAACCCCCCACTTTTTTAAGGAACTTTTTAACACATTTGTGTGCGTGCGTGCATGTGTGTGTGTGCGCCTGCCCGTGCTCGTGCGCAATCGATAGAAGAGCTGCCAGAAAGAGCAGAGGCCCCACGGCTTGTTTAAAAGCACGTTTCGGTGCCCATACTTAAATAACATGTTCATATTGAAATGACAATAAAAATACGATCAATCTTATCTTGAAGCCCTACTTTCTAAACTCATAACTACTTTCTAAAAATATTCAAATGCAATGATATCTCTGAAACATGGCATTAACTTACCTCTCTTTGTGATGCCTTTGCAGGTTTCTTACAAAATTCGACGTTGTCCCACAGGTTTCGGAGAAAGTTTTGTTGCAAAAAAGTTTCCTTTTAAGCACACTGTCGATAAATTCTTTATGGTTTGTAAAACCAAATGTTATTATGCCGCTGCTCGCTGACATCGTGCCTGATGAATGATTGATGAGTTCAGTTCGCGCCGCGGACGAATCGTTCATTTGAACCGGTTCATTCTTTTAAGTGAACCGGTCGAACCAGTTCACCGGAATTGTTCGCGTTTAGCGTCTCCCGTAAACACTTAATATTACCCACAAATTAATTCAGTTCTTCACTTTCTGGCGTGCATGACAGTCCCGAGGACTTGAACCAATATACCGGAGTTATTTAGTTACATCAACAGCACACACTGAACTGAACTGCTGTGTGAAGAGAGAACTTATGAACACGCGCGGATCTCGTTCTTGAGTCGAGTGTCGGCAACAGTTTTCAGATCACAAGAAGCATGCTCTATCAATGTTTTGTTTTGAAGGAGAAAATATATATACTATATATATCTGGACTCGGTCGAGACCAATGACCAAGTCCGAGACAAGACCGAGTGCAAATACCAACGAGTCCAAGACAAGTCCGAGATCATAAAAAACCGTCTCGAGTCCGGACTCGAGTACTACAGCACTACTGCTCGCGAGCGCCTCCTTTGTGCCCTGCGGTCTGCGGCGAAGCCCGCATTGATGCGACTCCACTGAAGTCCCCTACCCAGGAATCCTTGCGAACGCCCAATCACAGAACGGATGGGAGGAGTGTCGTGGATGTCAGACATATACGTAAACATGACGGATACATTTTAAAATGTATGTTTTGATAAAATTCAAAATTAATTTATTAATTAGTTACTAATTCATATTATTGCTTATTTATTTTCTATTAAGCCAGATATTCAAGAATAAAAACTTTTAATGCAGTGCATTTTCTTACTTAAGGTAATAAGCCATGTTTTGTTGTAGATTTATATTGTCTCTGGGCTCTGTAAAGCTGAACAACACAGCTTCTGTATTATAGAGAAATATTAAATAACAACTGCATATTAAGAACACATTATGCACATTAAGTAGGCTATAGTGTAAACAAATTAATAAATATACATTCATGACGTCATGACAAATGAATGCATTACAAACATAAGTATTGCATAATGCTCGGGTGGCATATCAACATATGAAATACAAACATATGAAATACAGAACAATATAAACCGGCAGCTCCAGTCCCAAATAACAACAATGGGACAACAAGTGGTCGACTTCACGCGGCGCTGCGCAGACTGATCAGCGAATGACAACAAAGTACCGCGAGAGTGATTAGAATGCACCGCATGCTCTTTCCGGCGTGATGTCCTCAAGTCTGTCCCAAAAAGCACTCCCATGTACCCTTATGGACTCGTGCCTAGTGCCCTATAGGTCTGCACTTCCTGACGTCACCAAGTGTGGACTCGGAGGAGGTCCACAAGACCAGAGTGCGCCATTTGGGACAGGGCCTCAGTGTCGAAATCGTCTCGCGCATATACGGTGCTAATGGAATGGTCCACTCTAATCTATAATGGGGGGGTTAAAACGTTAACAGGAAATCCCAGGGTTATCCTGACTATTTTGATGATTACTTGGGGCTCTACGTGGCGCATAGAGCCCCAAGTCCACCCCTTCCTTTTGGAGGCCCCTGGTAGCTCGGCGACCCAGGCGATTGCCTACCTTTGCCTAATGGGCAAGTCCGCCCCTGGCTCCGGTTTGTTTACTCCACGAGTTAGGAGTGGAAGAATTTTGTTATATAGCTGTCAATCTTAAAATTATTTTATTTATGAATGTTAAGTTCTGTTATTTGGACTAGGGATGTAAGGATTTTGTTTCACAGATCTGGCAACCATGCCAAGCCAGCCCATTAACACTCAAGAGCAAGCTAACTTTGTCTGATTCTAAAAACATATTTGTCGTTGTGTAAACTCAAACATTAAATTTCCTACACTAACACTTGACAACAAGGAAAGGGTATACAATTTTTCGGGAATTGTTGTGGCATTCTAGCAAACTGCGTGTGACGTCAGTGGACCGTTCCAAGATGGTGGACGCGTATAGGTGCCTGGAGCGCTTGAATGCGGCATCTAGTTATTGATATCTATGGCCACAACCCTGTCTTTTTTTTGTTTTTTACTCTTTAAAGGGGTCATATGACATGGCTAAAACTAATATTATTGTTTGTTTTTGATGTAATGCAATGTGTATACATTATACAGGTATATTTAAGGTTCAAAACACTGTATTTTCCACATACCGTGCATGTTTGTATCTCCTCTTTGCCCCGCCTCTCTGAAACGTGCATTATGTACGCTCTGTTAGCCCTCTGAAAAGCGAGGTGTGCTATGATTGGCCAGTTAACCAGTGCGTAGTGATTGGTCGAATACTGCAAGCGTGTGACCGAAATGTAACGCTTCTTACCATATTTGGAACATCAGGTTCCAAAGCAATTGTACTGACAGGTACGCCCACCTTAATTGCATATACATTTGGGCAGTCTTAGTCAAATCATACCACGAACTGATGTGGATTTGTGGGGGTGTGGTTACACGAGGCGTTTCAGGCAGGTCTGGGTGAGCATTAGCTTTTAGATAGAATGCATCTTTTGTAATTTTTGCAATTTTACGTGTCTAATACATGCAAGGGCAACTTATAACACACCAAAGACACAGAAAAACACGTATTCGCGCCATATGACCCCTTTAACCCTGGGTAAAATGCAGACTTCGTCACTGTCCCTTTTAACACAGCCAATCACAGTGGAGGAGAGGTGGGACAAATAGTACATTGACCAACAATCTCACTTGTACAACACAACAATGGAGAAGTTAACATTGCTGGTTATTGCAGTTTTATATTCATTAATAATCTTCAAAATAAGATATTCGTAACACGTTACTGCCGTAGATATTCCTAATCATAGCAACCAACATGTGTCCAGATAAACGCGCAGTGCATCCAAAGAGCTCTCAAGCGCCACCAGCTGGTTATTTTCAGAAGGCATTATTTCAGCTGGCTAAAAACGCATTGGTGGACACACGTTAATTTATTCATTTATTGTTAGGCATACAGCCTATTAGTCTTTTATTCATTTATGTAATATAACGTGCCAAACCTGACAATGGAATCCAGAGGATTCCACAGCATTCCTACGTAATTTGCATAGCATTTTTACTTTACAAATTACAGACATGGCCGATTCGCACGGGATTAAGATCACAGACAACCTCTGCAATTATTACAAATGGCTAGAAGTCCCCAGGTTATACTAATCACGTGCGAATAGGGCTATCAGGGCATATCAAGCGATCTCTAACAAAGCAATAGTGATGCATAGTACAAAAATGTTTTACTCGATTGCTGCGCAATTCCTGTCGGATCCAATATTGATGGCACAGCACTGCTTTTTAATTTTAGTCTCTCCACAAATCCAGCGTCGACCTGTACATTGTTCACAAAGGAATCCGTGGTGAAATGAAGCGAACAAACACTCAATGTTTTACCCACGTGAGCTGGAACTCACGTGGGTAAGTGAATTTTCGGGAAGGTCCGTTTTACGTGCATATATTTACGAATGTTTCATGAATGAGACCCAATGTTTCTTCCCATTTCCTGAAAAACCAAGGCAGCAGAATTATTTCCATTCAGATGTATACACATATCTTTCTATGAATTCTTATTATAGCTTGCATGAAGAAAGCTTAATAATCTTATTTGCTTATTGTTTAAGATATGTGTGAAAAGTGTCACAGGACGTAAGAATATTATGGATGAAGGCAAGTCTACTTCAGAACACAGGAGTCCCCTGGTGAGGGGTTTCATCCTTTAAAGCCCACCTGTAACAGTTGGGACTTTATCCTTCTCTGCGGCACTCTGGACCCTCTGGGTGATGACTCACCTAACTTGTGAAAATGAAATCTTTTCGCAGACCGCCCTATTGTCAGAAAGCTGGCATAGGTACTTCACTTTTGTGTCTTGAAAAACTTGCCACGTCAAGTTTATACGTGTCAGCAGCACATCATGTCGTGGTGGGAATTTTTGTCAAAAAAGGTTTATTTTCTATAATTTTATATCTAAATGTATGCATTACTCTATGAAATGTAAACAAATTAATCTAAAAATGAGTCACCTTCAATACCATGCTGCATTTTTTTTTGTGCATCTTTTGGCAAACATGCAATTACGAAAGCTAACCGATGACAGGATGAGTAATAGAAACAGTGTCCTCTATTTCTGAGAGGCTTTGTATAAGGTTAATTCTTGCGTGAGCATATCGAGAATGTATTGGAAGAACTAATCCCATCCTAATATAAGCAAACGGTGCAAATCTCTTTATCTCAAAATATGAATATATATTCAACTGGAAAATTATGAGATGAGGTTCTGTTGGCTCAAAAACCGACATTTAAGGTTTCAAAACAATAGCCATACAGTGATACAGTAATGATTAAAACAGCCGACACCTAATGCGTATTCTCATCTGTATCTCATGAATCTCCTGTAACGTCCCCTTTCTCTGGAACTGTGAATGTTGCATTCTCTTATGAGTTTCTCCTCTCAGTAATATGGCATTTTTATGGCTTGGTAATATTAGAATTCTAATTCTACACCAATGGTTTTCCCAGAGCGTCAGCCTGACTTCAGATGAGTTTTTAATATTATATCCAATTTGTCCTCCATTTTGTTATCCAGCACTTTTAGAGCAGGGAAAGACACATCTATATGTGTGGATACTCCTATACCTCTCTATATAAGATATCACTTCATAAATGACATTATAGGAACATATCTTGATTTTATATACTGTATATCATATTCACTTTGTATCAGATTTTGTCAAACATGACATCCTGCGGAATTTGTTCATAATGTGGTATTTGCAGATGGAATTAGTAAAAGCATCCCTTCAAATCTTCCATCGTTCCACACAACTGAATCGACACACAGCATGCAGAGTAAATCAAGTGAGCGTCATCGCATTGGAAGATGTTGCATAAACCCCAGAGGATAAGCTGATATTCCAATAGACACGTTTTCATAAGTTCTCCAAGCGACAAGTCTAATAGATTTCCTCAATCAATGGCAGACGATATTATCCTGAAGAACGTAATCTTATGAACTGTGATATGATAATAATGGGTTTTCTGTCTTATTGATCATCTGTTGTGCTCTCTGATACGTTCAGGCTTACAGAGTAAATATGCCGAACAGTTGGTTTCCATCTGTTTTTACGTACACATTGGTTTACTCAATCACACAGTACAGCGCATTACAGAAAATCAGGCTTTACAATTGAGTTTCTTTAACAGCATAAGGTTATTTATGAAATCAATTATGTTTCAAGGCATTATGTACGCTCTGTTAGCCCTTTTGTGGGTGGAATTTTGATGCGAGCTAATGAACAACGTTGGAGAAATGGCAGCGGTGAGGTATTACGAATATAATGCATATCATCCTGACGTGACAACGGCAAAGAAGCTGTTGCTGTTTGTCTGTTTGACCCTTAACTGAGATGATTTTCATGCCGGTTACACTTTAATTAGAGAGATTATACTGTAATTGAGCTGCTACGGAGCCGTCACATCTCTCCCTTCCACAGAGCTCGCAGAGCAGTGCAGCTTAGGCAACGTCGCCTCTAGAGACCACAGACCAAATGCTCTAAATCCCCTCAACCAAATATTCATGCAGGAGACAGAACATAAAAAATGGAGAAAGAGAGAAATGGCCTTTGGAAAAAAGCAGAAAGGCGAGGCACATGTAATTCCATGTGAAGTCTTGTACTTATTTCTATCAGGTGGCTTGTAAACTAACAGCTCCAGGGGGCAAAGAAGATGACAAATATTGTTCATAATGGTTGAAAACTAATGAAGCGTGAGATGCCAGCAAGAGCTAGGAGGGGGCCAGAGGCGATCTCACTCTGTTGTCTCCCGTATCCTTTATAGCCCCCTCCTTTTCTGTTTCTCTCTGGAGCCGCCTCCCTCTCCTTCCCTCGCTCTTCTGTTCTTCTACCTTCGTCGTTCCTCTTTTTTAGCACAGAGTGCGTGTTACATGTGAAGGTAACACGCTGTTCAGACAGCAGGGAGCTTGCTATACCAAACACCAAACAATTATCATAAAGTTATTACTATTATATTTTGGGGCATGATGCGGCAGACCATGTTAACAATAAAAAAAACAGTTTGTTCACCTAAAAATAAAAGCCATTACTTACTCATCTTTAAGGTCACTGTTATCTTTCATTAGCCCACATAGAAAAAGAGACATTTAGGCACTGTGATAGACATTTTCTTTTGATATCCATTTCTTGTTTTTTAGGTAAAATGTGTTTTATAAGCAAGCATTAAAAAGCTCCTGGTCTGGCTTCTCCAGCTCAATAGCTTCCTTGTCTGACTCTCATTCAAAGGGTTGTAAAGCTGAATGTTGATCAGTGAAAAATGAAATCCATCAAAATGCTGCTGAGACCGAAAGTGATGCGCGAGAAAAAAGCTAGTTTGTCAGTTGCGATATATAGGCTGTCATGGTAGACAAACAGTCCTATGAGAATTAAACATAACTCTGGTTAGAAAGCTAAGAACTAGACTTTGGTTTGCTGTTAAGTGAATTGATTAAAGGCACAGTGTGGAAGATTAAAGAGGATCTATTGACAGAATGCAATATAATATACATGCCTATATCTTCAGAGGTGTATAAAGACCTTACATAATGATGTTTCTATTATCTTAGAATGAGCTATTTCTATCTACATACACCGCGGGTCCCCTTACATGGAATTCACCATGTTGTTTCTACAGTAGCCCTAAACGGACAAACTGCTTTTCAGAGCGTGCTTTGTAAATACCTTACATTCTTCGACAAAGAAATGAAAACGTGACGACATCTTAGTCCTGTGTCAGCCACCGTAGTGCTTCGGAAGAGAGGGGTGGAGTGTGCCACTGTTTGCGATTCACAACCTAACCACTAGATGCCGCTAAATGTAATACTCTGGACATTAATTAATTATAATTATTAATTGTGATAACTGACATCTGCATTTGTGTTCGACTGTAATTTTTCTGACCAAACATTAAGCAAAACATCTTTCAGAAATATGTCTTGCAAACATGAAAAGTCATTATTTACCCACCCTCCTGTCGCTCCAATGTAAGCTGTTATTTTTCAGTGGAACAGAAAAACCGAGTGTTTTGAAGAATTGTTATTCAGCTCTTGCCATACAATGGCAGTTAATAGTGACTAGGGGCTGTCAAGTTCCAGAAAGTACAAAAGAAGAACACCAAAAAGCACCGTAGGTAGTCCACAAAACACCTGCAAAATCTGAACCACCATTATATGAAAATCTTTCTCATTCATGTTCACATCCATAATTCTGAAATGGCGAATGGTTTTTGGTTACTAAAGAACCATTTTTAATGCCTCCATTTTGGAATCTGTTCACTACACAGGCTACATTTACATTTTGTTATTTAGTAGATGATTTATCCTAAGTGATTTACAAATAAAGACCATTGCAATGCAGGCCTGGTTTCACAGACTAGGCATATGCCTTAGTTAAATTAGGATATTTAAGTCACTTTTATTAAAATGGCTTAGATAAAAACATTACTGGTGTGCAATGGCAATGACATATTTTAAGATATGTCAGGGCAATTTGTTTTCAGTTAATACAGCTCAAACTTTTAGTCATTTTAGTCTGAGTCTTAAGCCTTGTATGTGAAACTGGGCAAATGTTTAGGTTTTAAAGCTACTTTTAGGCAATTGAAGGGTATGTTTACATGACAACGATGTAGGGAAAATCTGGCAAGCTTTTTTTTGCCTTTTTGAAAAATTTCACATATACATAACATTGTCAATACAATCTGCAAGCACATTCACAAAAACAAGTAAAAATGCTGTATTGCGCATACTGTACCAGGCTGGTGGATGACGATGTCACTTTGTACAGAATACTAAGAGCCTGTGCACATACGCACACCCAGGTTTAACCCAAAAATGCTATGTGTTTAGGATTTGATGTAAATAATGCATCTCCGCTGGTCGTGGTGATGCAGTAAATCTACACTTTGCTGGAGAAACGTTAATAAGTATTTTGAGTAGCAGTCCACCATTGATGCTGAAAACGTAAACACATGCGCATGACATCACAGTTTTCACAAATTAGATTTTTTTGTGGTTTACACGTTAATAACAGTATCATATCATGCAGGTCCCCAACATGCTGTTTTCATGTAAACGAACAGCCAAAATGCTTAAATAGTTATCAGATTTTAGTTAAAAAAAAGTTGTCATGTAAACTCACCCTTTGCATTTCAGCGCAGGACCTCCTCCTCACACAAACTACTGAATGATTTTGAATAATAGAGATTTTTTGTGTGTGTTCACTGTTTTTGACATTCCTTGGTGACTATAAATTGTGGTATGGCACATAGTTCCAGTTTACATTTTGCTTAGTGTCGCCAAGATTAGCTCACACTATCACCGACATCTACAGTCCCACAGGTTCTGCTCTTATGACTCTTGCTGCGGTAGACAATCAATTCACTCCTGTTTTTTTGCAAAAGAAAAAACACAGAGCTTATGAGCAAAAAAGCTGACTTCATTCATCTCTGGCCTCAGACAGACCAACAAGAGCTGTTTGTGTGTCCTGCACCTCAATACTGTAGGTGCATCGACAGACTGATTAAATCTGGAATGTTTCAGATTTTCGACAGCAGTGGACTTGGATAGCATATCACGCTGCATTACGACTTTATGACAGGTTTGGTATTCTGTGTGCCTTATAAAAATCTAATTGCATTATTTGGCTCTGGTCTCTTCCGAACGTAATTGAATTATCCATCGGTACCTTTGAGACAAAGAGAAACAGAAAAAATGTAATGCATTATTCATATTATGCTCTGCAAGCTAAGTAAAACAGACCACGCTGTTTATGGTAACCCTTTTGATTTGTAATTATGTATGAGCTTTTGTTTCTAACTGCGTGTTACTTCTGCTGGTTTTTGTACTCTCAGCTAAAACTCTTAAAAATTTCTCTAACGGGACAAATTGCTGTTTGTTCAAAGATAAGAATGTGTGTAAACTATTAGACACAAAACAGACAATATGCTTGTAAGACTCATCCGTGCTTTAGTTTAGCCGCGTTTAGATGACAAATAAACCACTTTAAAGCCCCCAGCTCCACCACATCTGAAAGAACAAGAGTACCTTATGAATATAAATGGACAAGTTGGAACCACAGGGCTGATTACACTAATTTGATCTGCTGTTCATAAACCGTTGTATCACATGCTTTTGACAAATTGCTTTATGAAGTGGAGGAAAAAGACCCAAGGAATACTAAAAGCAGGCCACCAATACAATTGTGTTAACGCGAACAGCTAAGGCATCAAGGAGATATAAAGGGTAAAACAGTATTTGCACGTTTGTGTGCATTACTGTGTGTGTGAGGGATATTGTTCATTGTCATGACTCAAACTTTTTCTGACTGAGTCAGACCTCAGAAGGACAAAGAGCTACAGTGTAATACAACAAAGACCATAACAGCTTTCTGTCAAAAATGATATATATTTTGCTGTAAAAAGTATAAACTGACATATTTATGGTCAAAAATATATTTATGTTTGTAGAAATATATAATTAAAATGACGTTTTTATTTTTTTACTGTACTGTATATATTTTTGTAAATGACACAGGTTACATTATGAGGGAAAATTACTTTGTGTCACATTTAATTTCATTTTTAAAGGCTGCATTTAATGTTGTTTAATATTACCAGATAGTGTTGTGTGTTTGTGCCGGTAACATTGTATGCATTGTTCATGTATATATTACAAACGCCAATTCCAATGAAGTTGGGACATTGTGTAAGATGTAAATAAAAGCAGAATACAGTGACTTGCAAATTCTTTTTGACCCATATTTAATTGAATGCACCAAAAAGACAAGAAATGTAATATTCAAACAGATAAACTTTTTTTTTGCAAATATTCACTCATTTTGAATTTGATGCCTGCAACACGTTCCAAAAGAGCTGGGACAGGGGCAACAAAAGGTTGGGAAAGTTGACCCTTACAGAAAAGACACATGAATTTCACATGTTTTTACATGTTTTTCGCATGTGATCACATGTATACAACATGTGTTTAACATGTGCAAAAAAACACGTGTGATCACATGTGAAATGTGTGTTTTTGGAACATTTTGGTGTGAATTCCATGTGAATTCCCACGTGAAACCCATGGGATAACATGTAAAAACCCATGGGATGACATGTGGTGACGTGAAGAACATGTGATCACATGTGGAGACATGTCGCATATGTTATCCCATGGGTTTCACGTGGGAATTCACACCAAAATGTTCCAAAAAGACACATTTCACATGTGATCACATGTGTTTTTTGCACATGTGAATTTCGTGTGTCTTTTCTGTAAGGGGAGGTTTGCTCAAAAAACACTTGTTTGGAACATTCCACAAGTGAACGAGTTTATTCGAAACAGGAGCATCCTATAAGGCTCAGTCATTCACAAGCAAGGATGGGGCGCGGTTCACCACTTTGTGAACAACTGCGTGAGCAAATACTCCAACAGTTTAAGAACAACGTTACTCAATGTGCAATTGCAAGGAATTTAGGTATTTCTTCATCTACAGTCCATAATATCATCAAAAGATTCAGAGAATCTGGAACAATCTCTGCATGTAAGAGACAAGGCCGTAAACTAACGCTGAATGCAAAATATGCTGCCATCCAAGCAACGTCTTTTTCAGGGACGTCCCTGCTTATTTCAACAAGACAATGCCAAGCCACATTCTGCACGTTTTACAACAGCGTGGATTCGAAGGAAAAGAGTGCGGGTACTAGCCTGTCTCCCATTGGAAATGTGTGGCGCATTATGAAGCGCAAAATAAGACAACGCAGCCGGACTGCTGAGCAAATGAAGTCGTACATCAAGCAAGAATGGGAAAGAATTCCACCTACAAAGCTTCAACAATTAGTTCCCAAACGCTTATTAAGCGTTGTTAAAAGGAAAGGTGATGTAACACAGTGGTAAAAATACCCCTGTCCCAGATCTTTTGGAACATGTTGCAGGCAGTGAATATTTGCAAAAAACAATAGTTTATGAGTTTGAATATTAAATATCTTGTCTTTGTGGTGCATTCAATTAAATATGGGTCAAAAAGAATTTGCAAGTCACTGTATTCTGCTTTTAGTTACATTTTACACAGTGTCCCAACTTCATTGGAATTGGGGTTTGTAATATATACAGTACATGAACAATGCATACAATGTTACCGGCACACTGTATAACTAAATGTACATCTAATGACAAACACACATTAAATTGCCATACCATAATGCCTGAAATCTTGTTACAATATTACTATATTAATACTGCACATTTTTGGGAACCATAACTCCCCGTTTTTACGTGAGTGTAATATGTAAGAGGATTTCTTTACAGTTCACTAATTAGAAGAGACCCATTAGCCAATATGTTGTACTGTATTTTCAATGAATTTGTCTTTAGCCCAATTACCAGACATCAAGGAGAAGAAGCTATAGCAATGGACACTAGTACAGGCTTAAACAAACCTCCCGCTATTCTCAACCTTAGGTGTTAAACATAATGATGTATAATAAATGTATTATTAATGCTCTGCTTCCTTGACTCTGGTAATAGAATCCTTCCTGACGCAACCTGGCAGACTGATGCATGAATATGTATCGCAAGGATTACGGAACAGTGTCACGCTTACAACGCAGGACACAGATAGCCGTAGATGTGATTTTTGCAACCTCATCCCGCCAGGAGTCATTCAAATTCCGAGTATAAATGCAGAAACGTATTTGCTATTCATAGTTCCAGTGGGCACCTTTGCCATCGATATCAGCGTGACACCTTTTTGGCGCTGTAACAGCCGAGAAGTCAGAATGTCCCATAATTCTATTCTGCCCCCTCACTGACTTTATTAAGCACTACGATATCAGTCCTATTTTTCATAACGTTCAGAGAGAAAAAAACAAGTTGTGTGTCGTAGCAACGATTGTTCTACAGAACTGTTTTTGTTTGGATCGAGCTGGAGACAGATTAAGACACCTCACTCGGTTCAGTCTCTGAGCTTCTGTTTGGAAGGAAGAATAGGAAGAAAATGTCTCTAGCTTTGGCTGTATGACACTGTTGCAAAAGAACATTGAAGTAATAAGACTGGATTTGACCAAAGGTAACTTATGTCCTTCAGCTTTAATCTGTGCTGCAAAAGCACTATCCAGCGCTATTGATGCAAATTCTGTTTTACTCGATAGAAATCATAAATTAATACTTGAACTTATTTAGAAATTGCATGTATATGCAGGATATAGCTGTAATATCAAGAAGCCTCTCTTATTTTTACTCCCACATACCGTGTAGTTTAAACAAAAGGAAATAAAAAACCGAGGGGAATGGTTGAATGGTTGACTCTGCTTCTGAGATATGGCATTTCTCTTCATTTTCTCTTCTCCAATGAAGACGGAGAAACAATCTGTTCAGGTATTAGTACAGGCTATTTTTTAACCAAAGCAGCTATACTTAATGAACATTGTAAGTAGAAGCGTACTGGCATTTCACCCCGGTCTGATTGTGAATTGTTGTCTCTACTTTTTGAGACCCTGACAACAACCTGGCTGGATGCCAGATATCGTATTGTCTGATTGCAGATGTTTACTTGTTATCTTGACATGTCACAGCTATTTCATCATTTTTCTATGCAGCTAAATCTGGCCCAGCATCACCTTGCGTGTCGGGAAAACAGCTTGACAATAGAACCGATACATAAAGTCCTCCAATGAGAATGACAAACACGGAATATCAAATTTTGTGTACTGCCTAAAGAAAGGAGCAGCGAGGTCTGCGAGGAGCTCTAAGATCGGAAGACTGGACGGGAAACTCGCACGTTCTGAACTAACGTAATGCCAAAATACTCAAAGGAGGGCTTAAATTTGAGCGTGACGTGCAACAGATTTGCCAAGCAAATACCATTAGGTGTTGAGAATTAATTGTATCTTTTCAGTGGGGAGGATTTTCAAATGCAAATGTCAGCTCATTTTAGCAGGTAATACAAAACTGCCAGAAGGCACTCGCAATGCAGTCTCTCATCATTAAACCGAGCTGCCGGATTTATCCGCGCTCGCCCAGGATCTGCACTTTCCCAACAGCAGTTTCGGTGATCTCTCTTGTCATTTTTTCCTTTTCCCAATCCCGCTACTCTTACTAAATTGATTTAGCTCGCTCGCTCGCAACTCTTTGTGCTCCTTCATTTAGAGCGATAAGTTTAATTTGTGCGTTATCGCATTAGAGCGCTATCATCGCGCCTTTTGGCAATTAGCTCGTGCGCTCAATGTGAAAAGACTGAATGGGACGCAATATTGCTTCTTCGTATACACTTGCTGAAAAATTACAGCAATTTAATTGTGATCTGCATCAAATTAGGATCAATGCACACTGATGATTGTGTTTGATAAATAGACGCACCACACCTGTTTAGACATCGTGAATTCACAACTGGCACTCTCTGAAAGATCAAGTGGTGACTGCTGGGGCCGAGAGAGACTGAGCATTTTATCCGCCCTGGCTCCCGGCCAGCTACACGCTACAGATACATTTAGGAGTAATGGCTTAGCCAAAGCAAGCGTGCGTGCCGGAATCGAGGGGGGAGGAGTTTCGGTGACTGGAGAGAGGAGAGCTATCAGTTTAATCTCCCTTTTCATCAGGAATCGATTAACTGGTCCAATAAAATTAATTACGTCCAGACTTCAGCGTAATTACCAACATGATGGCTGTCTCCCAAATTCAGATTCAATTTCTTAGGAACAGAGAGAAGGCAAAATTAGACGGGAAATGGAAATGAACATACAGTATATGTAATACACTGACTGGAAAGATAAGAGGCCCTGCCCCTCCCAGTAGCCTCCGACGCAAACCCACACAAGGGACGCTTACAGAATTGAAGCTTTCCTCTCGGAGGAAGCGAGACACTCGTTATCATATCAAAGCCGTCTTTTTACCTGTAATCTATGCAAATGTTTATGTGATGTGACAAGCCGTGCTAGATGTTTGCACGATGTGCTAGCGCACCAGCTGCTAAAATTCCTGGTGTGGTATTGGATGCAATTTATGCAAAAAAAGTTGATGATGTCTTGATGAGCTGATTTGATTTTGAAATGACTTCCAGGGGATGAATAATTACATTTAAGCTTGCTATATGTGGCTATAAATGGTACGAGTGCGTTAATCTGAAAGGCGAGATTGAATCTTTCTTGATCTTTTGCAATGAAGAAGTCTGACGCAGACTTTGAGAACTCAAAACTGCCTCCACAATAAAAAAACACACACACTTATTAAAAATAGGATGTAAAACTAAAGGCTGGAATTCACTAAAAGACTTTTGCTAAGATTTTGCCCAGATATTCAGTCTGCAAGTGTCTGATGTCTAGTTTTTAAAAAATCTTTTCAGATTTTTAAAAAGTGTAGTGTATTCCAGCCTTATAACAACATGAATATTTTAACACAATATATTAACACATGACAGCTGACATTTACACATCAAAAATGCCAATTTAGTGTTTTAGCGTCTTGCCTTGCCTATACAGTATGCTGCAATGAGGACGACAGATTTAAATATTATTTCTGAACACTCTAGGGGTGTCACAATACGCAGATACTGTCAATAACAATGATATTTAAAAACCATGATTGTATTTATTATGGTAATATCATACATACACTGTCACTGGGGCAGTACCAGTGCTTGAATTGAGGGGGGGTCCGGGACGCCCTATTAGGTAAAAAATAGGGTAAAAATAGGCTTGGGGGGTCCTTCGGATATTTTTGTATAACAATAATAATAGTTACAAATCTAAAACATGTGCAGATAAGATGAAAAAGAATGCTATAAATTCCCCAGTTGTACTCAGAAATATAGTTTTATACTTTCTGTCTCTCTTTCTTTGTACAGTATTTATCCAGTACTATGGTGCGACAAACTCAGAACACATATTTAAGAGGGTCATTCTTATATTTTCCCTATTCCAATCAGATACTGGTGGGTGAACTTTGTGTAAATAGTAAATAGGTGGGCTATTTGCACTGAGTGTAAATAGACATTCCAACCAGAGGTCGCGTTAGCCGAAAATTCTCCGTCATTGACAGATTTTTTATACCAGTGACGAAAAAATCGCGGGATCAGCGGAGACTCGCGGTGCGGAGCCAGAGGCGTGTAAACAAGATGCTATGACGCCCACCACCGTCTAATTTGTTTCGCCATAGTTTCAAAAACGAACTGAAAAACATTTAGCATTTTTATAACAACACAGCGATCTCTAACGTTGTTTGTGGCGTTGTTTGTGGATCTGATTCTGCAAAGCGTGCATCTGTCATTCAATAAGACCCTCTCGTCGCGTGCTCTCATACACACACAGGCGCGCACAAACAAGTGGTGCAGTGTTTACAGACTTTTTTCCTTCAGAGAGCGATAGGACTAGCGTCGTTTTGGATAAAGTGAGTGGAAAAAAAGTCTCCCTGCATCTTCTCCTTTCATGACCTAACAGCAGCTTAAAGTTACTTATAAGTGAATAAATGAATTATTACAAAACAGCGTTTACAAGCACATGTCATTGTTACTGACTGGACATGAACATTTGTCTGTAATTAGTATTTTATGTCTGACAACAGAAACATTAAATATGTAAACGACTTCGGCTTTATTAGGTATTAAAATACAGTAAGTTCGAAGAACGCATGTACGTCGCGATGACATCACAAACATGCTAATTGGCACGTAATATCACCTTGCACCATAGTGACGGGAAAAAATTGATTATGACAGATTTTTTAGGACCCTGTCCGTCAAAATGACGGACAATGAAAAAGTCCAGCGCAACCTCTGATTCCAACAATATATTAAGAATTGTTTTACATATTTTTTATGAAAAACTATTTAAAAAAAACTATTTTTTGGTCCTGCCCCCCAAACAAAACATCTCATGGTGAAGACCCCCATAAGACCCGAGCACTAGGCAGTACCCTTTATATCCAATATCCTAGTATGTACCAATTATGTAGAGATAAGTATAGATTTGGTACCAATATGTACCTTTGACGTACTACAAATGTTTACTTTTTGAAAGGGTGCCACCTCAGTGACAGCTTTTGTATCTTTTTTAATAATATCGTAAATGATTTAGCACCCATTTAAAATTTTGAATTAAAGGCACAATGGTTACAAACTGTCTCTTTTTGCCTCTCTACACTTGTATTTTGAGTAATTGGCCAAATGTTGCACTTTACAGATAGCTACAACTGTCATGGTTCTGCCCCATCTTCTCTTGCTTTTCTTGATCTAGTGGCAGAATCATGACAGAACCTCTTGTTTCATGTGGAAACGGGCATTCTGGCACTGATGGAATTCCATACTCTCCGGTCTCGTCATTGTTCCTGCCCTCTTGTTTCCTCGTTAGTGCTCATTATGATTTCATGCCCCACACCTGTCCTCTCTTGATTTTGATCCCTTAAAATGCCCTTGTGTTTTCTGTCCTGTGCTGGTTCATTGTCATTTGTCTGGTGAGTTCCTGTTCCGTGTCTAGTCTAGTCTAGTCTAGTTTATTGTAGTCCTCGTTAATTGTTATCTCCAATCTGGTCAGTGTAGTTAGTCTTAGTCCTGTCTGGTCATGTCGTCTTATCCCCTTGCTTTATTATGTTACCCCCTCGTGGCTTTTTGTTTTGTATTATTTATTAAATGTCTTGTTAACCCCTTACCCGCTGTCTGCGCCTGGGTCCTCTGTTCTCTGTCATTGTGTCTCACCCTGTTTCATGACAACAACACCATAAGAAGACAATACTCAGTCCAACTAGAATTTAACTAGCGTTTAGTGCAAGATGGGAAAAGTTTGTCAAATGTTGTGCCGTTTCTGTTGTTGGGTAGCAACTGCAGCTTTACATAATGGCACAAATAAACAAAAGGCTAAACTTTAATTTCACCAAAGGCCCCGATCATGTCAATCTGATTTTAACACTTTTCTTTAGCATATACCAGATTGGATTGTTTCCTAAACCTGTCACAATATAATGATTTAAATAGCAGTTCTTAGGCTCATATGGAGAGTAAATACATCTTAGGAAATTAAATTACAGCTGTTTTGTGTGCAAGAAAACCTTGCCTAACAATATAAAATGATTTAACAGAAAATGCTATGTGCCCTTGATAAGAACTATTCCCAATTACTTAGCTTTCAGGCTGGAACAAAAGTATCTTATGATATTGAATTGAAAATATGTGGGTGGAGTTAACACAAGAATAAGAGAGTGTTGATATTTTAGGGCACTTCTTACAGCCTGCCAGTAACTGCAATTACGACACAAGGGACTCATGCAGTCCTGCAAACCATCACAGTTCAAGTACGAACAGCAATTCCACAATGCTGATTACAAAGCCTGTCCTGTTTATTTATTCACGCCATATTTTGGATTGAAACAAGCGCTTTAATTCGAGACCGCAAGTCATCATGTTTCCGTGAGTATATTCGTTATATCCGTGTGTTTAAGTTTAACCACAGGGCTGCTGTTTATGGTCATAATTCACAACCACAAGCTGTCATGTAGGAGGCTGCTCATTATATAAATGTGTGAGTTAGACTGTAAGTGAGATGGTTGCAGACACCAGCAACAAAACTCTGTTAATTACCGTATATTCCTCCTGACACGAGTGTGGGCTGCACCACGAAATTAAATTAATAGGTTTGTGAGTTAGCAGGGAAAACAGAGCAGGGCAGGATCCCGAACACGGTCAACATACACCTACACCTGAAGAAGCCTCAACTATATTTGCTCTGCCCACAAGAGCTGTCAACATCAGATATACAAAAAGACCTTGATTTCATGATCGGGCAGACAAAAGGGAAATTCTGTTTTGTATACTATTCAGTTGCATCTGACATGACAAAGTTAAATATATACTGTATATATATATATATATATATATACAGTATATATGTACAATATCATTAGCTTGAAATATCACAAGTATGTTCTGTTTGTTTTATAATACATCTAATGTGTGTCTCCGAGGAATAGAGGCAACACAACACAAACAGCAAAAAGGCATTTCTGAGCCAGTTGCCTTTCTTTTCACTTTGTTAGTTTTCCCTCTAGAATGTTTACTATGGCTACAAAAGAGTGCAATATACCACACACACATCTAAACACAAGTCTCGTGTAAGCAGCTGCGGACTCCGAGCCCCGAACTCCAACGGAAATCAAAAAGCCTTATGGTGCTTTTCCTCCATGTTTACATTTACATCTTCTATTCTGTCGTGATGAAAAAAGAATCGATGCCTCAGAGCTTGTAATAAAATGTTACGCGCGTAATATTTCGCGTCAAACCACAGCATGGTGAGCGATGTAAGCAATACAGCAGGCCTACAACCGAGGTTTCCCCAGAGGTTGCGCTTGTCTTTTTTTATGTTGGGGTTGCGTTGCAGAGGCCCTAGTCAATTTCACCACTACCACTATGTGATCACAATGTCAAGAGATGGCAATTTCGCCATTTGCAAGTTACAGCCTTACCTCGGGCATCAAATAGATGGATGGACAGAGCTCGGATTGACGAGCTTTACGTGTTACCGTATACAAAACGTGACGTCGTAACGTGACAGATGGCATAAGAGTATTACTCGACGGGCACGGGTCCCGTATTAAATTCAGCTTCCTATCACGGTTTCCTGAAATTGGTTTATCACACCCTGCTCTTGGTGCTCTGAGCCTGTTGACATTGATTATTTCGTTTCATTTAAATATCCAGTATTGATCTCATGAGCGATGCATTAACTGGCTCCCCATCTCCCTATGCACTTCCCTCAACCAACTTCTGTTTATAAGAGGCAATTATCTATGTAACGCATGCATGACACAGATTAGTTAGTTCATGGTGACAACAATTTAAGACAATTAATCCAAAGGAGATGATGGGCTGTGCCAGTGGGAGCGAGAGTTCGGCAAAACATCTGCCCACAGTCATTCGATCCGGAGCAGAGCTAGTCGCCTAGTTTTCACTACATTTATTTAGAGGCTTTAAGTTGCCTGTTAACAGGGTCAGACCCTTTCATTCTCACGAGTCTGTCATCACCTCTTACCTCCCGTCTCCTCTTCTCCGCTCTCCTGTGAGCTATCCTACTTCTAACAGAACTGCCGTGCGCATGGTTGCATTCGCACGTGTGCATGCACACACGCTTACGTAGACAGACAAATGTCTTGCACTAGATGTCAAATGGAGCATCATGTCTACTTTAACCTTCATACGAGAAAAAAAACGAACATCTGGGGAATACAAATCTAATGTAGCTTGTACATTATTAATGACTGCATGCAGATGTTCTTAACTTGAGGTCTAGGAGAATCCATGATGCTTTGGCAGATGAACATATTTAAAATGTCTTCTGGACAGTGCTAGATTAAAAATATGAAACCTTTTTAACGTTCGCATTTTGTGAAACTGAATAATGACGGTCATTACTTTGTAGATTTATGAAAAGACATTTGTCCACATTTATTAAATGAGCCTGCTGATCAAAGCATGATTTCGTGAATAATATTTCAGATATAGGCAGACGACATATTTCTTCCATCATTCCTGCGCAGAGGTATGGGACGCTATATTTCAGCAGCTAAATTTAGGTGGATCTTATTGATGGATGAGTCTTTATGCGCCTGGCCTCTGTAGGCACGCCTGAGTTCGACACTGAATCAGTCGGTTAGCGCTGACCCACTTTTATTTCTTATTCCAATAAAACATTGTTATTATTATTACTTGCATCGGTATTATCCGCATTAATCATCTGCAAGGGACCCCGTGGCTAACAGAGACGCACGCCCCATCGAGTGATGTAGTGCTCCCCACAAACAAACACACAATGACCCACTTAGAAATTCAACACGAGACCACTCTGCCTGAGTGTGAAATAGCAATTAACTCCAATTTAGACGACCAATTCAGCGGACAAGAACCTTTAGAGATTAAACAGATGCTGCCATGGCTGTGAGGTGTGAATGTTGTCATTCCAATAATGATTTTGCTGAATCCACAGCAGTATTTGGAAGGCTTCAAAGGCCTTTCTTATTTGACAACCCAAAGTCTTTCCTGAGCAAATTATGATCCCTGTGACAAAATTTGCATTCCTGAGAAACCGAAAATTAATTAAAGTTATATTTTAGACGTGGTAGTATCTAATTTAAGGACAAAAAATGCACCCCCTTAAAAATCGATGTAGACGAGTATTACCAGCATGGTGAAGAAAAAACACCTCACTGGTTTTTGCTTTACCAGACTGTCATTAGGGAAGGAACTGCCACCCATTAATTAGTGACGGTTAACATTAACATAAAAAAACATTAATTAATACCACAAATGATCCAAACCTCAAGAGATGTCAGAAACCTTACTAAGCGTTTAGAATTTTTTAAAGCCACCAGTCTTGTGACTGGCTGAAAATAGAAGTCTCTGTTCCTCATTCATTCAGTCATGATTAGACATTTACGACAGCGAGCTGGATGAGACGCATGCTATAATGAATGATGAATAAACTGCGCAGATAGATGATTGCTGTTGTTGCTGATTAAGTGTCTCCACTACAGCATCGCTGATTCTGTCAACAATAAAGTAATTACTTTTGCGGATATTGACAACACACGCACATGCACACACATATCTGGTGCCTGTCGTAAAATTGACAATATACATTTAATAATATAATGAGAGACCATGATCCGTGTTGAATGCTTTTGATTATCTTTATTTTGCTTGGAATGGATTCTCATAAAATATCTTTACTACTTAATAGTCTGTCCGAGATATATACCCAGTAAATAAAATGTTCTCACTATATACTGTAATGTTGTCATATGTAGCACATAAAGATTTCAGTAAGAAGAGAAAAACACTTTCCTAGAACGTTCAGCTGTATATGAAGCTGCAGATGTGATTCATAATGTTATGTTTGATAAGTGTAAATAGGACGGTTTGTCTAACTGAAGAAAACACTTGTAGGCTTTATGATTATACAAATTCCAGAAGGGAAAAGTTCAGATGCAGGGATTGAAATTGAAGTGTTTTTCTGTTTTTTGCTGCTGTCCATCAGAAACCTTGTATCTCCAAATAAACCCTGTATCTCCATAATCCTTATCATTAGTCACCCTTTATGATTGTCACTGGTTTGTCACTCTTGCAAATATCTAACCAATAAAAAGTATTAAAACGGGCTTGTGAACTTTGACAACACAGTATTTAATCATTTAAAAAGAAATCTGTGTGAACGATTGTGTTTTTCCATTTCCAAAATTTTGTTAAATGCTGAGATTCTAACAAAGGCGACGGTGGTCATTTAAAGCAAAACATAGCCAAAGGACTTGGACATCTTTGGCTTTGCGTGCTGGATGAACAGGCTGACAGCTGAATATTTGAAGCCGGATGATTTGTAGATCCAGGTGCATCATTAATTAATGATTATGCCCAGGTGCAAGTCTTTTGTATGGACACAGTAGTGTGGGATAACTGGAGGCAGGGCTTTTGTGAAAGGAACGTCAAAGAACTGCAGATGGTCAGAGAAGGGAGTGCGTCTATGCCAGGTGCTCTAACAAGAACGCCATACAACCTAAACCTCATTGACCTGTAAGGGGAATCACCTAAAATGGTAAAAATCTACTTGAAACTTACACCACACAACTTCCGTTTCACAAGTTGTTTTTGATAAACGATTATGAGGTCACATGAATATAAATATAATGACCTGCACAGATATAATAAATTGTAACACTAATAACACTAAATAATAAATACTGCAATATTCCTTATAAAAAAAATTCAAGTGAATTTAAGCTGGTTAAGTTTCACTTTAATTTGAGCAACTCTGGTTTTATGGCATTGTTGTTTGGTTGTGTTTATCGTCATAACTTACAGTACACAGCTAAAAGTGCTTAAAGGAGCAATGTGGAGATTTTAGCGGGCATCTAGCGGTGAGGTTGTGAATTGAACTAAGAACTAAGATGTTTATTAATTATTTGGTTTATTAATTCAGTGTAGTGCCACAAAACTCCTCCCTTTCGCAATAAGTTGCAAGTAATATCAGCAGTTATCAGATTGTGCATGCTACTATTATTACTATTAAGATTTTGGACTAATTCACAACTGGAAATGTTATGTTTTAAATAGAGATGGAAATAAAGAAGCAGAAGTTGCATTTGCAGCTGTTGAAGTTAATACGGGTGCACCTATATAATATGGGCCTATATAAAAATAGTTTAGCCTTGATATATCCGCTATTAACAGTGGAGAGGTAAATGACTCCAACATTCTTCATGTTTTACAAAACTGTAAGGTTAAGATGAAGTAAAGTCACAGCAGGTGACAATGTATCAAGGTAACATTTGTGTTTGACTTAAAGTTCATGCCCTGGTAATTAGCTCCCTCATTTACATCATTAGTCAAGAAAATTCATCTTAATAGTTGACCTCATAAACTGACTGCGTTAACAGCATTGTGACATTTCACTGTGGAAACTGACGTACTTCATGTACTCTGTTTCTTTCTCAACTAATTCAATACAGAAGCCAATAAATTAATGGAGAAATTTTAAATAAGAACATATGAAGAGCTTGGTTCCAAAATGAGATAACTCCGTTTTTTAAAACTTTTCAAAAATCATGTTTTTTATTGTGCATTCCAATTAATATCAATTAAACTGCAGTTGGTTTGTTTTGATTTAAGCCATAATAACAAAAAAATACAGCTAACTAACGCAATAAAACACAATAAAAACATGATAACATAATAAAAAACATGATTTTTGAATTTTTTAAAACGGAACCAAACTCTTCATATTTCGTTCTGTGATCATGAATGTGATCATTTTTATGTCAACCTTAGAGAGAACGATCGAGTCATGTACTCAGCAAGCATACATGCGCGTCTCCTGAGGAGCTCGATTTACAAAATGGCATAAGATCAAACAGAGAACTCGAGATGAAGTTCAAATGCATTAATTAGATATGAACTACAGAGCTTTCATTGAATATTCAACATCTCTCTGAAAAATTGTTGGAATTATTCAAGAACATATTCATGGTTAGGTCCCAGTGAAATTACAGTAGATGTTCTACTCAAAGGGTTCTCACAAAACACACTAATGTTGAACATAATGTACGATAGAGACATACGTGACTGTCAATCATCATATTTCGATTGAGCTGAAAGTCAAAGAGCGCTGGAACAATCATCGCGTCTCTTGAAATGTTATTTCTATGCCTGTTCAGGTCTCTCTGCTTAATGGTCCACAAATTCAGTCCATTGAGCAAACTGACCGCTCTGCCGACCAGCCACAAAGACATCAATAGCATTATTATGATGTTACAGTAAGACGTTATTTAGCCTTTCTTCTCTGACCAGGTAAGAATGAGAGACACTTGATCATTCTTTTGGTCAAAATGAGAAAGATTAGCAGCAACTCCACTGAGATTTCACAATAGAAATGAAAAGGTCAATCTGTGTGTATTATATGAAACTTCTTCTGATATAACATCCATAAAATGGCTCCTCTGGATTTGATTGGTCAAGTAAAAAAAATGTGATTTAGTAAACAGGATGATAAATGAAATAACATACTGGATTAAATTTCTTTATTTTAATAAGTCTGAGAGGATCTGACTTCCTGTTTCCTGTTTCCTGCACCCTGCATCGCTGCCGGCGGCTTGTTTGTATCAGTGCTTTTACCACTTCGCTCTAATATTATTGTATTTTATTGTCGTTGCTAACTTATCCTGATATCTCAATAACCCTGTTCTTGTTATCTACTTGAAGATTCTAAACCAAAAGTGATAGTTAACTTAACGCCGTTAGCATAGCAATAGCGTGTTAGCTTGCTTTCTGTTTACACTGTGGAATATCATCTTGCCTCTGGTTTGTCTTGTGTGCTAACCGTTTCTCTTTTTAAGCGATTATACTACGATCCATCGAGCAACCTTGGTAAGTTGGAATTGCACTTCAAATCCGGTGAGTTATGGCTTCTATTCCTATTGTTGTTACTTGCACCTCATGTCATATGTTTAGCTTAGCCTTCTCTGTCAGCTGCGAGGGTTTTATATGCGATAAATGCAGGGAAATAGTTAGGCTGACAGAGAAGATCTTAGAATTAGAGTCTCGCATCCAATCTTTATCTGAGGATAGTAAGAGTTTAACGACGATAGAAAACACTTTGGATGCGAGCAACATTAGCGCACACAGCTCGGTTCCGGTTGAAAATCCCCCGCAGCTGGGAAACTTCGTGACTGTGAGACGGCGTAGTCGCAGGACAAAACATCACTCGACCGTTCCGATTACAGTCTCGAACAGGTTTGCCCCGCTCAGTGACGCACCGACTGAGAAACCTGCTGAAAGTGCCCTAGTTATCGGTGATTCTATTGTTCGGAACGTTAACATAGAGGCACCAGCCACCATAGTCCAATGTTTACCGGGAGCCAGAGCGCCTGACATCAAGTCAAATTTAAATGTGCTGGCTAAGGCTAATCGTAAATTCAGTAAGATTGTCATTCACGTCGGCACAAATGATGTTCGACTCCGTCAATCGGAGATCACAAAAGATAACATTAAAGAGGTGTGTGAGCTCGCAAGCATGATGTCAGACACTGTAATATTCTCTGGCCCCCTCACTGCTTATCGTGGTGATGAGATTTATAGCAGATTATCATCACTAAATGGCTGGTTGTCTGAGTGGTGCCTGCAGAATGATATAGTTTTTATAAATAACTGGAAGAGTTTTGAGGGCAGACCTGACCTGTTGAAACGAGATGGTCTCCATCCCTCCTGGGCTGGGACTTCCATCCTGTCTAGAAATATGGCAAAAAGTCTTAATGCTAATGCTAAAACTTGACTCGCTGGGGCCCAGGTCAGGGAGCAGACAGTATGGCTTAACCAACTGTCTGCTTGCCGTCTCACGTCGCAGAATACACAAAATGTACAACATGTAGTAATCCGTTCTCCCAAACATCACAAAATAGAGACTGTGTCTGTCCCCCGGATTAGCAAACATAAAATAATGCGTAAACCTCTTGAAAGTAATTTAATAAACGTTAAACAAACTAAACATGAACAAAATACAGATAATCAACTGTTACGACTCGGATTGCTAAATATTAGATCTCTCTCTAATAAAGCACTTTTTGTTAACGATATGATAACAGATCATAAAATAGACATGCTCTGTTTGACAGAAACATGGCTAAAACCAGATGATTATATTGCTTTAAATGAATCTGTCCCCCAAGATTATTATTATAAACACGAGCCTCGTCTAAAAGGCAGAGGGGGAGGTGTCGCAGCACTTTACAATAACTCTCTTAGCATTTCCCAGAAGTCGAACTCTAAATATAATTCTTTTGAAGTCATGGTTCTTCATGTTTCAACACCTAATACTAAAGATAAAACACTTTTTAAATTGATTCTAGCTATTGTATATAGGCCTCCAGGGCACCACACAGATTTTATTAAAGAATTTGGTGGGTTCTTATCAGAACTAGTACTGGCCGCAGATAGACTCCTTGTCGTTGGTGACTTTAACATCCACGTAGATAACGTTACAGATGCCTTAGGAATGGCTTTCAAAGACACTCTTAACTCCATGGGCATTAGTCAACATGTGTCAGGACCCACTCACCTTCGTAATCATACTTTAGATTTAATACTGTCTTACGGTATAAATGTGGACGACGTTAAAATCCTTCAGCAGAGTGAAGACATTTCGGATCATTATCTGGTATTATGTTTGCTTCACTGGCCTACGGCTGCAAATAAAACTCATTGTTACAAATATGGTAGAACAATAACTTCAACTACCAAAGATGCGTTTCTCGATAATCTGCCCGAATTGTCTCAAATCATGAGAAATAACGTTGAAGATCTTGACATTACCACTGAAAATTTTAATTCCACCTTCTCGGTAACGCTAGACAAAGTTGCTCCACTACGTTTAAAGAAGATTAAAAATGGCAGCCCCACACCGTGGTATAATGAACACACTCAGGCTCTAAAGAAAGCGGCCCGAAAAATGGAGCGCAACTTTAAGAAAACTAAATTAGAGGTATTTCGTACAGCATGGAAGGATAGTATTCGAAAATACAGGAAAGCCCTAATAACTTCTAGATCCGCCTACTTTTCATCACTAATAGAAGAAAACCAGCACAACCCTAGGTTTTTATTTAACACGGTGGCTAAATTAACAAAAAATAAATCGTCAGTGACTTCTGATCCTGTATATCAGCATAGCAGTGATGAATTTATGAACTACTTCACATATAAAATCCAAGATATTAGAGAAAAAATTATAACAATGCAATCAGAAGTGAAACCCGCTGAACAAACTAACTACAGCGCCCTTAAGGAGAAAATGCAATTATTTTATACCGTAGATCAAGATGAGCTGTCTAAAATTATTAGATCATCTAAATCAACAACATGCATACTAGACCCTATACCTACAAATCTACTGAAAGAGATGCTCCCAGAAATTATAGATCCTCTTCTTGGTATTATTAACTCATCTCTGACATTAGGACATGTGCCTAAAGCATATAAGGTGGCTGTTATAAGGCCCCTTGTCAAAAAACCCCAACTCGACCCTAGAGAACTAAGGAACTACAGGCCTATATCGAATCTACCTTTCATATCTAAAGTTCTGGAAAAAGTAGTTTCAACTCAATTATGCTCCTTCCTCCAAAGGAATGACATCAATGAAGAATTCCAGTCTGGATTTAGAGCATGTCACAGTACAGAGACTGCTTTGATCAGAGTTACAAATGATCTGCTATTGGCGTCTGACCGAGGTTGTATCTCGTTATTGGTGCTGCTAGACCTTAGTGCTGCATTCGATACCATTGACCACAGCACACTCCTACATAGACTCGAAAATTATGTCGGCATTAAGGGAATAGCTTTGAAATGGTTTAAATCTTATTTATCCGACCGTTTTCAATTTGTAGCAATAAACAATGAGGTGTCACGCAAATCGCAAGTCCAGTACGGTGTACCACAGGGCTCAGTCTTAGGGCCTCTGCTCTTCGCATTATACATGCTACCTCTAGGAGATATAATAAAGCGACACGGAGTTAGCTTTCACTGTTATGCTGATGATACTCAACTTTATATTTCCTCGAAGCCTCATGAAACACAGCAGTTCCATCGAATAATGGAATGCATAGTCGATATAAAAAACTGGATGAGTAACAACTTTTTATTACTGAACTCGGACAAAACGGAAGTGTTACTTATTGGACCGAAAACTGCTATAAGTAACAACCAAGAATACTGTTTAACTATTGACGGATGTTCCATAAAACCCTCGTCGTCAGCAAAGAATCTTGGCGTTCTATTCGATAGTAATCTGTCATTTGAGAGCCACGTCGCCAA
Organism: Triplophysa rosa; assembly: GCF_024868665.1. Taxonomy (NCBI): domain Eukaryota; kingdom Metazoa; phylum Chordata; class Actinopteri; order Cypriniformes; family Nemacheilidae; genus Triplophysa; species Triplophysa rosa. Next base: position 8,270,393 of record NC_079894.1, read on the forward strand.
CACCTGTAAAATTGCGTTTTTCCATCTTAAGAATATATCTAAACTACGTCATATGCTGTCAATCTCAGATGCAGAGAAGTTAATTCATGCATTCATGACATCAAGACTAGATTACTGTAATGCACTGTTAGGTGGTTGCCCTGCAGGCTTATTACAAAAACTCCAATTGGTCCAAAACGCGGCAGCTCGAGTTCTTACACGTACAAAAAAGTATGAACATATTAGCCCGGTTCTGTCAACCTTGCACTGGTTACCTATAAAGCATCGCGTTAACTTTAAAATCTTGCTTATTACCTATAAAGCCTTACATGGTTTAGCTCCTCAGTACTTGAATGAACTCCTTTTGTATTACAGTCCTTCACGTGCATTACGCTCTCAGGCGTCCTGTCAGTTGGTAATACCTAGAATTTCAAAATCAAGTGCAGGTGGTAGATCCTTTTCCTATCTAGCGCCTAAACTTTGGAATAGTCTTCCCTGCACTGTCCGGGAGGCAGACACACTCTGTCAGTTTAAATCTAGACTAAAGACGCATCTTTTTAATCTTGCATACACTACTCTTCCATAATATAAATCTTCAGAGGGTTTAGGCTGCATTAGTTAGATCAACCGGAACCAAAAACACAACTGATGTACTTGTTGCATCAAAGAGTACAGAACAGTACTCTACTCTCAGCCAGTCTTGTCTCATTGTTCCAAGGTTACCACAGCGAGCAGGATGCAGTTCATGGCCTGACCTGATGGTAGAGCGGAGAATGGGAAGTGGGGACCTGACAAGAGCTGAGATGATAGAGCTGGATAAAGAAGGACGCGGTCTCTTGACATGTCTTCACCACAAAATTTCAAATGCTATTAGATTATTAATGATAATCTTAAACTATAATTTATTTTATTATTAAGTTTATTTATTTTATTTAGCCTTGTTGTGCAAGTTCTCTGGAGCTTGTGCAGAGGCAGCAGCTTTTGCCAGAGGGGAACTGGAATCCCCTGGTTGGGCCTGGGTTCTCCTGAGGTTTTTTTTCTCGATTAGAGTTTTGGGTTCCTCGCCACCGTTTGCATACTGTTTTTGCACTATCTGCCTGACCGGGGGGGCTGCTTTAGAATCTTAAAGTTTTACTTAATTAATATTGCATATAGGAATTTATTATCTGTTATATTTGACCTGTGCTTCTCTCTCCTTTATCCTAAATGTGTGCTCTCACTGAGCGTGTGTGTGTGTGCGTACTTGTCTGTGTACGTACGTGTGTGTGTGTGTGTGTCTGTGTGTGTGTCTCTGTGTCTGTGTGTGTTGGTGCGTGTGCGTGTTGTGTGTGTGGAGTGTTTTGTGTGTGGGTGTGTCTGTCTTCTGTGTTTTCAACCTTTTCTTGTTTTTGCAGGTACAACTTTGATTGTTTTGCTTGTAGTCAATGTGTCTCATGTACAGCTGCTTTGTAACAATGAAAATTGTAAAAGCGCTATATAAATAAAGTTGAGTTGAGTTGAGAGTTGAGAGTTAATAGACTGACGTTTTAAATGTGCCAAAAGCGATGTCCAATTTTGGACAACTGACATTTTCACTATTCAAATATTTAATTAGATGCATTAAAAAAAATGTATGCTGGTGTAAAAATTACACACAACACATTTGCATAGTTTACAAATAGCCAAGAAAAATGACTACAAAATATTTCAACTAGAGAGGATCCACAAATATTAATTACAGATGCAGACGCATTTTTTAAAATCAGAATAAAAAACGTTCATTAATGTATTGGGGTTAGCCTTTTCTGCCAATTTTTTTTGCCTAATAAATACCCTCAAGGTTTCGTGTTCTGTCCATTTTGTACCATACACATCATACAGTATATTGATTTCATTAAGAGGAAATATTATACCAATATAATCCCAGACATTACTTATAACCACTACTGTATATTTTTCTCATAGAAATATATATGGATGTACACTGAAAGTACTGTAACTAATAGATGGTTTGAAACCAACGTTTGAGGTTGCCAAAAATCCATTACTTAAAGCCTGAATTAGAATTTATGAGTGTTTAGCATTGGCAGTCGACATCAGCTACCCAGTTTTTTTGTGTTTTACATAAATTATAGATTAAGTGAATTTATAAAACACACCACAATAAAGCACGCACGATTATTATAATAAAAATGCAAGTTAAAACAACAGTTAGGTGAAATACCATGTATGTAAATTGTTAAAATAATAAGAAGCAACACAGACTGTGTAGCGTCTGTTCCAGAGAATCCAGTGCATTCATATACTGTATTTCAAACTGAACTTTCTTATGTACTGTACAGCACAAATATAACAACCGGGTGCTGGTGTTGAGTAAAGAACAGCCTGTAATATTTGAAGCCAAACCCATTTAATGGACTGGTTCCAGACAGCGCTTTAGAAAACCAACCATGACTTTATTCTGTCTGTGCTATGCTCTCTCCCACCTCTCACCTCACCTCCTGGTTGTTCGTGTGATATGATGTGTTATTGAGATACCGAGGAGCAGGGAAGTAAAACTTGCTGTCTGATAATGATCAGACTCCCCACCTGAAATGGCAGAGGGGGGCATGACAAGCGTCAGGGGCTGTGAAGTCAGGATCAACACCGGGCTGATGAAACCAAGCACTTCCTGCGCAGTCGTGCACTTCAATAAACGGATCAATAACGTTGTACAAGCATCATAAAAATGACACTGAGCCAAAAAGCATTGTTGATTTTTTTGTTTTTTTTGTTTACACTATTAGTAGACGATGCATCCGACATATGGTGGACGACCTTTGAAAGCATGCCCACTGAAATATTAGTGACTGTGATGCTGGCTCACATTCCATTTATAATCTGACACAACAAAGGAAGGGCAACAAAGTTCAGAGCAGTGACAGTTTTATATAAGTGAATCATAACCACTTTAGGACCTATTTTTTTCCACTTTGGCTTTTGCCGAGATTCAGTTCTGCTGTCTTAATTGCCAAGCAGCTCTACTTACGTTAAGTGCACTAAGTCCTTGTCACAGAGTGATGCTAAGGCCCAGTTGCCCTACGTGCGTGCGGGAACAGTTTGATTGCTATTGTTATTTCTGACTCTCTTTACCAGCCTGTACTCTGCCCACTTTGGTTTCGGTATAATCAGTGTATGTCAGAAATGCTTGCTAGATGGTATCACGCTGTGTGTTTTCTCTCTCATTCTCTTTCTCTCAGGTGAGGTTTTGGTTTGGCGAGGTTATCAGCAGGCTGTGTTTACCCCCGCCCCCCGCAGAACCGACTCGACGTGACCGACCCCAGCTCGCCGAAGACCATTACAGAGTCTAAGCTCCAATTTCTCTTAGTAAACACCTGAGACCGCAATGTGTTTGAATTCCTGGCAGATCGTCTAGTGGTTGTTGTTGAGCTAAATGCTCCTTACATTTAACAAAAGCTGTCAAACACATTTTGGCAAAAACATCCTTTTCACCACAACTAACGTTTAACATTATTCATGATACGGACGTTGCATCAGTTGGTTTTGGTGAATCAACTTGCTATTTGGTAAATACAAACGCAATTGTTGTCGTGTCAGATGCACTGTCATCAGCACCATTATCTTGAATCTGTCAGCAACTAAGTGTCTGAGTAGTGAGCCGACACCATGTCCTGTGAATAGGGTACAAATTAGGTCCCGAAACACTCAAATTAAGCAATTTTTCTTTTGTTTTCAACAAATGGTTTGTGAAGGGAGGTGCTTAATCGTACGATGTACGATTATGTTAATAATCAATAATGTTGACTGTCAACCTCAGGAGGTCACACTAAGTATTAGTGTATAAAAACAGCAATAAAACGTTACAATAATAATACATTTGAATATAAAAAATACAATATTAATAAATTCACATATTCTCAAAACACAAATTCTTTTTTTACAAGAACAGGGTTATGTTCATGTTAAAGGTCCAGTGTATTTAACTGAGGCACAGTACTGGCTTAAGCTAAGCCTTGTCTGTGAAACCGGGCCAATAACTAGTAGGCCTAATGTCAAATTCATTCATAGTTGCTTTCTTTATCAAAGATTTTTAACACAGCTAAAAACTGACCCTACCTATACGTAAAACTAGGTTTGTTTGGGCTCGCTAACACTATCCAGAAGTTGGGGAGTAGAACGATACTAAACAAAAAAAGGTTCACTGTCGTGTTAACCGTGTCTGCATTGCACTGAAGTAGTTTAGTAAAGTTATGAGGGTCACTGTTCAAAGTAATCAGTGATTTTCTTTATAAAATAATCAAAACATGCCATTGTCTTTTTTAATCGTATGTAAAATGTGTTAATTTATCTATAATGTTTAAAGTTTAAAAAAATGTACAGTTCCCTAATAATACTAATAATGGTTACTTTTCATAGTTGCCTATGGCTTGTAATGATACCTGTTAAAGGGGTCATGTGGTGCGAACACGTGTTTTTCTGTGTCTTTGGTGTGTTATAAGTTGCCCATGCATGTATTAGACACGTAAAATTGCAAAAATTAAAGTGTCGGAACAAAAGATGCATTCTATCTAAAAGCGAATGCTCACCCAGACCTACATGAAACGCCTCGTGTAACCACACCCCCACAAATCCACATCAGTTCGTGGTACGATTTGACTAAGACCGCACAAATGTATACGCAATTAAGGTGGGCGTACCTGTCAGTACAATTGCTTTGGAACCTGATGTTCCAAATATGGTAAGAGGCGTCACATTTCCGTCACACGCTTACAGTATTCGACCAATCACTACGCACTGGTTAACTGGCCAATCATAGCACACCTCGCTTTTCAGAGCGATGAGCTTTGTAAAAAATCTGCACGTTTCAGAGAGGCGGGACAAAGAGGAGATACAAACATGCACGGTATGTGTTAAAACATGCCGGACATGAACTGCATGTGGTAAATCAAACTAAGTCATAAGTCTGTGTTTTGTTGGCAATCGGCGCGTACGTGCATAATGTAAACAACACGAAGGGATAATGCGATGATATTGTGTGCTCGTGCTGTAGTTCCGACCCCCCCTGCCTGCCTCCAGCAGCTCATCTTTTTCCGGAAATAATCGTACAGCTGTATCTCTCTTTTATAAATTTGATCAAACTAAATACTCTTCGAAGATACGACGTATGCAATACCACTGTATAGATACTCAAGATTAATATGATATTGGCAGAAACTGCGGGTGTTATCCCACCTTTAAACACGGAATTTGTGCATTTAAAAAAAGCCATGGGACACAAAGGGGACCGAATTCGTGGAAAGTGCCACATGTACTTACTCCTCACTTTGTCAAATGTAAGGAAGAAGTAAAGTCCAAAGCTACGGGAAATAAAGTTAGAATATGAGGAATGAAGACCTTGGAAAGGCAAGGGCACTTAAAATCTGGAATTCAATTTTTCGGACAGATCTCCCTTTTTCTTGACTCTAATCGAATTTCATTTATCCCACCACGGCCAATGAGCCTATCACTTTCATTCCAACCCCCCTTTTGTCATACACACATTTGCATGGTGGCGTACGGAAGGCAGGGATTATGGAAAGTAATGATTTTTCAAGGCCTGATTTACTCCTGCTGGAGTCCGAGAAGGAATTAGCTCCTGGGGGCGGCGTGGCGCCGAGGAGAAATACCTGCCTACAATGACACGCGGGCGGAGAGGTGACCGCGTGGGGATTTCAGGACGTGATTGAATTGCGGCGTGTGAAAAACCTAATGGTGCACATTTTCTGTGTGAATGATCCCATAAATCCTGGGAAAGGATGCCAGGTAGAAAAACACGGCTGGCACGGATGAGCGCAGGATTGGATATTAATGCTGTAGTAATAAAGTGTGTCTTTCCTTCCAAAACCACTGTCCTCTCTTATGGTGCGCAATCTGCTCGTGATAATGTCAATAAATCTGAGGGGAAGAAGACAGATAAACATGCTGTTACAGTGTTGATGCTGTTGTCAGCTTTTACTGCTGTGACATGCGAGTGACGTATAGCAAACAAGAACAATGAGACCCACAGTATGAAAAAAGCTAAAAGTTAAACATAGTACACAGCATAATACTCACCACCGTTTTGCCTGGAAAGACTTTTCTTTTCTGACAGCTTCCCATTGCACCTTCTCCAAGCAGTAGGTGGGAGCGAACTTAAATCTCTCTCCGGGAGTCACTACGCAGTCTTTGCTATTTCTGTAGATTTAGAAATGAAACTTGGTAAAGAATCAAGTCAAAATGTGATTTGCATAAAGTGCGCCAACAACTTTGCAAAAGCCACAAGCACATCAGATTTCCACACAAGCCACAGTGTAAAGAATTAGGTCGGTGCGACCACAAGAGTTCACATATTTTTGCCACGGTGACTTTCCCCAGAGAATATTGCCAGCCGCGCACTTTACAGCATTAGTTAAACCCCAGACGAGGCCAAACTTCACGCAGGTGGTGTCACGGCTGTGCTGACAACATAGTCTTTGCCATCAGTAAGAGCAAACAGAACGTTCGCTCTCTTAAAGCTACCTTGTTTCAACTGGGCATGAGATATTAAAAGCGTTTTACAGCCCAATTAATTGCCTTCACATTGTAATAAGTCGAAAATGTATCCCCCTGGATTTAGAAGGACCTAGTTAGCTGTTAAAACTAAAATTAAGCAAAGCTATTAGAAAGCTTCCAAAATTATCTTCAAACTGCACACGGAGTGAAATAAACCTAATTTTGATGAGATTTTGATGAGTTCATGGCTCTGGGAACAATCAAGTCAGGTTTAAACTTAAAAATCTTGAAAATCTAAAATTTAGCAAGCTTAATATAGCGTTTACATTGTGGTTCCTCTCCAGGGCTTCTTCAGAGAGAGAGTGTTCTCTCTCTGAACACACATAATAAAGTATCTTCAATAACAAATAAATTCAGCACATTTATAAATCTTTTTAAAGACTACTGGGGTGACGAATTCTCTCTGGATCTTTCCCAACCAAGCATCTTCTAACAGGGCTGACGTGTAAAAAAACATTGACTTTTAGTATTGTGGTAATGAGATTCCTCTCACAAGAGTGATTTTTGGTTGTTCGTGTGTTGCTGTTGTCAGTTAAATCTTTGTAGATGCTGCCGTCTGAGGCTTGACAGGAGAAATGGTCAAGAAATCTAGCAGACATTTCAGAGTTTCTTGAACAGGAAGTTCAAGTGCTGAAGCTTAACAGCTGTTCAGCTGTGGAAGGCAGAGCAGGACTCATTATCCGACTGTCTGCTGAGAGTGTTGTTGGGGAATTATTGGCACTGGCATATCATTAACAAGGATGCTCTAGTGCAGTGCACTGCTGAAAGACACATTCAGAAGAGCTCGCAGTCTTGGATCAGAATTCCTCCTTCCTTTGCATATACAGTTTGAATTATACATTTCTACCGTTGTCTCTATACAGTTTATTCATCTGTGAGTTTGTTATGCACAATGTTTTGTACCAGCTATGCAGTGGCGGCGTTTCACCACAACCTAGGGTATGGCAAAATTTTCTCTGGCCATACAACAACGACATTCCAAAGTAACAGAGCCATAATTTATACCACCTCATATCTAAACAAAACGTGTACAAGAATCCACGAAACTGAATGAATGCACGAACATGCACAAAGACTTCAAGATAACAAACCCTATCCTCATATCATTTAAAATGTGCTTTTTAAAGCTCTAGTTTCTGCAGCAAAAGGGCGACTCCAACACAATATCTACTAAACCATCTGCCATTTATGTTGTGTGTGACCATTGCTTCAAACCCACAGCCTGATGTTGTCAATAAAACACACCAACGACAACGTTAATCGGGTACGAGTCTAAAATATAGGCCAAACATAAAATGAAATGAATAGCAAACAGGATTTAATATAAAACATGTCTTACCTCGCAGTGCACTTTATTGCATAAGTAGCGGCGAGGTTAAAATCTGTGACAAATTCAAACAAATGAAAGCATAGGTAATCCAAAAGACGCGAGGATATTTAGTGCAATGAACTGCGACTGCGCAACACTGGCACATGGAGTATATTTTTTAATTATTCACAGATACTTAACAAATATTATTCATTTTGCAATATTTATACATCTGAATTGGGCAGATGAGATAGTTATGCGACTGTTAAAATAAAAAATTATAATTGCCAATTTATTGGCATATGTTGATAATAAAGACCTCCCCTTACCTTACCATACACTTTATTATTAAACACCTGATTAAATAGTTTTTAGTTTTTTTTGTTGAAAATAAATGCCTGTATGATCTAATATGTGATGTGAAAATGTAGACAAGCGAAAAGTGGATTCGAACCTGCAGAGTCAAAAAGATAGTGTCAAAATTAATGGTCACGCATCTTACTCCCTACACCATTAAAGGAGTTGATGAGTGAATGTCGTTTTTACACTCTAAAATACACATGCTTCTGACGCCCATGCTAAAAACATACAGCAGTCTCAAATATTTTGATTATCTCAATGAGCATGAATATGCACACTTTGTTTCCACTGTTTTGTCTGAATGCTAGGGTATGGCTGGCAACTGCCGTACTCTGCCATACGCAGACGTCATCCCTGCACCTATGTATGTTTTTTCTCTTTGTGCATTTTTTTTACTGCTAATTGTATATAAACTCAAATGCACACGCGTTTGCTTGTTTAACCCTAATATGTAGGAGATCTTTACGAATCCTCTGGCGAATGCAACATAAATTGACAAAACGTTGGCTATGAACTTTCAGGTAAACTACTCCATTATTTAGACACAATTTAACAGAAGGACTCTTATTTCTTAGTAAATGGAGAAAGTTTTGTCCGAGAAAGACCTCAATGAGACCAAATGTACAAAAATAGACGATTCTAAATTTCCATTTTAAATCAGCATTTCTAGATGTATTGTGGCCGTTCCAGTCCAGTGTATGTTTAATTACAACAAAATCAAACCTCAGAAGTGACAAAGTCATCCAACAGCAATGTGAACGACTGACAGCATGACAAGACACATGAAAACTGTGATAAGAATCCAGGTTATCGCTTAAAAAAACAATTTTAACTTTTCATAAATACATGTACCATACAAATATTACTGTTGTATTGCTTAAAAGTGAATATAAACCTGAGGTCTGTATTTGAGGTCTGAAAACACAGCATCTTTTCTGTTATTTTGATCTGTTTCTTCAGTTTTTATTTTCTGCAAATAAATGCAAAAAGAAACAATATTTTTATTTGAAAGTTCTGAGAAATGTTGTTAGTAGATCACAGAATGAGACAAAAATGATCACTTTACCTAAACACTTACCTATAAATAGTAAACTTTAAAATCAGAAAAACGGTCTCTGAAATGGTCTCTTCATTTTTTCCACAGCTGTATGTATAAATGAAAGCCTGTTGGGACTAATAAGAGTAAAATAGAGTAAAAGTCATTTGCCCCCTTTGAATGACAGAACTTAATTATCAAAGAAGTTCAACAAGTGTGAAATATAAGTGAAACCCTATTAATATGTTTCACTCATTTACTACATTTGTATGTGCCGTCACTGTGGTTCTGACTTTGCTTTAGAAATAGCAAGAATAAAACCATACCAATATAAATGGTAACACCAATTTAGGTGTTATGGCATGTCATCATATGTTAATATATGATAAATACAATTAGGCTACATCAATGAATTCAAAATTCAAAGAACCCCAGTTTGTAAAAGCATGGTGATGTACATTTTAATTTCTGTCCAAAATCATAAAGTGTATTTGTGCTGGAAGAAACACTTTACATACTAATAAGCTTGCATTGGCAGCCTCAGACCCAATCAATAAGATTAAAACAAAAACAGCAAGCATTTCTATATGCGGTTTTGTTTCTTTGCTTTATTGCTACACTAGTCATTTAAAGGCTTGTTTACCAGTACCTGAAAGTTATTGCAGTTAAGTCAGAACAGAAATGTTTTTTTTAAACCGAGGGCTTTATGCTTCAGAGTACGGTACCAACAATAGAAGAGGTAAACATTTCCATTCCCTTTCATTCTGAAAGTTTTTATTGTTACGAGTATTATTCTAATAGAACTGTGCATATATACCTCACACTGTCACCATCAGCTGGGCTATTATTGTACCTTTATAGGCAAGTCAAAACATAACGTCACATCACAAAGATTTTGTCAAAAACATTAAAAGAAGGATAAAACTGTTACCAACGTGGCCCGATGACCTGTGCGGAGTTCTTTACATGTTGTTTCAACCACAGCCCTGATCAAACAAATCACAATTTGCGATCCAAAAAAACACTAGTAAAATATCAACTAATGACAGATGACTTATTAATACGTCCTTTAATAAAACTAATATGTTCTTACGTAGTAGTATAGTATGTTTTGTGTGGAGTGTGTTATCTTGTTCAAAACAACAAGCCCGGTCAGTATCAATGCAAATAGAATCTTACTAGCACATCCAACCCAGCAGGGAATAAAGCCTGTGAGAGGTTCGGTCAGACCGTGTGTGGTCTACAGGGAGCACCCACAATAAAAGCCCAGTCCCTCAGGACCTTCCAGTTGCTGGTATTAAATCTGTGACCACACGACTTAATGCTTCAGCTCTTCACAAACATTAAATCGACGACTGGAAGTTTGCTTGCAGATGGAAATGTTTTAATTTCATGTCAAATAAGATGTCCTTTTGAGAAATGTTTTGTAAAGAATGATGTGGCATATCCGCCAGTTATTAACAGGAAATGTATTGCAATTTAAGGATAGGATTTCTAACAGACATGGTGAAAAACAACTTACTAGTGCTGCGACCAAACTTATAAATTCAGTTGTGTTTTGCACCATCAGCATAATTTTATGCGGGTCTGTTCGAGGCCTATGAACACTGAAGAAGAATTATGCTCCTTGATTCAACCGTTTTCTCTTTGACAATTTTATGCGTGTTCAAACAACTAGCTTGATTCTTTTTAGTTGGGACTACATGAGTAATTTGTATTGTGTTAAATTAGGTGGGCAGAAGATTTCCTGCTGTCCCCAATGTGTTTTGCATGCGACTGTATAATGAAAGTGTATAAATAGTGTTATTTTATTCATTTCTAAACAATATGAAAACAGAAGAATTGATTGGTATTGTTTAGAGCAGGGGCTACCTGAAGAGATAAAATCATCCAGAGGGCTACTTGTAGAATATGATAAGAAAATTATTTCAGACCTTAAACTGTGTGATGCATTATTTTTTTTGTTATACTTAACTTTTAGGGTTTATGTTTTTTGTTACAGTCCATTTCACCTTAGTTATACCACAATAACCATTCACAGAATAGCGTATTAGAGTGGTTAAATGATCATTTTTTTGTGTATTAATGTATACGAAATTGTTAGAAATACATGAAATACAATGTTTTCATACAGAAATTGAATAATCAAATGTAAAATAACACTGCATAAACTCGACTTTAAATTAATCCTACCTTCACTTAAAGAGCTAATACATGGATCCAGCATACTGTTACAAGTGTACTATTTACATTTGTTAAAGCAGGGCCATTTTTTCACGTACTTTGGAATTATGTCATTGCGTTATGACGCCATTACTTATTCTAAACAGAAATTGTCTAAATCCCCACTCAAGCGCAATGGATTCTGTGCAGCGCTCTGCTGCGACCCGTCTCGCCAGAGCGCCATTCACATTGTTTAACAAATATTACATATGATATTTGTTCAAAATCTTCGTTAATGTAAATAGTATAGTCCCGAGCGTCATTCATGTGCAGCTCTAATTTTTGAGCCCTGTGCGTGGCGGGCACCTCAAAAAGCTGTGTTTGGCAGTTGAAGATGCGATGCGACGGGTCTGTGGAGTGCGCATACAGTTATGAGAACCAAGGTGTTTGCATGTTAAAGACGCAACACGGCACATCGTGGGAAACGATTATGTTCAGTAAAGATGCGGCGCAGCGTTTTTGTTTGGTTTGTGACACCCTTTACGGTAAACTGCGGCGCAAGGATGCTCACAGTGCTTGCCACGTGTCGCACATTGTACCCTATCCTTTACGTAACAATGCGTTATTTTTACATGTGGTAAAATCACTATAATAACTGTCTTATTGCTTTTTAAAACCATTTTTAATGCAACAGCTAATTTGTCATTTACAGCAGCCTGCATTGAAGACATTACACACAATGTCATATATAATACAGAAGGTGTAACACTAAATGAATACAGTATTTAGATGTTCAAGTTTGATTTGCATTTACTTTAATATAGACATCCCATCAATTTCATGTATTACTTCTAATGCAATTCCCAATGCATTTGTGCGGGAAAACAGTATAATGTATCTGCATTGAAGACGCAAGTTGTTTTCACACCACAGTAAATATATGGATGGTACCAGAAGCTGGGTAAGGGGAAAAAACAATGACAGCTGTTAAAATGATTTTCAAAATGTAAACACCAGGCTTAGTCAGCTAAGTTCATATAGGCTTTCCTTATTGTATCTGCTAGGCCCAGTTAAATGTCAGGTAGTTTTCATTATGTCAGGATTGCTGACTTTATTGCTTTGTAAGCCTAATAATAGCAAATAACAACAGATTGCTCTTTTTACGGATGTAGTTTCATTGCTTCATTTTCCCCCACATCTGTTCTTTCCAGATCTGCAAACAAAAATCATTCCACGTTCGATTGTGGGCTGTATATTACCAGACTAGGTCTGTATTATTTATCACGGTAAAATGAGAAGCCACGTTCATTGCAAAATTCCAGAATGGTTTTCGCTGCTGAATTTTTGTCAAATTTATTCACTCATGAATTATGTTATTATCAACATTATTATGTTATTATCAACATTATGATGAGTTAAGGCAATGATATTTGAAGCCATGCCACCCACCCATTACTATAAAGCACGTTCATCATGTTTTGTCATTTTTTCCCCATATACTGTATGTTTTGACACTTAAGTCGCACTTAAAGAAAAAGATAAATGTCTTTGCATTACACAGCAATATATCAAACCAAGTAACATTTGTTTTAAAGAAAAAATGTGCAAGGCACTTCTCAGGCAAAACATTGAAAAAGAAGGCTAAAAATAATAAAAGAACAGATATAACGGCTGAAATTCATGCAGTGTTGTGACAACTTCTGTTTGTCAAACATCAGGTTACTCTATTAGCACACATCTAGAAAAACTTGATATCCATGTCTCATTTAAGTTAAGCTCTATAGCATCATTTGTGTACAGATGCCACTTGCTTCACTTCTGATATTTTTTCTAATGCAGTGACATTCAGACATGATTAAGTGTGATCTAAAATTCGGTCAATATTTACTCGCTCTCGTGCCGTTCCACAGCTGCACGCTGTTTTTTCACCGTGGAACACATGTCGAATAATCCTTACATGGCTTTATTTTCCAGAATATCACAGTTCACAGTAACCAAAATGTCAAGCTTCAAAAAGAACAAAACATCTTAAAATCTAGTCACAGTAGCCTGTGTGATGAAGGCACCAAAGTCATTGGTTCTCACGTATCCTGGCCACACAATGTCACAATGTCAAACCTGTACTGAAGTCACAATGTTTGGAGAGCTGACCTATTATTAATTTTTGGAGTTTGACAGATTGGTCACTAGGTACTGCTATTGCATAAAAAACGGGAAATCTGAAGTTATTTTACATATAAATTATATATTTTCTGTTGAGAAAAAAATAGTGTGCGGAACAAATAACAGCATACAGGTTAACATATAAACTCTAAAAAATAATTAATGTGGCTTAGTAAATATCACAAAAATAGGGTTTTAGGACCCTTGCTGGTTTTAGGACCCTTGCTATTCTCTATATGCTGCCCCTAGGTAACATTATTAGAAAACATGGAGTTAGTTTTCATATGCAGATGATACTCAGTTATACATATCATCTAGACAAGACGAAACCTGAAAATTAATAAAACTGGAAGAGTGCCGTAAGACATAAAACATTGGATGACTAGTAATTTTCTTCTGCTAAATTCAGATAAGACAGAGATATTACTTATCACACCAAATACCTGTAAGCAGAATACTACAAATTACACCAGCACCAGCTGATCGTCACGTCCATCCTCATGCGAAAACCTGTGGATTTCATGTGTATCCTCCTGCGAGATCCTGTGAACTTAACTGATCATCCCAGCTCCAGCCCAGGCAATCTCCGTCAACAATCAAGAGCAAAGATGGACCCTTGTTATTTTAATACTAATACTAACTTTTGTTTATTTTTGTCTTTCTTCCTGTAAAGCTGCTTAGCAACAATGAAACGTTGTGTGTAAATAAAACTGTATTGAATTAAAAAATAACAGTTCACTGATTTTTGAGACAAGGGACAACACACGTCTAGCAATTATTACTGCTATTAGGTTTAAAAATGAAAAGATTTCAATTGTAAATGTTATAAGGGATTAGTAATAGAATGTATTTAACACAATGAAACACACTTCAATTTAACTGTATTATTATTATATAAAATCTATGACTCAATCATTCATGTGGAAGAAAAATGGGCAGCTTGTTTTATCAAAAGCAACACTTAATAATATATCATATAAAAGCAAGGTTGTTTTTCAATGAAACATGCGTGTTTCATAAGCTTTCAAAGTTGTGTTCCCACTTTTCGTCAACACCGTCAGACATTCATTAAATTGTAATAAAACCAGGGAATATCAGCGGCAGCTATCACTCTAAAGGACCCCCATGCCACATTCCACCTCTGCAAAAGACATCAATGTCAGACAGGCTCTGGTGAGTTTTATAGTTTTGGAATATTTTAAATCCTAATGTTAATATTTCCGATGTCACAACCATGATATGTTAACACCGTCTTCCAATTTCTGAGAAAATTATTTTAAGTATTTATTTCATTTTACTCTCCTGAAACAGGTTCTTTTAGCATCTAGCATTAACAGAGAAAACAAAATGGCTACTACACGAACTCCGATGCTGCGTCCCAATTCGCCTACTTATACTAGGCCCTTAAAGTATGTACTGTTTTTGATTTGGAAAAGTATATACATTTTAGTGCTTAGCAAAACTGTATGCACGCACTGGGACATATTAACGCGAAACGGAAGTGGCCATTGTTGCCTAGTGATCACACTGTGATCCTTAACTGTCACGAACATCAAAATACAGCTCTTCCTTGCATTTAAGTATTTATTCATTTATTATTTTGTATATAATGTTTATTCTATACTTACATTTATTAATTTAGCGAAGAATCTTTTCTTACATTTTATTAATGCAGTGTAGCGTCTCTAAACTCCGCCCTCTCGCGCTGAGTTGTGGGTAATATCAGCCATTATGTCCATGGATTCACATAGAAACAGTAGACCATCCGGGTACTTTGAGAATACTCATGTCAGCATACTATGATTTGGGACATACTAATTCTATTTTCGAATACTATTTAGGACGGATAGTATGCGAATTGGGACGCAGCACAATTGTTTTGTGAAAGAAATGCCTTATGTGTCAACACAGTCAGATGTCACCACCATAAGATTTTCTATCTGACGGCGGTGTCGGGCCACTGACGGAGTTGACATTCAACATGAAGTCATCATATTTTTGAGGTTTTCTTTTTTAATTTTATTAATATTTTATAATAAATATAAAATGTTTTTTTTCTAATAATGTATAAATACTCAAATGTGACTGGCAGCATATATTGTTTTGGTGGATTTATTGTCATAAATTGAAAGAGTTAGTGTTGAGGGAACATCAGATTCAGGGAACATAAGGCTGAGGGAACACAGAGCTCAAGGAACATAAGGAACATTGCATAGTATAGGCAAATATGATAAAGATGGTCTTGTGCTCTGTTTGTGTGTTTTAGTCCAGGAAGTCTAGACAACATCTTTCATTGGAGGAACGTAGAAGGAGGAACAGAACAACACAAAGCGAAGAGAGAAAATGAGTACACAGCCAGAATTAACAAAGAAATTTCTTAGACAGGAGAGACAAAGATGGAAACGGACAGTTGAGGAAGGAAAAATAAAGCAAATCAAGGATTTGAGTAAAAGAGAACAGTGGAAAAAGAGAAAGAAATGGAAGCATAGCCACAGAGAATCAAGAGAGCGAAGAAAGATAGACACTCAACCCTTGGAAACACCATCAAATGACTTTAATGAGAAACCAGACGAGGAGGCAGGCTGCTGCAGGTAAAAGAAAGAGGTCATTTGTGTTCCAATGATATACAAACATACAAAAATGTGAATCTTGAATAAAAGCGTTATAAACAGTAACATAACCACTGTTTGTTGTCTTTGTTTTAATACAGTAATTCAGTGTATTTGATGGTTAAAATGACTACAACATCAGGTTTTCGTCACCACCGTCAGATCAACTCTGTCAGGTCTGTCACCTCTGTCAAATGAATATTTTGATAATATTTCATAATGATATTTTATATTTCTTAAGGAATTGTTGGTCACATGTGAAAATATAATCTGTCTGCTAACATGAGAATGTGTTTTGAAATGTTAAAAACATCTTGATTGCTGTTAAAGATAAAGTTACAATTATATTACACAATCCAATTTAAGAGAGACGGAAACCTTCATAATAAATAAATCTATATATACATATTTTAAGTATTTTTTGTGGCCTCTGTCAGCCTTGGTAAAAGGAATTTGTGTTTTTGCTGACACACAATAAGTGATGACAAGGTAAAAAGCACATTTTGATCAAAAAGAGAAAAGTTGGGAGGTTGTATCAAAACAAAGAGGTAAGATACATAAATGTAGTTTACTTTGTAGGTTTAATTTCTTCAATATTGAACCTTTTTAAAATCATTTAAGTGATTTTTTCAGTGGGACATATTAAAAAATATATAAAAAAATCCAACAGTTAATTTCTCTAAAATGTACAAATATTATCGAAGTTTATTTAATGTAAAAATAGGAATTACATAACAGATAATATTTCTAATATACACTTAATATTTTTGGTGGATTCTGATAGAAATATTTTAGTCACTCAGATTTACTTAAAGTTTTTACTTACATTTACACAGTTTAAACAGTATATTCATTGATTTCACAGCTTTAAAATTTACTGAGTTTAAATTGTTCCACTTAAAATATGTGTTAAGAGTGTAGGGAGGGGGGCATAAGGAGGGCTATTGATAACATAATCATTATTTAAGGGTGAACTATTTCTTTAAAACAACCTCTGAACCTTTAGTCTTCATTGTAATTTTTCATCATTCCTCATTCACATACAGTACAAGGTCACACTGAAATCTCTCTTTGCTCCCCATCTACAGCTAAGGTCATTGTCAAATGTGTTCACTCGTCCTATAGTCAGGGTGAACTCTATAAGGTCCACTGCAGTGTCTCAAGAGGAGGGGTCTCATCTGCAGCCGGAGAATGGGTCAATGCGTGACCGCAGAGCGGAAAACAGTAAGAGATGGACAGGTACTCGCACGCTTGTTTGCGGTGTAATCGTTAAGTGAGGAGCTGAGTGTAATGTTATGTGCGATGCTGAGTAGGCAGCCTCTTTAATTACACACTCTCCTGAGCATGTCATTCCCATTCCCCAAGCATAGACCAGACTGCCCTTTATAGAGAGCACCTCCCTTAACTCTCCCTGTCCTCACCTCAACCTCCGAGACACATTTAAATACAAACACACGTACACTGAGGCACGGCGACACACACATACACTGATAGACAGGGGGATACACATGCATACTGATAGACAGGGGGCTATACAAAGACACACATATAAATATGCACGCTGGCCTTTATAAGGACAGATCTTATTAACTCCTTAGCTGCTTAAATTGAGCCTCAGTCTGAAAGCTGACAGTGAAGGGTTTTTATTAAAAGATGTGTCTAAAGATTGGGATAGTTTAAACAAAAATGAAAATTCTGTCATCACCCTCTTGTCATTTCAAACCCGTTTGACTTTCTTTGTTCTGCAGAGCACAAAATGTATTTTTAAAAATGTTGGTAACCAAACAACAGCGGTACCCATTGACTTCTATTGTATGGACAGAAAACCAATGCAAGTCAGTGGGTAGCGCCGTGGTTCGGTCACCGACGTTCTTCAAAATATCTTCTTTTGTGTTCTGTATTAGAAAGTACATCAAACAGGTTTGAAATGACAAGAGGGTGAGTAAATGATGACAGAATTTTTATTTTTGGGTGAATTCTCACTTTAATCTATAAAAACATACCACATCTGGATTAGAGGTCTTGGTGAGCTGCTAGGTGCAAAACAGGGGAACATTTCAACAAATTAAACCACTCCGTCGCTTGGATTTCATAAATCACCGGCTTACAGATGTTTTGCCGCCTCTCCAGTGGTAATTTTTCATAGTCGAGGAACGTAACTGCATATTCCTCTTTCCACGCATTGTTATTTGCTACAGGGGATGTGCAGTGTTCATTTATAAAGAAAATTTTGTGAAAGATTCCGGATGTAACTTCTGATGTTTTCGTGGAAGCCCACTATGCATTAAACAATCTCGCAGGCTTTGCCATGCACTAAATGAAAAGCATAACCAGTGACTAATTAGCCCTTCGTGATCAAATCAGTTATTTGACCTCAACCCTAATTAGCAGCGTGGCAAAGCATGTGATCAATTATATGTAACCGAGTCTCAGATTCGGTAACCTCGGGTTATTACGCTATACACCAACAGAATGCGAGACAGGCTTCCCCCGTAAACTATTTTTCACAGTTAGACACTTGCGAGCGTATTCCTTGGCAGCTAATCCATTGTGAAAACATCAGAAAGCAAATATCACAATCAAGGACCTTGAGATCATCTTTCTGTTTATTAGACTGATTTCCTTGAAACATATCTTATGAAAAGATTACATTTCTTCACTCCGAAAGCACTTGAAAGGTAAGAATAGAATCGTCTGCTGGCAGCGCAGTGCAGTTGAGAATAGGTAGCCGCGGACAGCTTGTCTTCCTACTGTGATTGACATTTCCATTATAGTTAATTAGAGCTCTGCTGCACAGACAGGTCTGAACAGATAGCATTACCTTCCTAATGAGGAGACACTAAAACCACACCCACCAACCCACCAATCTTGGAGGGATAAACTAAGACACAAAAGCAAAAGAAAAAAGAGAGAGAAAAGAACGAGTTGGGGGTACCAACCAATTTACAGAAATTCTTGAGTTGTCACTCGCATGGCAGAATTGTTTTCAACACCTCATACTTGTACACTTATTTGTACGCTTCTACAGCAAAATGCACTTAAAGGTCCAGTGTATGAAACTTAGCAGCATCTAGCGGTGAGGTTATGAACTGCAACCAACGGCTCACTTTCCCCCTCCCTTTTGAAGCACTACGGAAGCTGACACAGGACTAAGATGTCATCACGTTTTCGCTTCTTTGCCGAAGAAGATAACGTATTTACGAAACGCTCTGTAAACCAGTTTGTCAATTTAGGGCTACTGTAGAAACAACATGGTTAATTTCATGTAAGATAGCTCATTCTAAGGACATAAAAACATAACGTTTCTTTGACAAGCAGAGCGGGACGAGGGCCGTGAGGGAACGGCGCGAGGCCGGTGACGCGAGTGATAATGAGCGTCAGCTGCGCGTTGCACTGGTCTCGCATCTCTCACGGAGGAGCTCCGGAAGCATAAAAGGAGGAGCGACAGCAGCGAAGGACGAGAGAGAACCAGGCCTGGATTTTATGTTATGTTTTATTATGTTTGTGTGGCCGGCAGTCGACTGTGAGGGAGCTGTCGGCACTTTACTTTCGGTTTGTTGTTTGATTATTTTATTAAAAGTTCGGTTCTACGTTTGCGGTTCCCGCCTCCTTCTTCCTTACTTCAAATATTGTTACAGTTTCATTGTAAGGTCTTTATACACCTCTGAAGACATAGGCATGTGTATTATATTGCATTTCTGTCTAAATATTACACATTGGACCTTTAAAATCTTCTAAAATGTAAAAAATCGAATTAATTCTTAATTGGTACTCTTAAAGGGATGATTCCCCCAAAAATCTAATTTCAGTAAGTCATTCAAAAATAGAAAGCATCTTTTTTTCTGGGAAACGCAAAAAAGATTTTGGGAAATGTTGCAGTGGTTTTGTGTCTAGACAATGGAAGTCATTGGGGTTCAGTGTTGTTTGGTTACCAACATTCTTCAAAATATCTTCTGCAGATGAAAGTCAAAGGTTTGGAATAACAAAAAGGCAAGTGAATGATGAAAGCATTTTCACATTGGGGTGAATTTTAACTACTACTGGGATATATGGCATGCTGCCTTATAATTTAACCAAAAGAACATCTTTAATGTTGGGACCATGCCTGGGCATTGAATCAAAAACTTGGACTCCACTATACTAGAATATAGTAGGAATCTGTATCTACTCTACCAGGTTTAACTTGATATTTGCTCAATTTTTATTCCTTCACTTCTGTTAAGAGAAACTAGAAAAGGATTTGTCAATTTGGCAACCAGAATCTGTTACTTGCTGCTTCTTTGGACTTATAATGTACTATTTCCTACTTGCGCATTTACTGCAACAAAGTGTTTTTCTCTTGAACAAACTCTGGATAAACACTTACTCAATGCCTCTCAAGTCTTAATCGTAAGTCAGAGATCAGTCCCAGTGAATTTTATCGTTTGAAACGTACGACAGAGACATTTTATGTACCGGACTGTGGGTGCATGCAGATTGTTTGCGTCTACAGCAGAGCAACAGCAATAAACACGAGCCACCGAGAAGAGAATGTTACTGAAATGCCAGTCGCACCATTAAAGTCACTGACACAGTCTGAGTTTTACTCTGAGGCATGGGGGAACAGCACCATCACCTTGATTGACAAAACACCTCCCCAGAGTTCAGTTTCTGCAGAAAAGTTTCAGTCGCAGAACCTTCAGCCCCACACTCCGTAAGACTAAATCCCACCCAAGCTGTAGGGACCGATTTAATAAGGTAGGGATCAGAGACACAGACTGACCGCCGCACGTGCCGCACGCGCCACGGGAGAGCTCAAACATGAGCGCTGTGAAACTGAGATTATATTGGCCTGATGTTAAATAATGCATGTCATTATCTGACGACAGGGAGTAATTAAGAGCCTGTGTCTGGCCAAAACAGAACGTCCCTCTCCTTACCGTCACCCCTGCCCCTACCTCATCATAAATCACTTCCCAAATCTGATCATCCCCACGGTCCTTCATTATTTAAAATGTTTTTCATCGGGCACGCAAGGTGAGGCGAGGTGAGGATATTGAAAAACGCAGAACTTTGTTAGTGAAGGAAACGAGCACCTTCGTTCATCCACGCAAAAGCTATTGTAGCTACTTTACAGGAGACGTGGATTCAGGCACAAGAATACACAGGCTGCAACAAGCAGCCCGAGGGTTTTTATGTTTGAAGCTGTTGAAAATTGACAGGACTACTAATCAGAAATGTGGTCAAGCTGTAGGAACAGCAGTCCAGCTGACAGCTAACAGAACTGTAATGCCATGTTATGTGATGCTGTAGCTCGAGAGGAGAGTTTTGTGAATCCACTCTGCAGTCTTTCCTGAGCGCTTGTACTTTCTCAACAGCGAACCGCCCCTACAGACTCAATAATGGAGATTTAGCATCTGACCTCAGGTTAGTCGGCACCTTCGGAGGAAAAATAGCAGCTAAACCTCCCTAGCTGTCTTTGTGTTGCCTCCTGTGATTAAATTCTCTTTCTAATTGGTACAAGGTGGGTGGAAATTTGCACATCGTACTAACAACTTTCGAAAAATAAGAGGATCAATATTATTTTAAAATAATACAAAACACCACACAGTTAACGAGTTGGTTCACCTAAAAATGTAATATGTCGTTATTTACTCGCCCCTATTAGATTCTAAACCCACACGCTGTTGTGTTTCTCTTCTGTGGAACAAAAAGAAAAGTCTATTGAATCTTAACACATTTTTTCTCCATATAACAACAGGTTCATACCAACCTATAGTCAAATGAACGGCTTTCATGATACTTTTTGATTGGACATGTCGGGGTTGACAGGCACTATGAACTGTTATTATATGGAAAAGAGAAGCATGAAATAAAACAACATGAGAGCGAGTCAAGTATTATCTTTTCACATATATATCAGAATTTCTTATTTATAGACGGTTTCAAAGCAACAACATAAAGAAACGTTACTGCGCATCCGTGCTTTTGTGGCCCACATCTGCAAAGAATAGTCCCTGTAGATTATTTCTGAAAATAAGCAAACGAAATAACAAGTAAATTACATTAGCTAGCAAGTTAAAAGTATGTCTAGCCAGTATTATTTTGGGTTACCAATTAACACACAATAAAATTCAACAAATTGTTTATTAATACAATTATTATTCAATAAAATATTGATATAAATTAATATGAATATAAATCAATTAAAATATAAATAGTTATATTATTAGCCATTAGCCAGACCAATAAACAAAGACAGACAGAAAGTTAACTATGGGCCAGGCGTGTGCATTTACTGAAACCGTCATTTACATCTAAAAAGATTTGATGCTTACAGATCCATACATACACTGTGAACAGCGAGTACCCGACTATGAGCTGAACTTGGTTAGGCTGGTATAAATCGACCATAACGTTTCATTACTCTGTGGAAAGGCACGTGTCACAACCAAATAATCAACCATATCAGGCCATCTACTCAATAAAAACCACAAAGCATACTAATGTGAAGTCAGCCCCTTTCAGACCAATTTGACACAGAATTAATACCTACCTCATTACACCTTTTATTTGCCATGCACCGCAGATCAAGCAACTCATATTATTATAGTGGAGAGAGTAACTGGAGACTTACCATCATGCAGATTTTAGTTGTGACACGGCTGGGGGTCATGTTTTAGGTGTGCTGAAGGCTGATTAGGCTTCGGTAAGTGTTGGCTGATTAGCTTTGACAGCAAGCGCCTGCTGGTAGATCATTATACAGGTAAAAGGTCTGCATTGATGACCATTCAAAATAAGTTTACTGACTGAAGAAGTATTTCTGTAAGCAACTGTGATGCGTGGGTTTTATGCGTGCTTCAAAGTTATTGGTTCTTGGCTTAGATCTCTTGATCAGTTATCACCTTTGCGTTAAGGATCCTGGCAAGGAGCTGTGGTCTTTACAACACTTGTTTTATTGAACATTTAGAGGTGAGCATCATGAATATTTTTGCAAAATTGTGCAAACATTTTTGGCAATGCTATTCAATATACACAGTAATCGCTTTACCAAACAAAAATTTCTAAGACTCCCAATACATGCATATAAGCAGGTTTCAAACTGGAACAACAACCTTGGGAATGGCACCAGAAGGTCCTTATTCTGGCTTTGGCTGGCTTTCCCAAAGACTAAGAGTGTACAAACAGAGGGAAGATTACGTCGTCCTTAGAGTTTCATTACAATGCAAGATCGGTTTAGCACTCAGGAGGATTTCTATGGCCCCAGCCAAATGTGGCAGCCAGATAACATTTTAATATACTGTTCTTTTTGTTTGCTTTGCTTCTTGCACCCTACCCACAATCCAGTAGCACTGAAAACATCTAAATCCAAAGCAGGGGGTACATACACTGCAGGAAAAACAGGATGGGGCCTAGGAGGGTTTTTTTCCAAGGATGGCACAATGTTAGTTCCAGAGATAAAGCATTTATTTTTTTCCTGGAGGCTGATGGGGAATTTTCAGCCAAGTAAGACTCTCATCCCACATGAAGCTCCAGTCTTCCAGTCTCAGCCTAACCACAGCCACCTCAGACAAGCTTTTATACTGAGACAGGTGTCATGAAAGATATCTGTTTCAACTCACGAGCGCTCTGAGCAAGGACTAATTTCTAGCAAGGATGACATGCACTCTCACACAGAATATACTAATAGAGAAAGAAAATGTTTGGAAAATATTAAGGCTGTTATGGTATTATGGCTTCTCGGTTTTACAAAAAAAACGATTTTACTTCATTTTAAATCAAACATCTAAAATCTATTTGTCCTAGTACTTTCACAATAAAGATTATTTCAAAGCAGCATTGCAATACAACCCACAGTGAGCAAGGAGACAGTGATGAGAACCACTCTCTTAAAATGTAAAACGAAACATATAGCTTGTACATTTACATTTATTCATTTGGCGGACGCTTTTATCCAAAGCGACTTACAAGTAGGAGAGCATATAAACATTTTGTCAACACGCTAAACAGTACCATTAGTTTACAAGGCCATTGTTACATGAACATTTAATGAATTAAAAATTCTGGGACATATTTTGTAAAAACCAATCACCTAAAAGTATGTACTATTCTTGTTATATGAAAGTATAATTGAGTGCATGGTAAAAAGTATGCAAGAATACAGCATTTAAAGTTTTTTTCATTCATTATTTCTTATCAAATGTTTACTGTATTATGTATTTTTTCAGTGAAGCCTCACTTAGTTGAGTTGCTATCCCTTACAGAAAAGACACGAAATCACACGTGCAAAAAACACATGAGATCACATGTGAAATGTGTGTTTTTGGAACATTTTGGTGTGAATTCCATGTGAATTCCCACGTGAAACCCATGGGATAACATGTAAAAACCCATGGGATAACATGTAAAAACCCATGGGATAACATATGCGACATGTCTTCACATGTGATCACATGTTCTTCACGTCACCACATGTTGCACATGTTATCCCATGGGTTTCACGTGGGAATTCACATGGAATTCACACCAAAATGTTCCAAAAACACACATTTCACATGTGATCACACGTGTTTTTTGCACATGTTAAACACATGTTGTATACATGTGATCACATGCAAAAAACATGTAAAAAACATGTGAAATTCATGTGTCTTTTCTGTAAGGGTGTGCATAGATCTGCACTTTGAATTTTCACTGGACATAGTAGAACATACTAATTCTATTTTCAAATCATATTTAGGATGGATAGTATGCAGATTGAGACATATTTTCCCTAATTCTACATTCATTAGAGCTCAATAACAATAAATATGCAGTAAGTGAATGAGAGCAGGTATGCATTTACTATATATCGGCTACAAAAAGAAAGGAGAAAGAACAACAACAATAAAAGAAGCTAGTTTTAGATTTCCTTGACAAACACTTACATCCTAGCAAGAATTCCACATCACAGCACTGGCATTTCCCTCTGCATGGACAAAAAGGACAAGCGGGCACACAGTCAAATAGTGCTCGTCAATCCGAACCACCTCGGAGAGAACTCGTCAGCCTTTCAAAGGCCTTTCATCCAGTGCGGTTTTTCAAGCATCATTGTTATTGTCCTCCACTACAGTTTCATGAAACCCTTCCTGCTTACTAAATGCTATTCTCTCTCTAAGACAAAGCCGCATAAAATGCTGATGCTAAGAAAAACGGGGCATGCTGTGGCATGGTGTGTAGAGTGGCGGTTAGCTTTAGAAATATTGTTAGAGAGCAACAAAAGATCCTCATTTCCCTCTGGCGGTGCTGAAAGTTTTCTTTTGTTTTTGATGGATTGGCATCTCAGAGCGACAGGACAGCACTTGAATTATTAATACTGAAAAACACATCAAATACTTACAGTAATGCGTCATATTAAGCTCACAGTGTTCCCAAAAACAAGTTTGCCCTTCTTATTTCAATGAGACTGTCTGGCCATTCACGGTCTCCGATGAGCAACTAACGCGATAGATTTAGAAATTTCAATTTGTGTGCGTCAACACCGTCATGCGGAGAATGCAGATGTATCTGAGGGATCTGTGGCTACTCAGGAGTTTCTAACTGGGTAAAGGCACGAGTATTCAACCTGGCATGACTGATTTGATTTTTGCTCCATTGTTAAAATGAAAAGAGTGCGAACCATCAGAATTTCAATTTGTCTGGAACTGCAACGCGATAAGGAGCTGAAAAAGATGGCAGTTGACACCCACCACCTAGCACGTAAAGCTCAATTAATTACCGGCGTCGGAAATGGCCGGCGTCGCCTTTAAAAGACAAAACCATGATTACAAAATAAAACTATGATTACAAACTTCCCCGTGCAATCGGTTCATTAACCTCTTAATAAGACGCTGATATATTTAAATGAGAAAGTTGGACTGTGAAATACCAAAAAGGATCTAATGGGAAGGAAAAAATGACAGCTAAACCCTCTTGACCTTTCACTCAGCCCATTAAAGCGGACTGCCAGCACCTGCCCGGTAATTAATGTGCAAATGTGACTGTGTCCGTCGCTTGCGCTCCTCCCCACATCCACTCACTCGCCGACTGCACCAGCCCTCTATTTTCCTCCCTCACTTTCTCTCAATTAGGCTGCAGCTTCTAATGGAGAATCTCATTACTGAAAGCAAATTGGTTTTAAATTCCAAGTCCATCAAAGACTAAGTTATCTCAACTCTATACACGAATACAAACTTGCTGCTGCGTCTTCCTCAAACTTTGTCACCGTCGTGTATTTGGAAGGTGTTCGGCTCTTACAGAAAGCTTGTGTGAACTATTCTGTCTTCAAACAAAGAGTCTTTCTATTGTATGAGCCGACATAATTGTTTCGTTTTAACGGCGCCCTGTGTAACGCGATCTGTCAACAGGCAACACGAGCAGCAAAAGCAATCTTCACGAGAGAGGGAAAATGGATCGCTGTGTCTTCGCTAAACCTACCGCTCTATCTACCTCGCTATTGTCATCTAGGAGCAAAAAATAAAGAAACAGTGCATTTTACCCCGTTCTGACAGCTCATATGTTTGGGCGGATGTGCGAAGACGGGGCATAGCTAGAGGAAAGGGTTGATTGAGAGGGATTTAGCACTGCTGAAGTTCCATCAGCCCACAAACTTCCCGAACCAAACACCACCCTCGGAAGACACCAAGTTAATCCATTCTAAACAAGGATGAGTGCGCTTGCCAGTAAACTAAGAGAGGCAGAGTTCTCTGAGGATATTTCATGTTTTCATCTCTGTGTTTCTTTTGGCACAGGAGGAAAAGCAAAAGAGGCTTTTGAAGGAAAGGATGCTTGCTGCTGCTCGTCATCGAATATGAATGAGGCATGAAGAGGCACAGCAAGAAGCAGCTAACTTTTTTCCTATGTGTCCTGGTGATAGGTGCAGTATTTGAGATGGTTTAAGGAGGTTCGGCTTAGCATTTGGTTAAACCTGGTGCCTTTATATTGTTAGTAAACTTCTATCTGCTTCAAAGTCTGCCAAGTGAGCAGTCTAACTTTCAGAGGACAGGGCCAGTGGAGAACAATCAAGAACTGGCCAGTGGTGTGGAAAGAAGAAGCCAATGGCTGTGGTTGAGGCGGATGGACACAGCACGGGCTGCCAGATGACCTTGCAACAATGCGACACACACCCAGGTCTGATCAACCTGCAGTGGGCCTCCTTTGGCTGAGGGTGTCTTGTGATAAAGGGCCGAAACACCCAATGAGGCTGAGGTGCACAACTGACGATGTGTCGCATTGATGGGAACCATACAAAGAGCATTATCAGCAGCACCTCACTAAAAGGTTGTTCGGTTACCAACATTCTTCAAAATATCTTCTTTTGTGTCACTTTAATTGTATTGTTCTAATGTAAACCGCATACAATGTTGTGACTTCATAGAGAAACAATGTAAGCTGGACTGAGTTCATGCTCTAAATAGGAAGATAAGATGATGTTTGCGCAGCTCTCGCAAATACTGCTGGGATCTGATGTCGTGGAGCTCAGATTAGTGGATATTTGTTGCGGAGATTCAGCTCTAATGCCCGTCTCTGTTTACCCTGTGAGTCAAACTGTCACAAGTCAGCACTCAAAGTCTATTGCACTCCAGCCCGTTCGACTCCCAGCGTATCTTTAATAGGTGAAATAATAGAATATATATTCACATACAAAGGAGGCTAAATGATTGAATGCCTTCACATATTTCCACCTCAAAGGATGAAAGGTAACATTTAACATTTTAAAGTGTAACTTACAGCAGCAAACTAATTTCAGTCTTTTGAAATTAGGTGGAAGGAGGGAAAGCTATAATAGAGCCCATTCAACCTCTCAACTTTCTTTTTCGCAAAAGAACCATAGGGATAAGTCTAATTAATTAAAGCATTTACATATCAAAACATTCATTTCTCCATGATAATGGAAGAAAACTCGAGTCGTCTGATGGGGAGAGGGATACCCGGCGTCGCATAAAGCCTGGACTGATGATGCTTTTTGTGTGAGGGGAAAAAGATAGATCAGACCTTTCTCCCTTATCTGATGAAGCGGGTCTTAAGCATAGCTACATAATGAGAATCATTACAAGGGCGAAATGTTACCGTCTATAGGGGAGCTAGTGTATCAGGAGACAAGGCACGACGAAGCCGGCCAAGAGATGACAATATAAGATAAACACATAGCGGTAAGACACGCACAGCTGGCGATATTTTGACATATTTGGGCTCCCTGCTTACCTGGTGGAATTATGCATTTAAAAAAAAGGGTAAGTGTGACCTGTGCAATATGAACAAGGGCCGTATGGCAGGTTTCAGTAATTTGGTTATATTGCAGATAACCTTGGTAGCGGTTAATGTCTGTTTAGTTTCTGAACAAAGCAGATGTTCAATCATTTACTGTGCCCCTTCGCGGTCAGTAAGCAGACTAATGTTTCGCTAATGAGCACCTGAAATAAGTTTTTAACATATAATGGATAAACGCTACATGTGAAATTCAATGCTATTGATATTACACGTCTGTCGTATAACTGATATTCAATAGTAACCAAATTCCTCAGACAGTCTTTGAAATGGTTAATTCAATTCAATTCAATTTTATTTATATAGCGCTTTTCACAATGTGCATTGTTCCAAAGCAGCTTTACAGGAGCAAATAAGAAAAACACAGAAAGGTAAAACACAGCACAGTGCATGGTGTTTATAGACCAAGCAAGATCATTATAATAAATAATATCTAATAAATAAATGAATAAATAAATAAATAAATGCAGTCTCCCGGTGAGCAAGCCAACACTGCACTGCTCTGCTGTGGCGAGGAACCCAAACTCCAATGCTGAATAATGGAGAAAAAAAAAACCTCGGGAGAAACCAGGCTCAGCCGGGAGGGCCAGATCTCCTCTGACGTGTCATGGCTGCACTCAGTGACCCCGACCAAAGCCACCGAGCAACGTCCACGAAGAACAGGGAGAGCCCACGAGCCGCGACCCAGGAAGCCCCACCCGCCGAAACCGTGCAGGTCCAACCCGGTCTCATTCCGCGATCAACAACAGACAACAGAGGAACAACCAGGGAAAAGTAGTAATGGCTAACATCACACCATGCACTCGAGTCGCTCTCTTTCCAGCAATTGATTTTGAATTCCGTCGCGTCTTCATCCATTATTCAACACAGTTCTGCAATGTAAATAATCAAATGTATTGACTCAGTCGCAGAAAGACTTCATTCTGTGAAAGCACTGTACTGTATGTGATATAAAAGTGCACTTCACATGAATGCATCCAAAGAATTCATGCTATAGGTGAGAAACGTATGGCTCTCTTTGCTGTGCGAATCAAAGCGATCGCTGATGGTGCTGGATGGCGACGGACAGAAAGGCCTCTTTCAGAACCTGAGCCTGCTGATATCAAAGCGGGGGAAAATTTTTGATTCATGCCTTACGGTAGAAGTTTCTATCAGAGATGTTTTCCTCAAGCTCAGCTTGAAAGCTAGATGCTCAAATGTTGCTTTAATCTAACATCGCTCAAAAAACACATCAATATACAGTAAACCCACAGGTGCTCTTTCATCATCAAGAAGTTCTGGCATGATGCAAATGCTTCTAAAAGTCGCATCCTGGCGAAATGCGAAGGCTCCCTTTGATAACGCTGTCAGAGAAGAATGTTAGATAAGACAAATTCGTATGTAAACATGTGTTAAAGGAGCGATGAATTAAGACATCAATTTTAACCCATGCTTTTGTTATATAAGAGGGAATCGTATTCAAGCGAACATCCTGTAAGTGTCAGAACTGAAAACGCCCTTGTTACTGAAATACAACTGTTATTGACACCAGGCCCAGCGAACACCAGGTCCTGGAATGCACCTATCAATGACGTTATTGATAGGTTGAACACCGCCTCCACAGAAAAATATCAACGACTACTTCTCTAGCCCCGCCCACTGGTTCGTGCATGACAGTACTGAAGTAACACAAGTTGCGTGGAACCCCATAGAGAGAGCAAGCAATAAACATGCCGTTAAGGATCGCAAAATATTGTGCAGTCAGTGCCTGGTTGTGGAAGAACACAGTCGCTGCATAACCTTCCTTTGGATTCCGACATTAGTAATGCGTGGTTGAGTTTATTTTTAAAGAGGTTCTATCTCATCTCTATCTTCCTTTGTGAACAAGGCAGAGGTCGACGCTGGATTCGTGGAGAGACTAAAATTAAAAAGCAGTGCTGTGCCGTCAATATTGGATCCGATAGGAATGGCGCAGCAATTTTATGCGAGTACAACATTTTTGTACTATGCGTCACTATTGCTTTGTTAGAGATCGCTTGATATGCCCTGATAGCCCTATTCACACGGGATTAGTATTGCCTGGGGACCTCTAGTCATTTGTAATAATTTCAGAAGTTCTCTGTGATCTTAATCATGTGCGAATCAGCCATGTCTGTCATTTGTAAAGTAAAAATTACCCCCACAAATTACCTACCATATTTTGACGAACACCGAGGTCCTGTGATAATATTAGTCCCGTGCGAATCGGCATCTCTGATTTGGTGGGCTCATATATAATTTTCCAAGGTTTTATCCACAGTTTGTGAATAATTGAGGCTGTTTTGAAGTGTTTTGGTATTATTTCGGGTAATAAGTTACCGGGAGTCTCCCATTTGTTTATTTATCATAGAAACTCTCGTAACATTTGAGATTCGCGATCGGGGCTCAAATGCTGACAGGTACGGATATCATTGAACACGATACAACTGTAGGCTATACAAACTATACGCAAAACCTTGCCATTACATCCAGGAAATAAGTCAGTAAATTTGAGTAAAATCACAGGCTTCACATATCCCGTGCAAATTTATAAATCACACGAGGTCCCCAGATAATACTAATCCTGTGCGAATAGGGTGAATGTGTAACCTAACATTACGTTTCTAACCAAATTCACAGAAGGCTCCAACTAAGTTTACTACGCAAACTGCTATATTTTTTAGAAAACAGCCTATTACTTATTGATTTTGATGTTTTTGAATGTAAAAACCACGCGAACGTCATAAGTAGACCTCATACTACAGTATAAAACAATAAACAAGCCCAGTTCATGACACCTTTAAAGGTAAATCAATAAGTAATAGGCTATTTTCTACCCAGGTTTTGAGGCCGGCTCTACAAACGGATAGGTTTGAATGGGCGTTCTGCCATGAAGACTTGGAAGTAAACGCCCACTGCTATGATTGGATAGCAGTTTGCGTAGTAAACTTAGTTGGAGCCTTCTCTGAATTTGGTTAGAGACGTAACGTTAGGTTACACATTAGCACCATTCGCACGAGATTAGCACTATCTGGGGACCTCGTGTGATTTATAAATTACCTCCCCACATCTGTATTTCATGTGACGCATTCGCATGGGATGATTTTACTCAAATTTACTGATTTATTTCCCGGATGTGATGGCAAGGCTTTGCGTATAGTTTGTATAGCCTATAGTTGTGTCGTGTTTAATGATATATGACTGTACCTGTCAGCATTTGAGACCCGTGATCGCGAACTGGACAGATCACCGCGATCGCGGGTCTCAAATGTTACGAGAGTTTCCATGATAAATAAACAAACGGGAGACTCCCGGTAACTTATGGATATGACCCAGCACCCGAACTAAAACCTCCACCGCAAACGGTGGATAAAACCTTGAAAAATGATATATGAGCCCGCCAAATCACAGAGATCCCGATTCGCAAGGGATTAAGATCACAGACAACCTCTTCAATTATTACAAATGACTAACGTTACAGGTCCACAGGTAATACTAACTTAATCCTGTGGGCATATCAAGCGATCTCTAACAAAGCAATAGTGATGCATGGTACAAAAATGTTTTACTCACATAAGATTGCTGCGCCATTCCTGTTGGATTCAATATTGATGGCACAGCACTGCTTTTTAATTTTAGTCTCTCCGCAAATCCAGCGTCGATCTGTGCCTTGTTCACGAAGGAATCCTCGGAGAAATGAAACGATCAAACGCTCCATGTTTTTCCCACGTGAACTGGAACGTCTTTAAAAATAAACTTTAACCACGCATTCCTAATATTGGAATCCGAAGGAAGGTTATGCAGCGACTGTGTTCTTCCACAACCAGGGATGGCACAATATTTAGCGATCTTTAACTGCATGTTTGTTTATTGCTTGCTCGCTCTATCTGGTTCCGCTAGAGAAGTAGTCGTTGATATTCTTTCTGTGGAGGCGGTGTTCAACCTATCATAGATAGGTGCATTCCAGAACCTGCCGTTCACTGGGCCTGGTGTCAATAACAGTTGTAATCTCAGTAACAAGGGTGTTTTCAGTTCTGACACTTACATGATGTTCGCGTGAATACGATTCCCTCTTATATAACAAAAGCTCGGGTTAAAATTGTGGTTTTAATTCATGGCACCTTTAATAGAATCTTTAGGCTCCTGTATAAAGTTCAAAATACTAAGAGTTCAAACCAGTGAGCAAAACTCATTTCAGTTTTGTTTTCTTTTTTCACTGTGTTCTTTATTGCTTGGTGGGTATTTCAACCTCTTGTCCTTGAAGAAGAAACTCATCTGCCTCACAGGAATGGAGCGATTGTTGTGAATCCTCCCTACATACTAGCTGTTTAAAACCACGCATTTGCATTGTTGGGCAACATGTTTCGCCTTTATTTTTTGTTTTCACCTTGAAGGTCTTGTCTTTGTGATCTAGCTCCAGCATCAACATGTCAGTCATCTCCTAGCTTCCATACACTGTTGTATTGCTTTAGGGAAACATGAATTTCAAGTCTTATTTCTGACTTATATGGGAAAAAAAGTTTGTCTTTGAGGCAACAGTCAGTATTTGCTTTTTATAAATGCTTAAAGGGATAGTTCACCAAAATCTGAAGAATGTTCTGGATTACACTTAAAGAGTACATAACATGAGATCATGAAAATTACATTTCATGCAGTGTGTAATGTTGCCGTGTTTGAAAGTAAGCAGTCTGCCAAGTTGTAAATCCGAAGGTGAAAGAATAACTTAGTTATTGGCTTGGAAAAAAGGGAGTTGACTCTGCATCACGCAAACGAGTCGTCCCTAGTCTGATTCGCGAACCGCCGTGGATTTACGTCACTTCATATAGTTCCCACCTACGTTTTGCTAGGACTGCCCGCGAAAACTTCACTCTTCTCCCCCAAACACTGTAGTGAGCCTCATTCGCGGTAGACCAATTACAGCAGACTAGACCATCTGACCAATCACATCAGACTAGGCTAGCGGAAAGGAGGGGATTAGTACCGTGGCCGAGAAGTGCAAAACAAAACAACAAGTTGCAAAACTAAAAACAAATCTAAAAGCAAAATAAAAAATCCAAAATCAAAACGACAAATCTGAAAACGCAATATCAAATCTAAAATCAGAATAGCAAATCTTAAAACACAACAACAATTCGGGAAACAAAATAACAAAAAGAAACCACATCGACAAGTCAGAAAACACAACGACAAATCAGTCAAACCGGAAAAGGTATGTATTTTGTTTGAATGGGATAGCTACTATGGAGACAGATTAGTCTAAAAAATAATACATTTACAAAACACAATTCATAAATTCACAGCACAATTCACATTCACAAAATCAGATTCGTAAATTCAAAACACAATTCATAAATTCACAAACATTTTCCCCAAATGCTCACACAAATATATCTCGCAGAAATAAATTCAGAATGTTTTCACAAATATGTATATATCAGGTTCTTGAATTACTTTCCAAAAAACATTTGCAAATCGTCACAGATGTATGGATTACTTTGAATTTGTGTGTGGTATTTTTGAGACGTTCCTGCCACGGTCAGATTCACACGTATCTTTTTTTGAAGGATGGCCTGTTTAGCCAATCACATTACGCTTATTATCCACCAATCAAACACTAATTCCTGAAGTGACTTGAGAAGCTCAATGCTGCATGGTACTGTGCAGTGTGCCTGCGTAAGTTCAAAAACAGAGAGGGACGCAAGACCACACTCAACAAGTAAGTAAAGTTTACTTTTTATACCTGATGCCACTCTATATCTCATAAAACATTCATAAAGCTTGGTTTTGTCACTGAGCTGGCGGTGTTGAATTGAAGGTGAACATGTTTGAACTGGTGTTTGTAAGAAGACTGCACAGTTGCAGTTACCAGAGCCTTTAAAATAGAGTCGTCACACTCTGACAGTCTGTTAGAACAAACCCCTGAAGCTACAGTATTGTCAGCCAATGCTAAATATTAACACATTAAATGCACTGATACATAAATCTGAGAAAGCAGGCAAAATATATGCTTTACATCTCGGACACAAGCACATTTTCAGCATTCAGAGTGATCATCCAGCTGTTGCTGTCATATTTTGGAGAAAAGACGTTCGGGAATGAAAACGAAAGTATCAGCAGCAGGTCATCTTCATTCATTTTATTGACTGGGAACATTGTAGCACGAAGGCCTAAAATTAACAACGTTATCGTTGTCGTCCGCTGGTGTGGACGCAAATATAGTTATAGTTATAATATGAACGGAACGGCCATTTAGACTATGACGATCTGTCACGTCTACTTTGTTTCGCCATAGTTTTAAAATGAACAGGAAATCTTTCTAATAACACAATGTCTAATGTTGTTTTGCAACGTTGTTTCTGGATCTGATTCTGTAAAGCATGCATCTTTCACTCAGACCCCCACATAGCACATGCACAAACCAGCGGTGCAGTGTTTACAGACTTTATTTCTTCAGAAAAGCAATAGTGACTAGTGACATTTTGAATAAACAGCTTTCAGTGAATGGAAAAATGTCTCTCTTGCCAGTCTTTCTGGGTTTAGTTTCAGAAGAGAGAACGTAACATAGAATATCTAACATAGTTGTAATTATATACTAATGCTTACATATGATTAGACATCCACATAAACATGCAAAACAAGTAAATATCAGTGGATGCAAGAAACAATAAATGAAGAGTTTGGTTCCAAAACGCGATAAACGCCATTAAAAAAAATCGAGTTTCCGCCAAAATCAGTATTGTATCAGGTCGGTATTGAAAAGTCACTTTTTAATTTTACGCAAAATGCGATATCCGCCGTGTTATTCTGTCATGTTTTCTCCCTTTCTTTCCAAACCGCAATATACGCCAGTCTCACTTCTCTGCAGAATGCGATATATCCGCTCAACCAATCACAGCACACCATTCCATGCATTGTAAACAGTAATCGCGGCGCTCTGAATACAGTCGGCATCCTAGTTTCCCTGATCTACTTTGTACTTTGTGTTCAACATACAAACAAAAAAACGAATAATCTTGACGGCATTGATGAACCTGTGCTGGTTTCTGCGGTGGGGAAGAAACGTAAGAAATCAAAATCTAATCATTTACGTGAGGAGATTAAGAAGATTTACTAATTAAGAAGAATTACTAATTTATAGCATTAAAAAGATGACCCGTTGAATTCATTTTAGGAGCGATGACTGATGGAATGTATTTTTAGTCCAGTGCCTGTATGTAAGATTAGTATTGTATTGAGTTCATAGGCTGTCATATGTGGATCAACTCACTTTGTTGTGTATTTCCAACAGTTTCAATATGAAAAATAACTTTTATATTGATTCAATGGATTTATTTATTTATTTATAAGTAATTTATAACTAATTTCAGAGTCTCATTGTGTCAGCCGCCCAGCATTTTTGTTGACGGGAGGGGAGGGAAAGGACATGCATATGTGATACAGCGCATATTTATTGATTAACGTTCAAAAGCCACATTTTGCTAATAAAGTTGAAACGGGCTCATCTTGCATTAGGAGTAGATGCGTGTCTGTTGCACGCATAGTGCAGCTTAAAGGCGACTGCCTGTGTACCATCTATGATTGTTTTCCCCTCACAAGATAGGCTACATACAATATAAGCATATAACATGATATGTACTTTAATCTGTGTCCCTGTGGGTTATGGTGAGAGAGTGACTGACGGGATCGTTTCGCTTACAAATATAAACATAAGCCTATACACGCGCATATCTAACACGTTCGGTGTACGGGATGTGGTGCTGCGTGTCTCGGCCGATGTGTGAAGCCAAGCTGGAAAGCGATAACTTTGCTATGGTTTTGTTTGTACAACTGTTAAAAAAATAGAACAAATATAAAGAGACGTTCAGAACAACTCAGCCACACCGCATGCGTCAGATGCACGTTTTCACAGTATTGCTATAGGTTTATGTTTATATTTGTAAGCAAAACAAACGATCCCGTCAGTCACTTCGTAATTTGTTGTTTTGTTTTGCACTTCCCGGCCACCGTCGATTAGACAGATGAATCGCAGAACAGATGAATCGCGGAACGAATCATTTGAGAGTCAGTCAAGAAGTAAGGTAAAAGTAACTAGCTATTATTACGAAATAATAGTGTTTTTACACCTTCTATGTACATAAACCTGTTGTTGGACACTCCATAAACCAAAGTAGGACCTTAAAAATCCCTAGTTATGTACTCTTTAAAGGGGACTGAAGGTTTTATTGCTTCAAAAGGGAATTTTTTGGAGATATGAGAGAATAATGACAAACTTTTCATTTTCTTTAAAATGGTGCTGGCAGCCTGATTTAGATTCAAAATGAATGCTGAACCGCTATCATGTAACGATAACAACATCTTTGAGGTTTTCTTCAACCGTAACAGTGGCAGTAAAAACAACGGCATCTTATAATTAGACATCCACATAATGAAATCCTTTCAATTTGTGTTACTTTACTTAAGTACAGTATATCTAAAGCACACCAGCTTTCGCTCTCTTAAGAAAATGGTGGTGTGACTCCAAGAAAGCATTACAAAATGATCAAAGCAATGAAGAGAATGTCTGATACATACAACTCCACTAAAGAAAATTCTGCTCTATATCAGTCGGGATAAGCGTATGCTGATCTTATGCAGTCAGTGGTGCCTGTCAGTCACTTCCCATTCACAGAGCTCAAACATCCTTCAGATGTCATGGGCTGATATTTTAACACAAAATCATGTAAATACAATATGTATAATTTAATGGCAGAGACTTAAATCAGTATAAGCCGGCGTCTTGATGTTCGGGACGGGTCAAAGAATTTATGTCCTCCCAGACAACCACTGACTGTGTTCAAGAGAGATACCAAAGGCATTTGATCTTTTTTTCTACAGAGACTAGTGTATGCCTGTGTGTGTGTGTACACAACAATATAGACTTTGATATCACCTCAAAGATGATGTAAACACACACAATTTTTGGCCACACAAATAGGTGAAGACCAGTTTCTCCTCTTCAACTCCCATGATGCTCTCTGGGTGGCATATTGACAGTTCAATTTGACGCCTTTCTGCTATAGTTAGTGCTGACGCTGATGACAAAACACCTCTGCTGCTTATCTTCAGCACGCTACTTCAAATAGAACCAGTGAACACTTGATCGGACATATACTGCATTCTTGTTTGTCATTTTTGGCTATGTTCGGAACTATAACACTATCATGCTATTTTTGTCAAGATGTGCAGGATAAAACAGAGGATACTGCCAGGAATAGTATATGGTTGACCTTTCTGTAAAAATATTGCTGCCTTAAGTTTATAAGTTCCATCAAATGTCATTTCAACTTACTAATTGAACTTTTAACCAGTTATATGTTGCTGTAACTAATACAGTATAAAAATAAGCTGAAATAGCTTGGCTTATTTTGATAAGAAGCCATGCAAAAACGCGTATTTAAAACAGTAAGTTGTAATGACCTGTTAAATCAGTTTGATTGATCTTAAAGGGGATGTGCAATGGTGTTTCATGCATTCTGACTTCTTTCCAATGTTCTCATGCTTGACATGGTCAACTTGTCTAAAAACAAAGTTTTTTTCCAACATGAAAATCAGTTTCGTTACAACTTTTCTTAGTCCCATCTTGAACGATTCTCCCAGAATAGCCACCCACGCGTTAACCCACCAGAGCCAGAAGAAAGAGAACGCCCACACATCAACAAGGGAGAGCAGGAGGCGCATGCGCACACGTCAACTGCATTCGCTAAATTCAGACGTGCTTGTTTGTTCACTGCATTTCGGTGAGGAATGCTATATGGATATAACGCTGGATTTGCAGATCGTTTGAAACTGATAGATGGAGCAGTCCCAGCTCTAAAAGATGCCAGACATGAAGAAGTGAAACTGAATCATATGTCTGTGTTTTGTTGGCAATGGGTGCGCACGTGCCCAACCCCTTTATTAAAAATGTAACATAGCCATTTCCCCAAGATTATAATGTATAAAGGTCTTGTATTACTCAGAAAGGGTTTAATTTAAGATAACAGTCTGCTAGATGTCCATAATCTCACTTAAAAGAACAATACGGCATTTTTAGGAGGATCTATTAACAGAAATACAATATAATATACAAAACTATTTCTTCAGAGGTTTATAAACCTTACGTAATGAACCATTAAGTTTGTAATACCTTAGAATAAGCTGTTTATATCTACATACAGAGCAGGCCTACATACATTGAATTCGGCGTCATGTTTTGTACAGCAGCCCTAAATGGACAAACAACTCTACAACGTGCGTTTCCTCTTCCTCTCCGCTGCGGTATCGTGGTGAAACGGATCGCGGGAAGATCCGTGATCCGTACGGATCGTGCTCTCCGGTGCGGAACACATGTGACCCGCGGATTAACTGAAAGTTTATTCATCATTGAGTAAAAGAATAAAACGCACTCTCGCTCGCTCTCCAGTTTCAGCTCCAACGCGCTCTCGCTCTCTCTCTCCAGTATCTGGACGAGTACAATATTAAAGTGGTTCCAGATAAACAATGACGCTCAAAACTGCTCCGTCACACAGCTAATATTACAACAACAACATACACTCACCTAAAGGATTATTAGGAACACCATACTAATACGGTGTTTGACCTCCTTTCGCCTTCAGAACTGCCTTAATTCTACGTGGCATTGATTCAACAAGGTGCTGAAAGCATTCTTTAGAAATGTTGGCCCATATTGATAGGATAGCATCTTGCAGTTGATGGAGATTTGTGGGATGCACATCCAGGGCACGAAGCTCCCGTTCCACCACATCCCAAAGATGTTCTATCGGGTTGAGATCTGGTGACTGTGGGGGCCATTCTAGTACAGTGAACTCATTGTCATGTTCAAGAAACCAATTTGAAATGATTCGAGCTTTGTGACATGGTGCATTATCCTGCTGGAAGTAGCCATTAGAGGATGGGTACATGGTGGTCATAAAGGGATGGACATGGTCAGAAACAATGCTCAGGTAGGCCGTGGCATTTAAACGATGCCCAATTGGCACTAAGGGGCCTAAAGTGTGCCAAGAAAACATCCCCCACACCATTACACCACCACCACCAGCCTGCACAGTGGTAACAAGGCATGATGGATCCATGTTCTCATTCTGTTTACGCCAAATTCTGACTCTACCATTTGAATGTCTCAACAGAAATCGAGACTCATCAGACCAGGCAACATTTTTCCAGTCTTCAACTGTCCAATTTTGGTGAGCTCGTGCAAATTGTAGCCTCTTTTTCCTATTTGTAGTGGAGATGAGTGGTACCCGGTGGGGTCTTCTGCTGTTGTAGCCCATCTGCCTCAAGGTTGTGCGTGTTGTGGCTTCACAAATGCTTTGCTGCATACCTCGGTTGTAACGAGTGGTTATTTCAGTCAAAGTTGCTCTTCTATCAGCTTGAATCAGTCGGCCCATTCTCCTCTGACCTCTAGCATCAACAAGGCATTTTCGCCCACAGGACTGCCGCATACTGGATGTTTTTCCCTTTTCACACCATTCTTTGTAAACCCTAGAAATGGTTGTGCGTGAAAATCCCAGTAACTGAGCAGATTGTGAAATACTCAGACCGGCCCGTCTGGCACCAACAACCATGCCACGCTCAAAATTGCTTAAATCACCTTTCTTTCCCATTCTGACATTCAGTTTGGAGTTCAGGAGATTGTCTTGACCAGGACCACACCCCTAAATGCATTGAAGCAACTGCCATGTGATTGGTTGATTAGATAATTGCATTAATGAGAAATTGAACAGGTGTTCCTAATAATCCTTTAGGTGAGTGTATCTTGGTATGTTAGTATGTTACTCACATACTGATCCAAATCAAAGCAACCTCCTCGGAGGTGATTTGTAGACGACCTTTCTCTCCAACGTCTCTCTCTGCTGGAAAGTATCTCCATAGATATCTGTGAGTATATCTGTTAAAAGCCTTAGTCCTAACGTGTCTCTGCTGTAAAGTCTTTATAATATTAATGCAGGTGCTAGCTCCTGCCTTACTTTTATCCTTCTTTTTAAACTTAAAATCCACAAACCTTTTATTTGATGTAATACATAAGTCATAGCTCTTTCTACAGTCTTTCTAATGCCCGCAAAATCTCTTCCCTGCGTCAACATGAGAACGACATCTTTTTGTACTGTGGTGGCCACCGTCGTGTTTGGACTGAGCGATTCGTGGCAAATCTATAATACA
Organism: Triplophysa rosa; assembly: GCF_024868665.1. Taxonomy (NCBI): domain Eukaryota; kingdom Metazoa; phylum Chordata; class Actinopteri; order Cypriniformes; family Nemacheilidae; genus Triplophysa; species Triplophysa rosa. The sequence goes on from NC_079894.1 coordinate 8,311,020, forward strand.
ACGCTAGTGGCCACTGTTAATTAAGAACTGCGCCTTTAATAGACACGGCTACAAAAGTAAATAATGAAACATCAAATATTGCCAGTTAGGAATTTTGCTTATGTTGGCATGAGAAAAGAGACAGCGGAGTGATGTTATACATATAAGTAGTATCGTTCACAATGCCTAGCACTGTTACGGGAAAACTGACCTCAGTAAGTCGCGACTAACCAATCAAAATCAAGTATTCCAGAGAGATGTGTAATACGTGTCAAAACTAATGCAGAATACTATTGTTTACCAAACTGTTAAGTGTATACAACCAATTTTAATAAGTTTGAAATACAGTAAAAAGTATGTATAAATGTGCAGTATTCAAGTATAGTTCCCACTACTTTCCCTCACCCCATCCCAGGCTTGTCCTGTGTCCACCACACCTAGTCCAGTCTACTTAACTGTGTGGTCTGTCCCAGGATCCGGAGATCCAGCCCCAGGCACCCCGTCCCCATCACCGCCTGCCACAGGGCTAGACGTACCTGCATGAATGCTTCCAATGGTAGAGTGGCTGGCATGGTCCACTGCAACCCCTGCCTGTCAATCTCAATTGGGACAAGATACTCTGCGCAGATCATCTGCATGTTCGCTGGCTCCCAACGGCAAGCCTGGAACACAACAGGATGTGACTCAACTGCGAGGAAGCAGAGAAGAGTAGGTAAACAAGTCAGACACAGAGGGAAGCAGCTAATGAGAGGTGATGTACTGTATTCACTTGCACTATAGCTGCTATACATGTGACAGAGAGATTGTACTGAATAATGTGAAGCTTTGAGTTTGACAAACTGTTAAAAGCCTGGGTGAAAAAGAGGTGTTTATAACACCACATTGGTTGGGGGATGATGTTTCTACAAAATAAATGCTTCACATTTTTTAATGTTTTCATTTAT